>NW_026929887.1:600000-932500 GCF_032062105.1 Saccostrea cuccullata
TAGAAATTGTGCATACGTAGAGCATGCTCTTGCGTATCAAATCAACCGAGAAATATAAACTACACATTCAGGTGATGAAGGTATATTGCTGCATAAGTAAGGGAAGTTGACGATTGAAAAGTTAAAGTCATCACATTTATCATAGAGGTCGGTTGTTAGATCACCATTTAATTCTTTTTCAAGTAAAATACTAGTATCTAATATCAAAAAATGTATTCCTCATTGTATGAAGAAGGTAATTTTCTTATTTTAAATTCTACACATGAACACAAAATAGGTCTGCTTATATAGGGGCGTTATTAGTACCCATGGAAATTCCGACAGAATGTGTAGACATTTGTGAAGATCATCGACCATGCAGATGTCAAGATTTTTCCTATTTTGGCCTACTTATGATGAGATAGCCCATGCAATCAGATTTTTTTCTTTAAATACTGCTCCATATACCAGTATCATAATTTAAATTGGGTACCTCTATTTTTTCGTTCCATAGCCCTGCTTTGGAGATTTTTGAAAACTAAGATGAAAGTCACAAGTCTCTCTTTGATATGTCAATTTCAGTCATCAAAAGTAGCATTATCGACTTTTTCCTTTCCTTATATTTACTGTCCACCTTCATATCATAAAGTTTATAAGATTAAATTCCACAAATCACTTGATTCTAGACACATGACAAGTTTTAGTGCACTTTAACAAAAGCATTATTTGCGATAACCTTAAATCATTGAAAATATAATACTTATTAAAAATAATTCGAATCTTGAATAATAATAAAAAATCCCAAAACCCTTTTCTCTTGTTCAATTATACTGCTTTGATTTTGCTTCTCAAAGCCGTTCAAAATTTTGATGAAAGATAAAATTGTTCACTAAGTCAAAAGTGGAAAACAGTTACTTTTGGAAATTTCAGATTATGTCTATACTTATGTTTCAGAGTATTGCCTTTAATTCCTACCTGAGTCAGGGTGTGTTGATATACAGAGAGATTTCTGCTCTGTAACTTTCCCCGTGGATGACATACTGACATACACAAAGCAGTACGCTGAAGAGCGACTCTGAAACAAGGAACAGTCGAAGAATATGTTATTCCTGTCGGGGTCGACTTTCTTCTCGGATATATACGTTCGTTGGTAAGGTGCTGCGATAGAACCACTCTTTTTGCTCATCATGTACAAACGGATTTTATCCTTTGTCCCAATGCACTCAGGATATGTATAGACTAATGTTGTATGCCCTATGCAAGGAAATATGGAAGATGAATAAATGTCTACACTGTAGGCATTGCTCCATGAGACAGTCATAATTTCACTTTGTGAAACAATATTGCTGGTATTAAAACTATTTCTGAGTATTGCTCTATAATTTCCAACGGTATCAAAAATATTACACGGATAACGTATACTTTGACGAGGCGATACAATATCAGAAATTTGGGTCACATGAAACACAGTTTGTTGAGCACTGCTATTTATTATGTTTTCATTTTGGTCAATGACTAGTTCAATATGAAAAGAATAACGTTTCAACAGAGGATTGCATTTTGCAGTGGACAGAAAAATGAGAGTAACTGATTGAGTTTGCGCAAAGTGTGTTGATGGTAACTTTAATGTAAAAGAAGGCCATTCTACATGGAATGTTGAAGTTGTTAAAATAGGTCCACCGGCGTAGGAATGAAGTTGTACAATATGAGGAGCTGAGAATTCAAGAATTCCACAGCGAACACTAACACTACCAGACGATTGTCCGAGCGGAAGTCCAAGTGTCGTGACTTCCTTTCGGTTCTGATTGTCCATAGCTGCTAAAATTCTTATGAAGGCGTTTGGAAGTGAGACGTTTGATGGAATGGTGTAATTAAGGATTAGGTCACCGGAGAATGCCACATAAACCACAGGCACATGGAGAGCATAGCTGCCTTCTGAAAAATAATGTTTCAACATTTTTAATCATTTAAAAATTTTAAACTATATATCTGTGACAAATGCATTTTTCTTGGCTCCTGTCTGAACCAGGTAGAGAAATTAAATGAAAATTGTGCTTCAACTTCCATTTTAAGATTTTAAAATAGCATTTAATTAACATTTTACGATTTTATTCGACGTTTTGTAATATGTTATATAGCAGATCCATTAATGTTCATTTGTATTGTTTTATTGAAAAGCTCCTAGGCCTAGGGAATTTGTATATCCTTTTAAACATACCAATCATGGAGCTTACATAAAACTGATCACTTGATAGCAATATTCAAACAACAATGTCTATAAATACGTTCCTTGTGGCCTGTTTGACAATTTGTTCTCCGGAAACAAGAAGCCAAGTTAATGAGGACTTATTGAAAATCTGGTCTGATCGTGATGGCAGGTCGATAACTTTAATAATGAATCTGAGCAACTTAAACTACGTAGAGTCTGTTATGATTCTAAAGCAGATGGCAGGAATAGAATCTTTACTGTTCTTTGACACCTTGAGTCTGTTAAGAATCAGCGTTTGAAAGGCTTTCTTTGTATGGTCGAAAAACGAAACATATCTCTCCAAAATGCTCTTTAGCCAAGGCTAATACAATGTAAATATATGTACATGTAGTACAAAAATTAAAATGAAAGTCTTAAAATTGCTGCAATTGCCAGAGAATTTGAATGTGTACTGAATATTTAACATAAATCTTGTAGTTGAATATAAATCTTTTTAAAACTAAATATAATTACCGAATAATCACCCCACTAGCAAAATGTTGTTAAAGAACAGGACAAGGAAATGATATCGTGTAAACCAAAACCCATAATTTTCCACTAAATATTCCATGCAGACACATGAAACACAATACCATAATGCGCTCCTAGGAGAGTCTAGTTTCCGACTGTCTCCTTCATACATTAAGGTGAACAAACACGTACTTTTTTCTCTCTTTAGTCTGCAAATTTCCTAATACAATAATTTCAAACAATCTGAATTTTAAAATACGTACCCACGGAGGGCTAGCTTTATACTGATGATATCTCTGTGTGCAACGTAATGTAGAAATATTAACTATATCAAGCATTATATAGCTATATAAATACTTTAAACTTAATTGAAAAAATTGTAAAATGTAGATAACGACAAACCATGGTATCTTAAAAACCAGAAGTCTCTGTTGAGACTGAAGCTCTACTGGTTTGTACTTATAGCAAAGGAAGAGAAAAGTACTTAAGCAGTTGGAAATTGAAACTTTTCAACAGCAATAAATAGAATAATGATCCTTGATTAAGTCTCTTTATGTTCTTAGTGTAGTCTACTTGCATGCCACATTATATTATAACCAGACTAAAACTGTTATTTGGAGTAGCATTTTGAGAGTATTTAACAGAAATTTCTATTTTTAGTAACCACGGCAACACCGTTCATCGAAATCAAAAACCGATACACAGAATTATGTATCTTAGTGTAGCCTACTTGTGTGCCAAGTTATATTGAAATCAGACCAAAACTGTAGGAGGAGTAGCATTTTAAAAGAATTTCACAGAAATTTCTATTTTTAGTAACTGCGGCAACACCGTTCATCGAAATCAAAAACCGATATACAGAATTATGTATCTTAGTGTAGTCTACTTGTGTGCCAAGTTATATTGAAATCAGACCAAAACTGTAGGAGGAGTAGCATTTTGAAAGAATTTAACAGAAATTTCTATTTTTAGTAACCACGGCAACACCGTTCATCGAAATCAAAAACCGATACACAGATTTATGTATCTTAGTGTAGTCTACTTGTGTGCCAAGTTATATTGAAATCAGACCAAAACTGTATGAGGAGTAGCATTTTGAAAGAATTTCACAGAAATTTCTATTTTTAGTAACCACGGCAACACCGTTCATCGAAATCAAAAACCGATATACAGAATTATGTATCTTAATGTAGTCTACTTGTGTGCCAAGTTATATTGAAATCAGACCAAAACTGTAGGAGGAGTAGCATTTTGAAAAATTGTTTACAGACAGACAGACGGACAGACAGACAGACAGACGGACGGACGACGGACGCATTACCATCGCATAAGCTCTTCTGGTCTCTGACCAGTAGAGCTAACTAGGGATTGGTAAAATGCAAATAAAAACGTTGAAAATATAAAGTTACGCCTGAAAATTTAACAAAATACGTGATAAGATCTTTAATATAAATGTAAGAAGTATATATTCAGAACTAGATCTGAGACCACACAGGAATAATATATATCTGTATATTGAAACTAAAAGTGTTCGACTATTTCATTAGCGCATCAAACGTTTGCGTTTCTTTAATAGCTCTTTCTAACATTCCATTTCACGGGAAATTTATCAAAGCAGCCACAGGATGCACGATCTGGAATCGTGTCTTTAATTTGCAAGAGACAAATTACAAGGGGAATTCGTCCTGATCCTGGCACTATCGAAAGTGTCAGACATAATACCCATCGGTCAATCAAACCAAGAAAAAAGATAACAGACATCTTGCACCAGAAAGACTATGCTGATATCGATACAAAAACTTTGCCAAAAAGGAAAATCAGTTTCAACCCAATCTCCTTGAAAAACCCTAAATTTTAACGATGTTCCTTTCAATGATGTCCATGATTATATCCCTGGTCTAACAACCCTGTTTCTTTACGATATCAAACAGAATAATCTAATACCACTTAAATAGGTCTTCTGTGATGGTTATCTCATAATCTAACACCTATTTGCTTTTGAAAGATAATTCATTCGAAGTTAATCTGAAACGTTGAGTTGGGCATTAAGAAAAGGCGTCATATACTTCTTTATTATCTTTTCTCATACAATGGCATTTAGGTTTACCATAGGAGAATACACATTGTCCTTATATATGGTAAAAATATCTGTCGATGGCTGGAGATTAGCTGTATTAGCTTGACATGCCATATTGTGGAGGCTATAATTACATCCCCACCAAAGCATTTAACAGGTACCAGATAGAAGCACATTCACACAAATAAAAATGGCAGTCGGGGTTGACAGGTATGTGAGGTACACTTAAATTGACTTAATTAAATCAAATTAAATAAAGTTGGAATTGGGTTACAAGGATATACTCCCGTATGGACTTGAAATATGAAATCTATTCCTCAATGGGTATATAATTCTATAGTCTTTCTAATAAAGTTCATATAATTCAACTTTTTTAAAATGTGTTTTTTAAGTAAGAAAAGAGTTACTAGCTATAGTATATGATGGAGTGACTGTGTAATTCTCTTCGCTCAAAACGAAAACTACAGTATGTGATCTTTCTCGCCGGTTCACGACCTCCCTTGAGAGGAAACAAGACTAAAATCTTATTAGTTTGATATTGCTTTTAATTCTCTTGACCAGAGCTAAGATGACAATAATCCTGATGGTGGGGTATAAAAGGAAAATTAACGATCTCCATATGCTGATGAATGGGTGTCTTCCCTGAATCACGTCTAATTAACGCTATAAAGACCGAAACGCTTCCTTCAGTGTGATGATCATGTGACTATCAAGTAATATTATGCACATTCTGTATACCAAATATGGAGTCTATGTATGCGGGACTTAGTGGTCTTTGGACCGACTTTTTTGTTAATTCTGATCTGTAAAATAAATGAGCTTTATCGCTGCAGGTTTGCAGTATTTGTCGGCAAACAAGCATGAACTTTCCCGCTAGTTTGCGGATTTGGACCTAATTTCTTTCATAATTCTGCACGTTATCTTTCCACCACCTATGAAAATGACGAAGACCTTACCCCGGCCTGGATAAGCTAGGGTTTATGATTAAAAGCTTGCACTACAGTGAACAGGCTTAAAACACACGATATTCCATCGGTGATTTATGAAAATTCGATACAGTAGCGTTACACGACCTATCTGAGGGTATAGGTAATTTCCCGTAGCAAGACCACGCGGCATTGCATTTCAATGCTCTCAGTGGATAATGAAAAGACTATTTCCAGTGCATTATTTAAAATCGATGGGTAAACCCGGTTCCAGGATGCTATTAAAATGTGTTCACCCCTTGTCAACATTACGTGCACTTTCATTAATTTTGTGTAAATAATTCTCAGGCATTTGGTATTTACAGTAGACTTGAAATGTCAACCTAGTATCAAAACACCGAGGAAACATCCTTATAACACTCGTAATTAAATCCTTTTACTTCTTTTATATAAATTATTTAATTTTCATTAGATGCAGTGTCTACTCGTAATTTGAGCAATGTTACACATGTATAAAATTCCTACGTCATTATATTTGTTGTAATATCATTTTTCTCGCTGTCACCTTCTGTTAGATATACCAGCTTGTGCAGATCTTGCGTCCAAAAGTGTCTCCATTATGACAAATATCTACGTCTACACGGTTCGGCTAATTATAGTGTACATGGTAGGCTAAACTGCAACAAAGGCTCAGTGTTTTTTCTTTCTTTTTCAAAACGTTGACTCTCATATCTTATAACAGTAAAAGCTTTGTCAAATAATTTACGCTAGATAATTAATGCTATCAAAAGTTTTAAAAATTTTAAATTCCATTTCCCTGTTTGAAGACATTTTCTCACATCCTCAAGCTTAATTATGCACAAGAAAATATCATGTCTTCCAAACTTCTGATGAACCGTACTTAAAAACCGTTCTAGTGTGATTATAACAACCTTTTGATAAATGAAATGTATATGCAAACCATATACTGTGCATAATAAATCTTCGCCAAAATGGATTTTTAATGACCCTACAACCATAGTGACCTTTAATGAGAAAACAGAATGAAATGTTTCCTTCTTTGAATTTATTTTACAATGAAATATCTTTTATCAAAATAAAATTTGGCCAATTTTTTATGAATGTTAATGATTTTTTTTTTCATGTAAATACTAGTTTTGTTTAATGTATGTAAAGAAAACAACAAAATTCATAAATTTATGTTTGCCTTCTCTCTTAATGTAGACAAAATTAATTAGAAAAATTAAGGTTGCATCGTTCATTTATAATTTTCTTGTGATACAAAAATGAAATATTAATAAAGTTAACCTACCTGTAAATTCTAACAACTCAGGCGAGGAAATAAATATCCAGACAACAATGAAAGTTGTACATAAAGGTGTTGGCGTTTTCATTTCTCACTGCTCCCTGCTTCCATCATTTCTTTACCGTTAGATCACTTCTAATCCAGAAATCCTCTTTAGTATAGATAGATTCCATTTTGAACTACAAGACAACAAAATTTAACAAAGCACGCTCTCAAGTGTATGACATGCTATAAAGGACAGGTGAAGAAAAATTGCGCGTACTTTCTGTTTGGCTTTATCGCGCTCGCTGAACCGTTCCTCACTTTGCCTCTACTGCGGAGTTATACAATTCTATTAACGACAGATGTATTCCCGAAGATGACCCATCTTTGTGTATTAGAAAGTGAAATATAAACCAATTTCACTTTCTTTTCAGAAATGTTTCAAGACATCCAACTGTAAGCTCCAAGGACCGAATTCCAATTTTGTATCGTTTGTAAATGCAACAAGACGTTAGGATCGGCTTATGATAAATTCATACAGGATACTTAAAATTACGTCAAAAATCTTGATACACCCTTCCTCGTGTATAAATGCACTCGAATTTAAATTTGACAAAAATTTATGGATCCCGTTCGAATTATCTTGACCTCCTTTGAATGACGACATATGATTTTCACCCAAGTTCAAGAAGCGCACGTATGGCCTACCTTGCAAAATAAGTTAAACGTGAAAAAACTATCGATTTATCGACTCGCTGGGGTACACCTAAACTATAGCAATACTGCTCTATTTATCACTGCACACTACACATGTTTTCTACCCTTTTTCCATTTCTATCTTTTTTTTTACTGATCATGTCCATCAGAGTTTTTTTTTTCCACACTAAAAAAAACTTTAAATTAAAATGATATTGCAATAGAAATTCCTTCTTTGTTACACTTGAAAAAATATTGATAATCTTTTTTTATGAAAAATTAAAAAATAAATGAAAAATGTCATTACAACGTCTTTTATTCAATTGACTGGGTTGTAAAAGCTGAAGACGTGTTGGAACCTTTAAATGAGTGTCAAGTCAGACAATAGAACGGAATCTTGTGTCTATTTGCCATTTTAACTCGAATAAAAGACTGTTTGCGATTAATATTCTCAATATATTGAAAGGCTGTCACAGACATAAAAACGTCAAACTTTAAAAGAATGTCGAAGTTTTTTTTTCTTATTAATCCTACGAGCTTGTGGCGATAGACGCGCTATGAGTATGCCAAAAACAAAACCCTTCGATAAAATTTGGTGCGAAACGAGACAAAAGAAAAATAGCTAAAAATAACAAATTCCTGATAAACACCCGTTAATAAGAAACCAATTTACCGACAGATGAAGCATTGTAACCTCCACCCGTAGATATGAAATATTTACCCATTGTCTTCTGATTGAATTAACTGCCGCCATCTACCCCAAAAGCAGACGACACGAGCGAATGAAATATTAATTTCACAGATATAAATCCTTGCAATGAGCAGACGACAAGTAATGATAAATGACGACACCCGGGCAGTTTGACATTTTTCATTGTCATAACCATACGAGGTGTCGGGTAGGTATGAGTATCCTAAGGATGTTTGTGTTTCTCGGTTGTTATCAGACTGTTTTGATTGAACAAGGGAAACGTCTCATTCGGAGTGATAGTCTTTTATGTTTGCCAATATAATCAACTAAGTCCCACTTGTTGCGGGGGTAGATCCCCCCAAATCCTAGTTGATATCACTGAACTGAAGGAGTTGAGAGTTTGTTATCCCCCAGTCATTACCTAGTCAACAAAGTCAAGATAAAAATTGTGTTTTGGGATTCATAGATACGACAGTTATTGATAACAGCACATTACTAAATAGAATTATCCGTTACTAAATGATTCAAGAATGTAACAATATTTTAATGAATTCATTATTGAAATTCAATACTTACATTAAAGTTAGAGGATTCTCAGGATTGTGTAAATATTCGGGTATATTTTCCCCTCTATTTTACCCTTGGAAATTTTAAAAGAATATGTTACAATTAAACGATCAAATTTGGAAATTGTAACTCACTCGATATTTCGACTTTTCTTGGACTTGCAAATATAGTGACTAGAGAAATAAGCCGTTAATGGAGCTACGAACAAGGAGCAATATATCATGTTTTATCCGCTTATTTGACGTTGGCTTATATAAAATTGAGACATTAAGGTCAAGATCTAGTAAATGAAAGGTGCCTACAGATTTATCAAACTTGAGAAATAAATACCTTTATTGATGCTTTACAACTTTAGTTTGGTCAAATAAGGTGTTTGCCCCTGGGGCATAATTTGTAGGTAAACAAGATGAAAAACTGTATTTTAAACTGTCATATATTCAATGAAAAATGAAGAAAAGCAGTCATGAATATGGGAGTTTGTTTCATTTTTTAGCCCAGTATTCGGCAAAGAATAATGTACTTGGGTCAGAGATTTGAACAACACTTGAGGATGCCATATTGCCTACAGTCTCTCAGAAAACGGTAAAGATTTTTCCTATATATTCCTAGTATGTTCATGGCCTCTTCTTTAAATCAATATCAAATTTAATATAGGTATCCGGTTTACTTTTAAAAATATGATTTCAAATTGAATGACATGAAAATACCCTATTTTCTTGAACACATAATTCTGCTAAAGCTTTGTAAAGTTGGGAAAAAGAAAGTTGAAATTGATTATGACGTCATAATGGATCTAGCACCAAAAAAATAGTCTCAAATTATTTACTAGATCTTGACCTTAAACGCAGATATAATTGGTATGCCTGAATTTGATTCGATCAAAAATTTGAAAAATATACCTTGGGAAGATCCTTCAGATATCAAAGACGGCAATTTCAATTAGTAACAATAAACGTACATGTACCTCGAAGACATATCGTGTTACTTTAGAATGGAAATTGTCTAACAGCCATATGATAACAAATGATTTTGTATTAGGTAAATCTTGGTTGGTCTACTTTCACATGGGTATTAATAACGGTGCATCTTTGTATGTGTTAATGCATTAATCACATTAATTGTTACATAAGACGGAGACAGCGAGTACAAATCGAGTTTTCCATAAAACAGATAAACATCTGTTTTCGATGGCACTTGATTACATCTTAGTTTCCACATTTAGAGATATTTATTCGGCGACAGTAACGAGACTTGGATTACGTAGCCGAACGCGCCTTAGACTATTGATACTTATATCCGTTACTTCCATCACTGGTCTTCATTTATTTACCGAGCATGCTTTAGAATTAAATATTTCAACTTCAAACAAATAAGACACTGTGACTCTCTCTCTCTCTCTCTCTCTCTCTCTCTCTCTCTCTCTCTCTCTCTCTCTCTCTCTCTCTCTCTCCAAAGATTGAACTTCGCCATGTTATATAAAAGCCATCAAATGCAAATTACAGAGTTGTTGCAATTCTCGAGTTATTGTGACAAACTCACGATAAATCAATGAAGATTCTGCCAATTGATGTCGACGCATCCTATTTAGATATACGTGCAAAGAAATCAATTCTATAGAGAGTAATAATATAACTTCAAGAATGCTCACTTAGGAACTACTTTTTCCAAAGCGTTTAAGCCTGTATTCATTGGTGCAAAATTCTACAAATTTCAAAAAGGATATATAACATTCCAATTTTTATGCTTGTAACTTTTAAAATTAATCTTTATTTACATGTTATATTAGGAATAACAGTTTCTACGTTTAGTTAGTCCTCCTATAAATACAATAAGTTACATATGGAATTATATATCAGGAATTGGGAAGTCCATTTGAACTGGAAACTGAAAAAAATTGTTAATTTTCTCTATTTATCAATGAAAGTAATAAATGTCCAGTTAAAGTGACTCACCTTCATCAATGTCCGGGTGTGTTGAATTTAACTGTCAGATGACCAATTAATTTAATGAAAAAAAATCACTACGAGGTTGTCGATGTGATGGAACCATGATAAAACAGTTGTTTCGTTACGGTTGTCCAAATGCTGCATCCGTCTTCGTTAGCAATAACGAGATTGAAAGTTTCTACCAGTATTCACTATAGTGAAAAATAATCGACGTGAATAACAAAATAGAACTTATCCGTCTCTCCATCAAAAGATTTCAATCTAAAACAATAACTTACCGTGAATATCAAAGCGCGCCAACCCGTCGATCGTCTGCTTCTCTTCTTACCTTTATGATCGCGTTGATTGAGTTTTGATCAGTGGGATTTCCGTATGAGAGAATCAATAGAAATCCCTACAAATCAATCAAACGTATACTTTATTAATATGATACTTCAACGGGATCAAAAGGTTTCTTCTTTAACATTGTTTTCTCCACCAAACATTCCAGCATAGGAACAGTCGGGTCATCTATTGATAAGAACCAAAAATGTGGTCTAATGCAATATTATGTCCAAAAAACGGCACATAAGTACCACCAGAGGAACGTAATCTGCTTGTTAATTTGGTTACTGTTTTTGTGAAATCGGTTAGAATGGAATTGCGATGTAACATAAACAGTTCATATGACACAGACACCGTTTCTGCCACAGGGTATGTATGGAGGTTCCAACAGCACATCGACACACAGACCAAAGGATCGATCTAAAATTACCCCCAATGTAATTAGATATTAGTCTTTCAGTACTCTTTCATCTAACAGACAATATACTACTTCATAATTGGATTTGATATAATTAACTCAAAAGCAACGAGTTTTGAATGATTTAATGATACAAATTGTGGAATATCGGTGATTCATATGCCAATTCAAATAAAATAGCTTTGTTAAAGAGAGTGTTCTGCATTTAAGCTGCATATTTTCGAACAATAAAAATGAAATACTATCTACAACCCAAATACTGTTTACTAATCTTTCACACACACATTGAATTTAAGCTATATGAGCCACTGATTGCATTGAAAACTTTCGGAACAAGGGATGAATGAATGGACATACTAGGTATTTTATTCACCCAGTGTTAAATGTTAATAATATAAAACCCCAAAAAGGCTCTAAGTATTGAATGTAGAAACGACGCACCAATAGGTTGATTTAAAACAAAATGTCTTAATATTACTAAACTCCTTTATTTTTTTTATTAATACATTGTAAGTACACGTGTATATCTTATAAAATTAAACGATAATCATAAAATGTAAAAGGTTAAGATAAAGAACAATGGTTAATCTCATGAATCCAGTAAACAAAACGAAACATGGACACAAACCCATGAACACATCAAAAAGGGATCAGGTGCCTAGAGGAGTAAACATTCCCTGTTGATCGGTCACACCCGCTGTGATCTCTCTGTATTGATTTGGTATACGGAGTATTCTGTGGACAAAGTTTGTGTAAAAGCAATGACCTACTACAAATGGGATGAAACTATATAAGGCATCACTATTTATAGGATACCTCATGTCCATATCGTGTGCAAAAACAATTCTCATTTTTTTTCTTTTTGAATGGAAGATATGTATTAAAGTGTGAAATGAGCAAAATAATATGTTACATTTATCTAATAAATGCAGTCTTCCTGATTTGGGAAAACAATGTTAGTATTATCTTCCTAATTTATGAAATAAATGTTCAAACACACAACAGTTTATCTAATAGATATAACTATAATGGTCTTATAGAAAAACAATTACCTCAAATCTAAATTAAGAATTATATTGTTCATTATTTACCTACCTCACTTTGAAGATCTTGTAAATTGAGTGCTATTTGACTTTTTTATTTGTTTACATATGGCAATAAAATACATAGAAATACAGCATTATAAATTCATGGCCAACAAAATACTCAAGCAAAACGTCTTCAGATTCACGATATTTGTGAAAAAAAATATTTAAGAATGAATATAACATTATAAAACTTTTCACGTATTTCTCCTGTTGATGATGTTTTTTTTAAGGCTAAACAAAGATCGTTCTAAAAGAAATCTTCTGTATGGTCCATTGACTTCCGTGATTAGCAAACTTAGCTAAAAACTACAGTGAAGAAAATCGTTGCTCTTCAGATAAGGTGGTAAATTGTGTGGAAAAAAATTCATTAGAAATGGAACACTGAGGCCATAAATCAGGTGATATTGGACAGAAGTCTTCTAATGATACGTTATCATGCATGTATATTGCCAAAATCAATCACAATAAATGAAACAAAAGACAAATATTTTGTACTTATGCTAACACGTGGACTCTTAAAAACACAATCTTTATTTCAAGCACATGTAAGATATGCAGAATTTGCATGCTTTGATAGATTATTATTAGTTACAATGATTAAGGTGCTATTTTGATCAGTCACTAAAATATGTAATATTTTTTATCTGGAAAAATTTGCGATGCTATGCAATAAGTGCATTGCATAATGGGTACGTATTGGCGAGGGACAGCTTAATCGAAATCTAGACCAGATTCAAAATGGTTAGGCATAATCTTAAACAATTTATTAAAAATATAATACCAAAACCCAATATTTTAATACATTCAAAATTCCCGGTTTCTTGCTTTTCGAGAGAAATGACTCAGAAAGTTTACCAAGGTATTAAATTCAGCCTATATTTTTCCTTTCATCTTTAATCTGACAAGTCAAAGTGTTGGCACAAAATGTGTCCTCGTAAATTTACCGAGGTCAAGTATTGAATATCTTAAATGAGCGTGCAGTTTACAAGGTTTATAATACCTGTAACTGATAACATCATATACCCAGATGAGGAGATTGGTATTTAAGAACAGTCTCGCAATGTGATAGGTGTGACTGTTAAATCAACCCTCCAGTCCCCTTTTCAGTTAAAACAATTTTGACTGCTTTTTGCGTCACTTCAAAGAGATCGGCAATTAGTTTTCGATTAGAGATAAAGAGGAATTAGCGATTGACAACAAATAAGACATTTACAAATATTCGAAGACCTCACAGAAATTGTCCTTTAGTCCAAAGGAAATCTCACTGAAAATATACAGTGGTCAATAAATATGTAACATGTATATTAAGGTAAACTTAGAAAGACAAGTAAAATATAAGGTGTAAAATGCAATGTGATCATGGAAATTTATCTGAGACAAAATTACCTGAAGCTTAATATGTTTCTGTTTAACCAAATCGATCAATATAGGGTGGTCCTTGCAACTATGTGAATGTTGTCTTCTTTTACCACTGATGTGACATCGATACACTTGTTAATTTCTTCTGCTGAAAAAAGATTGAATAGAATAATTAATAAACCAGACCTAGACAGACGTGATGAATACAAGACACGCAGCAGCTTCGTACACACGGGACTGTAAGAGCAAAACTAGACAGACAGCAACGACATCACGTGACGCGGAGCACCTGAAACCGACTTAGACTTGTCATCTATAATATGTTTATTACTTATTAAAATAAAAAAAAGGATTTTAGTTTTGGAAGACATGTTTTCTAAATAATTTCAGCAAAGTGTTTTGTTTTAATTTTGCTTGCCTTTTCATATATTTCTTGGCGTCATCGTTTGGATTTTCATGAGAGAGTAGAAAAACCATTCATTATCAGGCTATACATACATAACCTTCTTTTCAGGAAAGCTTAAGGAACCTCTATAAACACTTATAAAAAGTGCTTTTTGGACTTGGAGAAAAAAATATATCAAATAAAGATGTGCATTTGGGATTATTTAGTTAATTTTATTTCTAGAAGAAAAATGTTCAAAGATAATATAGACTATTTCTGAGCAGAATTACTATTTATTACTTACAAAGGGAAAATAAATTTTAAAAAATGAATTCATTTACTTATTCTTGGTCTAATATAATGCTAAGAATATCTTAATCTATTATAAAAAGTGTAATTAACTGTAATAACCATATTTTTATATTACCTCTCAGGGCAGATCACTCTTACTGCATAAAAACACCCTATAAATAAAAATCTTTAGTGTGCATTGTTAAGAGTTCTTCCTTAGGTACAAGAATAATTTTTTGCGTACGAAATCCTTGCACTAATTTTATCATTAATTTATTGTTCACTTGAAGGTAAATGAGCAGCTTTTAAATATCGAATACAGTATATCCCACAACATTGACTCCTCTTTGCCCGATCGAGTTTATAAACATATATGGGTCATTCTCAAATTTTGTCCAGATTCCATCAAGAGAATTTAGAGAAAATAAATCCTGAGAACTAAATACTTTAAAGTTTTATGTTAGTAATGAAACATCAGAGATGCGTAAAAAATGTTGAAACACTAAGAATTCTATCAACATTTACTATAAAATCCATTTTAAGTAGGTGCATCCAACAATAAATGTCCATGGTGTTACTTACTTAGAAATCGCAATAAAATAATAAATTACAAAAATTTAAGGTTTCTAGAATCATAATCTCAACATCTTGATCAAAAATATTCTATCAAAACAAACTGAGGGTTCTTAAGAAATAAATTTCAGATGACATGAAGCTGAAAGTTGTTAAAATTATAAAATTTGATTATTCTTACATATATATCTTAAGCATATGTCATTTTACCTCAGCATGAAACACTGGCTTTGTGAATATACTTTGTATTAGAAGACAAAAGGATTATGTAGCAAGTTTTGATAAAATTGTAGAAAGATTTAGAAAATAAATTCAGGAAAAATGGTTGAGTTACACCAAGGACATATTCATAACACAAAGGACATAAAAGTAACACAAAAGACGTTTTGTTCAAATCTTAAGAATAAATAATAAATTTGTTCCCCTTCCCCCGCAAAAAGCACAATAATGGCATTATCTAATAGATGTTAATGAAAGAATATGATTGTAAGAAAAAAATTGCTTGAGATTTCATTTCTTTTTACATTTGGAGTCCGACTAGTAACACCGATGATTAAAAAGTAACAACATAGACATAATTGTCCAATTATAAAGATACGTAAATATCAACAAAATATAGAAATAAGTTATGCATGAATAATGCAGGATTACGATCATAGGACCTAGAATCATTCATCGGTGCATGTACAAGTATTTGTATGTCCGAAAAGAAGTTGTAACATCAAAGACAAAAGATAACACAAAGGACATCTCATTATGTTCCCCAAACGGAGTTTGGGAACATATTGTTTTTACTCTGTTTCTTATTATTATGTTCCCCAAACGAAGTTGGGGAACATATTGTTTTTACTCTGTTTCTTCTTATTATTATTTTTCTTCTTGGGAAAATTTTGTCCGCGAATGATCTTGTAAATTACACATCCGATTAAGGGGAAACCTTTTTAGGATTAGTAGGTATGTTATGTAGATTTGCGGAACGAAGGTCATTTTGCGCGCACGTGCTTGCAAGAGCGCGCACGTGCAACACGTGAAATGACTAATATACTTGAAATTGCCGTAACTTTTACATTTTTTGATGTAATGCTTTGATATTTAGAATATGTAGACATATTATAAATGTAGATAAGATGACATTGTCAGCATGCCATTTTGCGCGCAGGTTCTTGCAAGAGCGCGCACGTGCAACACGTGAAATGACCAATATAATGGATATAGCCGTAACTTTTCTATTTTTTGATGAAATCTTTTGAAATTTATAATCTAGGGATATATTAGTAGCGTAAACAAGATGACTTGATCAAGAAAGCAAGATCTCACGCGCATGCACGTGCGCTTCGCTCTGATTGGCTGAAACTAAAGTCTCTATATCTTTCTTGTTTTTCGACGAAATCCTATGAAATTTTGAACATAGCCATGCATTAAACTATCCTACAATATGATATACAGCAATTATCATGAAAACACGTGCATGCACGTGTGCTGCAATCTGATTGGCTTAAATTTTAAATAGCAATAACTCCTTTGGTTTTCAACCAAACAGGATGGAATTTGGAACAGAGATAGATATAATTAAATTTTACAAGACGGTATGGTCACAATGCACATGCATACACGTACGTGTACGTTCGCTGTAATCTGATTGGCTGAAACTTTAAACAGCTATATTTTCCTTGGTTTTCAACCAAACGAGTTTGGATTTGGAACATAGACAGATGTAAAGGACTTCTACAAGAAGATATGGTCACCATGTTAATGTACGCACGTGCGTGCACATGAAATGAGATAAATCAAAAATACACTTGAATGTGCGTATTTTTTAATACTTTTGGATTAAATACTTTAATATTTAATATATAAAAGATATATAGATTGTGTAGACAAGATGATATGGTCATTACGCACATGCATTCACATGCGCACGCTTGCAATGCTAAAATTTGAATGAACTTGGCGTTGTTAAAGTCTCAAATGCATAGATTTTGTCCTATTTCATGAAGCTGTTACAGGGAATATGGCACCAAAAGGGAGTTGGGGAGCGTTTGGGGAACATCTGTAACGGTCCCCGTTACAATTAGCACTAGTTATGTTCCCCAAACGAAGTTGGGGAACATATTGTTTTTACTCTGTTTCTTATTATTATTATTCTTATTATTTTTCTTCCTGGGAAAATTTTGTCCGCGAGTGATCTTGTAAACTACACATCCGACTTAGGTAAAACCTTTTTAGGGTAAGTAGGCATGTTATGTAGATTTGCGGAATCAAGGTCATTTTGCGCGCACGTGCTTGCAAGAGCGCGCACGTGCAAAACTTGAAATGACCAATGTATAATGGATATAACCATAACTTCTCTATTTTGTGACGAAATGTTTTGAAACTTATATTGTAAGGATGTATAAGTAGTATGCACAAGATGATATGGTCAAAATAGCAAGATCTCACGCGCATGCACGTGCGCTTCGCTCTGATTGGCTGGAACTAAAGTCTCAATATCTTTTTTGTTTTGTGATAAAATCATTTGAAATTTTGAACATAGACATATTAGGGAGATCTACAGCCTGTAATATAAGATTTATCATGAAAGCATGTGCATGCACATGTGCTTGCAAGAGCTTGCACGTGCAACACGAGAAATGTCCAATATAATTGATACAGAAGTAACTATTTAAATTATTGATGAAATGCTTTGAAAATCATTTTATAAGTATATGTTAGAAGTATAGACACAATGACATGGTCAAAAAAGTAAGATCTCACGCGCATGCACGTGCGCTTCGCTCTGATTGGCTGAAACTAAAGTCTCAATATCTTTCTTGTTTCTTGTCATAATTCTATGAAATTTTGAACATAGACCTACATTATGAAGATCTACAGCATGATATATAAGAATTTTCATGAAAACATGCGCATGTCCGCGTGCTGCAATCTGATTGGCTGAAACTTTAAATGGCTATATCTACTTTGTTTTTGACGAAATGCTTTGAAATTTAAAACATTGTCATGCATTAGGATATCCTACAATATGATATAGAAAAAAAATCTTGAAATCACGCGCATGCACGTGTGCTGCAATCTGATTGGCTTAAACTTGAAATGGCTATAACTCCCTTGTTTTTCAACCAAACAGGATGGGATTTAGAATATAGATAGATATAAGGGACTCCTACAAGAAGGTGTGGTCATCATGCACGTGCACGCACGTGCGTGCATTTGGAACGAGTGAAATGAAAAATACACTTGAAAGAGTGATTTTTCATACTTTTGCACTGAATGCTTTAATATTTAGTATATTAACATATGCAGATAGTGTAGACAAGATGATATGATCATAACGCACATGCATTCACATGCGCACGGATGCAATGCTAAAATTTGAATATAATTGGTATCCTTCTGAGAAAACGTTGTTAAAGTCAAAATGCACAGAGTTTGTCTTATTTAATGAAGCTTACAGGGAATATGGCACCAAAAAGGAGTTGGGGAGCGTTTGGGGAACATCTGTAACGGTCCCCGTTACAATTAGCACTAGTTATTATTATTATTATTATTTTTTTTCTTATTTCTTCTCCTGTACTTTTTTTGTCCGCGAGTGTTCTCAGAAACTGTTCACCCAACTGAGCTAAAACCTTTTTAGGGTTAATAGGTGTGTAGTGTAGGTGTGCGGAACGAAGGTCATTTTGCGCGCATACGCATGCACGTGCGTGCGCGTGAAATGAGTGAATTGACTGATATATTTAATATGGATGTAACTTCTATATTTTTTGATGAAATGTTTTGAAACTCATTATATAAGGATATATAAGATGTATAGATATGATTACATGGTCAAATTTGCATGAACTCACGCGCATGCACGTGCGCTTTGCTCTGATTGGCTGAAACAAAATCCTCAATATCTTTTTTTGTTTTTCGATGAAATGCTTTGAAATTTATAACATAGTCATACATTAGGATTCCCTACAATATGATATATAAAAATTTTCGTGAAATCACGTGCATGCACGTGCGCTGCAATCTGATTGGCTGAAACTTTAAATGACTATAACTCCCTTGGTTTCCAACCAAACATGATGGAATTTAGAATATAGATAGACATAAAGGACTCCTACAATATGGTATGGTCAGCATTTACATGCATGCACGTGCGTGCACGTGCACTTTGCTCTGATTGGCTGAAACAAAAATCTCAATATCTTTTCTGTTTTCTGACAAAATGCTTTGAAATTTAAAACATAGGCATACTTTAAGATGTCCTACAATATGATATATAATAATTGTCATGAAAACACGCGCATGTACGTGCGCTGCAATCTGATTGGCTTAAACTTTAAAATGGCTATAAATCCCTTGTTTTTCAACCAAACAAGATGGGATTAAGAACATAGACAGGCATAATGGACTCCTACAAGAAGGTATGGTCATCATGCACGTGCGTGCACGTGCAATGAGTAAAATAGTGTAGACAAGATGATATAGTCATTACGCTCATGCAATGTTGTTTAAGTCTTAAATGCATAGATTCTGCCTATTTTAATGAAACTTACAGGAATATGGCACTAAAAGGGAGTTGGGGAGCGTTTGGGGAACATCTGTAACGGTTCCCGTTACAATTAGCACTAGTTTTATTTGTTTTGTTTTACATACAGTCTCCTTCCACACTTGGTTATCTATCTAATACTTCCTACCTACAGGATGTGGAGGACGAATTATAACCAAAACATCACCTATGTTGTACTAATATTCATCTTTTACAGTTTTTGGTCATATTTAGTTTTTTTTTATTTTCATTACTGCTTTGATCATACATGAAGTTCTCTGATTGTCTCTTTTCCAGTGTTTCAGCATTTTTATCTGGTTTCTTTTCCAGGGTCTCAGTGTTTTCAGAATTGTTATTCATTTTTTTTCCAGGAACTCTGGTTGCTCTAGTTTCTCTTCATATGTACTCTTTTGTCTGCCCTTCCTTTTTTATAAATTATTTGATTTTATGTTAAGTGTTGATCAGCTCCATAAAGAATATACCTTTGCCTAATTATAATGCCTATTTGTTGTTTGAAATAAATTTCAAGATATGCTGGGAAAGATAGAGATCCATATTAAGTACTGCCTCTACTATAATGTCAACTCTTACTTCAGCTGCTCTGACTTCATTCCAAAAGTTTTAATATACTTCTATAGTGTAAGGTTTACAAACAATTTCCAACCTTTATGGGGAAAATCAATTAAACAAATCTGCATGAAGAGTATCTTCATCTACATTCAAACAAAAATTCATGATTGGTGACAGATGCATTGTTCCTCTGAAATATAATCTTTTTGATATCGCTTTTGATACATGTAGTCATGAAAAATTCGTAACTATTTCATCGTCGGACATACACATTCCATGCTAGAATAGTCAAATGTTCTATATCTGACGTGACTTTGAAGGTGTCTGGATTCCTTTGATCTTTCACTTGTCTGTCTGTCTCTTTTTTGCAACTTTTGAAATGTTTCGTCCTTCCAATATCTTCATTGAGAGAACATAACATAGAATCAACAGGTTTCAGAGTAAAAAATGTCATTTATCATAAAATCCTGGATTTTTATTTTATTCCCTTGTGTTTCTATACTTCCCTGGAGTTACCACTTTAACCATCTCATGTTTAAGGACTTCATTATATTTAATGTAACTCAAATTGTACCATCTCCCCACAATTGTTTTCTTTTATACATTGAACACAATTACGACTTCATACGTGGTATTTATATTTCATTTTTCTATCTTAAATGCTTGGCGTGTCCCTTGTGTAACTGAATTTTTCTATGATGTTACCATAGTTAAGTATTATAGGGTTAAAAGGGGGTAAAGATGCATTTCATAAGAAATTTTGATATTTCAATTTACTCAAAATAAATAATTCTCTCTACTCTACCGCTGAAGCAAGAATAACTACAAGAGTATATTAATAATGAAAATGTTTCATCATTTTGACGTCCATAGAGTTACCAAATTTGTCCTTTGTGTTACACATATCTTTTATTGAATGAATTTGTAGCATGTATAAAATATTATATGTAAAACATATGATCAGGTGATACAAATATTATTGATATACTATTTTCGATAAACTTTACACATTATATTTTATTTTTAAATTGTAAATATTGAAGTTTCTGTACAGATTGTCCATAGAATAATTAAATACGTCCTTCGAGTAACTTTTCCTACAGTAACAAAATGGACAGTAACGCCAGGGAATTACTACATCAAAAGTTACAAGTATGAAAGCAATGGCTGCATTAAAAAGATAGAGCATAGCTCCTACATCATGTGTATTTCACTTCAAAGTCGCTCAATCCATCACAAACATTATATATTAATTTATCTTCACATTATCTAAGTAACTCCAAGGACCTAAAAATAAATTACTCTCTCAACCAAACTCAACTGAAACCAAATATTGTGTCTACGGGGTGAAACACACATGTTTTGTATCTTTTTATATTTTGGCGGGTACAATATCTTTAGAAGGCGGCTGATGCTGAAGAGTTCCTTCAAGAAAAATAACTGTTACAGATAACTTTTATGTCTTGGTTACTCCAAGGACACGGCGAAAATCACAAAGTTTTTTTTAACGTTTATTGCTTAAAAAACTATATTCTTACTTTTTTCAGTCACCTTTTAGCATGTTTTTAAACAATATTAAGTATGTACAATACATTAAAGGTATTTTATACTCCCAAATTATATTTACTGTCTCAATAAGGAGGGCTGAAAATACACCCTCGGCGAAATCACAAGCAATTTTCTTTAATTTAACTCATGTTGAAGGATTTTTTCAGTATTTATATCAATTTTTAACCGTACTTTAAATCTGTTCTCTTAATTTTTGATCATTGTTAAGTTCATGAGCACAAAAAAGTTTTTATTTTATTAAAATATTTACCAGAAAACTTGTATCACTGAAATCTGGACATTTTTTGAGAATGACCCATATACATGTAGTATCAACCATATCTTTCAAAGATCTTTTTTTTTTTAAAATATATCATTTTTGCATAATTATATTACTTTGAGGAACAGAATACAGGCGTGTTTTTGTGGGATTTATGACGAAAATATCTTTTTAACAATTCATAAAATTCAAAATGGTTGCATATGATTCCAAATCTCTTTAAAGATCAACTTTCAAAATGCACTGCTCTCATATATATCGTCAAAATATCAAGTCACTAAGATTGTTGAAAGTATATATGTTTCTGGGGAAAAATTAAATACTTAAAAATGTCTAATGCATCTAAGTACATTCTCTTTCCACAGCACGAAAATAAAAACTACTTCATCTTAAAAATAGAAACTCCTTCATTTTAAAAGAAACATAAAAAGATGTTTTCCGTAATATTTGGAAAATTTTTGCCACTTCGTTCAAGCCAGAATTTGAAATCATTGAATGTTGTCTACAATTTACACAACACTTTGCTTGATACATCACTGAAAGCCGAGGCCAGACGTTAATACATGTATTGCAATAAAACATACAGAACCGGTGCTCATAGATTGATCAGATGTTCCTATTCATGTACAGACGCTCTAACCACTGCGCCACGCGGGCGACTATATTCTGATGAAAAAATTATTTAAAAACTATCAATCTAAATTATAAGACACAACCAGTGAGTTTTTCAATCCTAATACCACGGTCCGATTTTGTCAGAATCAGACGTTAATATATGCAATAAAACATACAGAACCGGTGCTCATAGATTGATCAGATGTTCCTATTCATGTACATATATGTAGTTTATCATAGTCACTGCAGATGTAGTTTTGAAAACATACCTTATAATAGTACAGATAAATATATTCAGTGCATAGGGAAGTCATCTTTTCCTTTTATCTAATAACAGGTATACATCCATCCTGCACGGATCCCCGGGAAACCGACCATTGAGATAGATCTCTGAATCGTGTTGCAGGAGGCTAGAATAAACCAAATGGAATCAAAGTACTCAGAAGTACAGAGAGCCGGGCTCATTTACGGAGTAGAATGAATTTCTTACATGAATCACGTTTATATTCTGATGATTGATTGATTGTATATTGATTAACGTCCCTCTCGAGAATTTTTCACTCATATGGAGACGCCACCATTTGCCGGTGGAGAGCTGCAAATTTGCACTCAGGGCCATTGAGCAGGGAGGCATCTTTTTCGTGCCAGCACCTACTGCGACACGGGACTTCGGTTTATACGGTCTCATCCGAAGGACCGGACTCCACGTCCCGCAGTGGGATTCGAACCCGCGACGTAAGGATTGACTCCTTACTTCGCGACTCTAGAGCAGACGCTCTAACCACTGCGCCACGCGGGCGACTATATTCTGATGAAAAAATTATTTTAAAACTATCAATTTAAATTATAAGACACAACCAGTGAGTTTTTCAATCCTAATTCTACGGTCCGATTTTGTCAGAAAATTAATCTGGTACCGCAGCTGAATGTAAACAGGCCAGTCTGGTTCCCTCTCCTGCTTTACCTCGTATGTGTGGAGACCTACGATAACACTGATTATCAAAAATCCTTACGCTAATGAACTATGTTCTTTGACTTAGGACTGAAGTTTTCAAAGTCATTAGACCTACTACTAACGTTTATTTATATAGATAAAACTTCGCTTTATTTTTGTTGCTTTATTTAGCGTTTCCATTATCTCAAAGGCGGTTGAGAGTAAAAACTATATTTTTGCACGTAACTTTAAAATGGCGACTATGGGGTTGACTTCCTGCCTTGAACAGAATCACATAAGCCGGCAATTGCTCTTTGAGCAATAAGCCCGGCTAAAAATAATCTAATATTTGTGTTTTAATCATGAATGTAAATTCTCAAATTCATTGATAATAAATTTATTATGGAAAAATAAATGTCGATATTTTCTGATGTCAAAGAAAACTGCCATATATACTTTTTGATAAAATTAAAAAAATATGTTTAGAAACATGCTTATCACCTCAAGCTCTCGTGACCTTTTGAGTATTT
The DNA here is from genome assembly GCF_032062105.1 of Saccostrea cuccullata. Lineage (NCBI taxonomy): Eukaryota > Metazoa > Mollusca > Bivalvia > Ostreida > Ostreidae > Saccostrea > Saccostrea cuccullata. The sequence continues at coordinate 624,339 of NW_026929887.1, forward strand.
TTATTTGTAACGGAAAAATTGTGTTGAATTTTAGGAATCAGAAATGGATCTGAAATCAAGCATTTCAACCGCTTCTAATCAAAGATACAACATTAGACATGACTTGTAATCGTTGGAATCTTTCTTTGAAGCTGTTTTGATGAAGACGTAATTAATGTTAACACTGCAGCAGGTAATTTCCCGAATGCATCGATTGCGCATCTGCAGCAGATATTTGTCCGCGGTGATGTATTGTTTAGATGTCCTATTAGATGGAACTTTCCGGTATGCCACCAAGTTAGGAAATGTCTTCTACGCCCTTAATGTTGTTTATTGATTTTAAGGAATTAATAAAACCTCAGATTAGGGTAATTATTAAGCTTTAGTGTTGTCGTCTATATTAATTTTGTATTTAGCAACATCTACCACTTTATTTCAAATTGACAAGAAGCTTTACAAACCAATAGTATTATTTTCTGTCTTTTGCATGCCTCATCTGGTAGACATCTCTCCTAGCATCAGTATTTAACTGAATTCAGAATTTTATGATAAATGAACACAAACTAACATGATCAAACACATTTCATTGAAAATCCGTGGTATATCAAAAGCACCAAAAATTGTTTTCTCACTTAAAATGTAGATTCATTAAAAGAAGTATACATGTAGGTCCACTAAACCAAATGCAATGCATAATTTCTAAAACGACGCAGGCTATTGACAAATAAGTTTATAAATCAAAGATATCAACAGTCTCGTTAAAAGTCGACATTTCACAAAATCTATGGTTGATGCAATGCAAAGACACTGTCAGCAAATAGGCTGTACTATATACTAGTATCATTAAAATTGTTGACCATTATTTTCACACTGAATGGCTTACGGATTCTTCTGCTTACCGTTCATGACAAAAAACAAAACATAGCGAGTGTAACCGATTGAGAGGGATGCGTTTTCTATAAGACACCCGATTTCACCTTTGATGTTTAAGAGGTACATGTTTGATCTGCTCCTGAATTTTGTTACTTACAGACAGTTGTGATGATACTGCTGCTGCACCATCACCTTCCTAAGTCGAGGCCATCCGTCATTGTGTGTTTCGACCCCCTAGTTCGGTACACTCTCAGAATGGGGGTTCACAGTGATGATCAGTCACTGTGCCTTGGTGGTGGGTATCCAGCTACTAGTCTTTTTCTTTACCAAAATCCAGCATGATGGTCTTTCTGCTGCTTGGGCCATCTTTTGGACTGCTGTTCTCCTGCTTCTCCCTGACACACCTAGCCATGAGAACGTCCTCCAAACGGACTGTGCCGGGAAGCATCTACATCCAGCCTCTACTGAATAATTCCAGGTCTGCCATCCTTTCTCTCTACATTCTTCCAGCAATATGTCATATTTTACCTTCTTCCTTCATGAGCTTCATAGCATCTTTCTTCCTAGGTAACTGTCGGCTTTATTTCAATGATCTTTTTTGTACTTGATGACCACAGTACCAGATCAGCCATTAGATTTGTTGGAATTATCTCTTGGAATGTCAGTTTCTGACCTAGATCTACAGCCAGCTTCCAATAGTCTGCCTGGTTAAGTATTCCCGGAGATCTCCTCTTTCTTCTTCGCTTTTTCACCTTCTTTTACAAAGCAATCTGTGTTTGTTTCACTGTTTTCTGTTTCCCTTTTTCTAAAGTGTCTGCCATCTCTTTGACAACCTGATTGTGACGCCAGGAAGATAGAATGAATGTGATGTAGGGTTTCTCTTTTTCCACAAAGCACTAAGGTGTCTCTATGAGATTATCTTCTTCAGTAAAAACTGGCTGGTGTTGGTAGCAGATTGTACACTGAGCGTAGTAGAAACTGTTGTTGGAACTGTGAGCATCTCCAGATGTCTGCTCTAATCCAAGCACCCTGGACTCCCAACTCCATTGCCTTAGCTTGTCGGTTATCTTCCTCTCTGGATCGGATCTCTCTCTGCATCATGCTACAGGTACATGTACGTCTCTCCGTTGTGTCAGCTTTCTTCCGAAAGCTGCTTTTGGATGTTCCTAGACCTTGCCTTTACATAGCCACCTTTTTACAGGGTCATTGTATTTCAATCTGCTCTCCGTCTCTTCTACTGCCTTGTTGCTGACCATTTCCACCCTGTCCAAACTTCTACTCTAGATAATCGGACCTTACCATATCTTGAATACTTCAAAGTCATGACAAGCTTTGCTTTCTTCTTCTATTGATGTCACACGCAGGAAGTTGTAGTTTAACTGATCTGCTATACAAGCGGATTGATGATAAGCTTTGTGGTTCTCCATACAATTTCCTGAGATATACATTGACGATTCCCTCCAACTTCTCCACAGTTGATGTTGATATCTCGTACAGCATCAGTGGCCTGGCTAAACGTGGTAAGAGGCTACATTGGTAAATCCATGTCCTGATTTTCCCTGGAAATCCTGATTTGTTTATGTTTCTCATCCCTTGTCTTACTTGTTGTTCGTTCTGTTTTTTGAATGTTGATTTAACGTCAAATGTTTCGTCAAACCATTTGCCTAAGCACTTTATAGGGTTTCCGATGATAAATGGAATATTCTCCCTCTGGATTGTTAGCTCGAACGTCTAAGTAGCTTTCCCATTCTTTACAATCAAGGATCTTGACCGGTCACAGTAGCTTAGTGGTATAGAGCGTTCGCTTCGCGATCGGAAGTCCGACCTGAGACGTACATATATGCAGTGACTGTTCCTTCGCCAAGCGCTCAGCAGAAGTGAAAGTCACAGGTCATTCAGATATGACCTTAAAAACACAGGTCCCGTGTCACGGAAGGCACTGACACGATAAAGAACCCTCACTGCTCAATGGCTCTGAGTGCCGAGTATAGGTCTAAAGTTGAAGCCCTTCACCGGCATACGGTGACGTCTCTATATGAGTGAAAAATTCTCGGATGGGACGTTAAACAATAAACAATCAATCAATCAATCAAGGATCTTGACTTCGTAGGTATAAAGGTCATTCTTGTCCATGATGTTGTTTTTTTCTAGAGCCTTAAGTATCCATCTTGCTTGGATATGGGTATCTGTTGTTAATGTAAGATCATCCATGAACCCTCTGTTCGGTTTCTGCCTGGTATTGCTTGATGTTTTGGGACCTTTGGTCTCTCTCTCTCTCTCTCTCTCTCTCTCCGGCCTTCATGATCATATTAACACACATTACAAAAAGAATCACTAATATAAAATGGTACGGCATGTCACAATTCCCCTCTGCAGTTTTGCCAAGATGTTATATAGCTGGCCGTTGTGAAGCGTGGATGTATCCCTCTGAAGTAACTTTTGATCATCATCTGAAAGTGTTCTTGTATATATGGTTACTTATGGTAGTGATTAAGAGTCTCCTCTATGTGCGTATGTGGGATCGTTCCGTATGCGTTTGCTAAATCTAACCAAACACCCACGAGATCTTCCTTGCTGAATTTTGCTTCATGGAAAAGTTGTGTTATGATGCTAGTATGTTCAATATACCCAGAAAGCCCAGGTACTCTTCCCCTCCATTCTGCACTGATGTATCCACATACTGATTCTTAGACATGTAAGCTGTCATCCTTCTCCCCAGGACTGAGAAGATTTCCCTTCTTCTTCCAGCCAGCAATGAGATTGTTAGGAACTGATTTATCCCCTCAGAGTTCTCCTCCTTTGGTACAAGGCACTCCTCAGCCTTCTGCCAACAAGATGAAATCTTCCCTTTCCTCCAAACCATTCTTAATAGTTTCCATAGGTGTCTAAGAATCTTTAGATATCTCTTGTAGACTTTATAGGGGATACCGTTTGAGCCTGGTGCTGATGTTCTAGCTTTCTTTATCATACCTTGCACCTCTTTCAATGATGATTCCTTTCAATTCGTTGCCCACGAAGAGCAGTGCTTAGAGCGTCTGCTCTAGAATCGTGAAGGCGAAGTAAGGAGTCGATCATTACGTTGCGGGTTTGAATCCCACTGTGGAACGTGGAGACCGGTCCTTCGGATGAGATCGTAAAAAAAACTCAGGTCCCATGTCGCAGTAGGTGCTGGCACGAAAAAAGATCCCTCACTGCTCAATGGCCCTGAGTGCTGAGTATAGGACAACATTTGCAGCTCTCCACCGGCAAGTGGTGGCGTCTTCATATGAGTGAAATTCTCGAGAGGGACGTTCAAGAACATACAATCAATCAATCCTTTTAATTCATTGTTCTTCTGATTCTGGTACCTCTTCTATTCGAACACATGATCCTAAGCGTTTCCAATGCACTTTTTCACCATGTGTTTCTTCTTAACCTCCTTATTAGAGCTCTTCAGTCCCCCTGACTTTGAACCTCTAATGGTTGATTTTGTAGATCTGTATGGGTCTGGTATAAACTTTATCCTCTTCTTTCCTCTCTTTTGTCTGAATTTCTTCATTCTCTCTGCACTCTGAAGGTTGTTCCTCTTCTCTCTCAGAGTTGCTCTTAGCTCATTGAACACTACTTTTTGATTTTCACTTGCTGTTCTATACTGCTTGGTTATTGTATTGATCTCTGCTCTTAGTTTTTGTATCTTCTTCTGGCATATGTTTGGTTTTCCTTTTGTTTCCTTCCTACGCTTTCTCCCTTTGGTTCTAAAGCATTCAACTCCTACAGTGCGTACTATCGTAGTCAATGATGTTATCTTTCTCTGCACATCACCTACTAGTGTGTTATTTAGGATTTTGTCTAGGTCATTATCAACTGCACCTCAATCTCTTGTCGTTTGTTGATGGCCACTGTGCTGCTGGTTTCCTATTGTCTATAGAAGGTTCTGGGGCTGTCTAGTGTCCGGTTGACTTGTATGGTTCTGGTTTTAATGCTTGCCTGAATAGCATCAGTTGGTAATAGGTCCTCAGTAATGTGGTTTTCATCCGAAATGTGGTCCTTCTTCGTCTGATCAGTATTACCTATGCGTTCTTCCTGTTGCCCCTCAGGTCTACATTTAGCCCATAGCCTATTTTACAACTCTCTCATTTTTTAAGCTTTCCGTATAACGTCTTCTTTCTGTGGGTATTCCTGTCCATGCTTTTGGACTAGCCGAATCGTTGCCCTTGAATTCACGAAACCGGCTCTTTAACCATCCCCTCTCAGAAGACCCTGGTGGTGTTGCTCTTCTGTTTGTGTTGGACCTTGCTGTGGTGTTCCCTCACAGAACTCTGTGTTGGGCTGCCAACCCTTGTCTCCCCTGGATGCCACTTGTTCCTCCAGACATTATTGATCTATTCATGGTTGTCGGCCTGTCTTTCTAGCAGTCATTGGTTGTCCAGTTGAATAAAATACTTATACATAATGCAGCTGCACCATCAAAGTCCAAGGTCATCACTCATTGTGTGTTTTAACTCCTATCTCGGTACAACTCTCAGAATGGGGGTTCACAGTGATGATCAGTCACTGTGCTTTGGTGGTGGGTATCCAGCTACTAGTCTCTTTCTTTACCAAAATCCAGCATGATGATCTTTCTGCTGCTTGGGCCATCTTTTGGACTGCTGTTCTCCTACTTCTCCCTGTCACACCTAACCCTAACCATGAGAACGTCCTCCGAACCGACTGTGCGGGAAGCCTCTACTGGATAGTTCCAGGTCTGCCATCCTTTCTCCCCACATTCTTCTAGCAATGGGTCATATTTTACCTTCTTCCTTCATGAGCTTCTTTGCATCTTTCTTCCTAGGTAATTGTCGGTTTTATTACAATGATCTTCTTTGTACTTGATGTCCACAGTACCATATCAGCCCTTAGATTAGTTGGAATTATCTCTTGGAATGTCAGTTTCTGACCTAGATCTACAGCTAGCATCCAATAGTCTGCCTGGTTAAGTTTTCCAGAGATCTCCTCTCTCTTCTTCGCTGTTTCACCTTTTTTACAAATAAAATCTATGTATGTTTCACTGTTGTATGTTTGCTTTTATTTTTCCGCTCTTTCTATACAGTGTCTGCCATCTCCTTTAGAATCTGATTATGTCGCCACTGGGACCAATGGGGACACTCTGGTCTTGCTATAAGATCCAATCTGTGGAGATTGACTGGTATTTGGTAGCAGATCGTACACTGGGCTTAATAGAAATTGTAGTTGGAACTGCGAGTATTTCCAGAAGTCTGCCCAGAATAATTTCCACTGGTCTATTTCCCATCTCTTTCAAGAACCCTGTACTCCCATCGTGGATCCACTGCCTTACTTGTCGGTTTTCTTCCTATCTGACTCGTTTTTTTCTCAGGTACGCTTTGTTTCTCCTTTGTGTCAGCCTTCTTCCAAATGCTGCTTTTGGATGTCCCTAAACCTTGCCTTCTAATAACCACCGTTTCTACGTTTCAAATGACTTGTGTTTGTTTACTATTCATTGTCTTCATGTTTCATGTATAAAATGGTTTGAATGATTTCTCTTCCGAGTTTTTACGATGGGATTTTTTCTTTTGAGATTTTTCAATAGAACTTAAAGATGATGACTCTAGCTTTCAGAAGGGAAAACTATTATTAGTATATTGAGGCAGGTTTACTTTAAGAATGTCTATAACTGAAGCATGCTAACTGTATGCAATGTGAAAGAGGGAGATTCAGTCCTCAAAAAAGGATGATATGAGCTTGGTGTTTATACTTCAATTTTGAGATATGAATGTTAATTAACATTGCCTCAAATGACCACTGCAGAGAGTGCAATCTAATATCATCTGCAAATCAAGTGGACAAAATCAGTTTATAATTCATGCAAATAATATTTTCATGATCTGATCATAACTGTAGCTTTGGATGGCTGCTTAGTCTCTTGAAGAAAAATTTTTTATGGCATAGCATGGAAGCAAAAATTGTCAGTCATTTCATTGCTAAATAGAGCAAAAGCTTTCCTTATATAGTTCAGTTCTGTTTAATAAAAAGAAACAGGTATGATCAACAATAATGGATTTATTTACAAATATTCTTTCATCGTAATATACAATTAGCACTAAAAATTGTGACAAAGATATGAATCTTTACACATGAAATTAGAAATGATTTGATGAATACATACAAGTTCACATATATCAATAAAAGTTTTTCTTCAAAGAGACACAACAATTACATATTACATTACCATTGGTATCATAAATCTTATTCATTCAGCAATGAGGTACTTGCACCGATTAGATGTGCAGGGTTATATATACAATACTGTACAGTAGTCTTTAAGACACATAGCAAATTTGATAAACATCACATCGGGGGTAGTTTACACTGTATTTAAGAAATTTTTGGCGGTAAAAAAGCTTGAATGGAGATTTTGAAAAATTTATTACACATGTCAAAAATCTGTATATTTTTTTACATTTTCAAATTGATAAAGGTAAGTATTTGGTGAAGAGAATTTTACTTCAGAATTCAGGATCTATGATAGCAAATATTTTTACATGCATGTGTATATGTCTTTTAATATAAATTAAAATTTTTTGTTTAAATCCCTCGATCAAAAGATCCTGGAGTATATTGGTTTTGTCCTGTCTGTTTTTCTATCTGTCTCTTGTCAACTTTAACCTAGCCCATAACTTTTGAGTGGGTGGCTATATGGCTTTCTAATTTCACAGGTGTATTCCTTGTTTTTTATTAATGTTTAAGGTTTGCTAAAATTAATCTTACATTCAAGTAACCTAAGTAACCTAAAAATTTTAAAACCTAGATGGGAGATGGGAAAAAAATTAAACAATCCAAAATTTTAAACAATTAACACATTAACATGAACCAAAATACTATTTATAGTTGTGTGTAGTATATACGCTTATTAATACTGTAGATTCCTTATTTTTGGCGAGTACTTATTATCGCGAATTGTCTCTTCAACGTCAAATCGCAAGAAAAATAATTCGCGAATGGACGTTTGATCAAGAGATTTTATATTTATTACAGCATCATAAAAATAAAAGCGAGAAATTTTATTTCGCATGTGTTGTTTCTCACGAAATTACGCGATAATTAATTCCGCTTGTATAATTGGGAATCTACAGTAAATATTTTAGTAAATCTGTTAGTATAATAAATAGATTCTTCTAAAATATACATTATACAGGGTCCAATATTATTACTATGGAATGTAGGTTTTAGTTGCTTAAAGTAAAATCAAACTGGAAATCGAACATATTATAAAATATTGAGGTTTTTTTTCAAAGTACCAGTAGATTTAACTTTGGACAGCCCAAATAATTTAATTTGTGATTTTAGTAAAGTGCAATATTGTAAATTAATCCATCATACTATAATAACATCATAAATTTGGAAAGTATCTGCATTACACAATGAACCTTGATAAGACACAGGTTTATGGACATACCAGGTATAAACTCTCACTTAAGTTTTGTATGATTTGAAAACTATACACAATCTTAACTGCAATACATTAATCACACTTATATCACAGTTTTAACAATTTACACATACCCCTTTCCTTTGATACAGTCATTCAAAAATATATGTACAATACAACAAAATATAAATTACATGTAGAGAAAAAGCTTCTAATAAATATCTAAATACAACTACAAATATAACATTGGATTAAGAATATAAAATAAAAATTACCAAAAAGCAGAAAAAAGTCTCACCTCTGATAGCTGGAGGTAAAAAGGAAAGTCTGAAAATAAATTCATGCTAATAAAGAATGAAGTAATTCATAAAAAAAATTATTGACAAAGTGGCTTCATATCTTGCCAGAAAAAAATTGAACATATATACACCATTCAGTCTCTGGAAAACTATTTCCATAAAATTGTTTTATGCTTGTTTAGTGTCCATGGCAACACATGTAAATCTGCACCTCCCATATGGAAGAGTCAGAATGGGTAGTTGTGACCATCTGTTGGTTTCCGTATCGTACACCTCAATACTAGAGAAGAAGGAATTCTCCCCGTCGTGTCCACTTAATACATAGATCTTGCTTCCAATGGCAGTCACACCTGTAGGTACAAAACAATTCCATCATGTATGAGGAATTATTGTCTACCAATAACCTCAACAGTTCAAGATATCTGACATTCCAGACCACTGAATTATGATCTCAGAAAACTGAAGGTCCTTTTAAAATTGCATTTTAAAGATAGGTTGAACATCAATGTATTCTTTACCAAAATTTTGGTTTACACTCTTGTAAACAATTTTAAACATACCTGGATCATATCTGACTTCTTTCATCTGAGGCAGCAGGGTCCATGTGTCTCTTTCAATGTTGTAGGACACAAGATCTCTGGAGGCGTAGGAGTTCTCCAGTATTCCTCCCACAGCATACAGCGTCCCCTTCACAGATAACAGACCACTTACCGCTCTGGGAGTAGGCATGTGACACAGCTGCCAAGTAATTAAATATAATTAGATAAAAGGTATCCATACTTTCTTGTTATAAGACCTAAAATACAGTCTTCTATATACATGTATTATTGGTTTATTCTGGATCTCTCAGTGATTAATCATTTTTTATAGTTGATTTCATTATACAGTGTAATTCTTATGAGCTTTCTTGTGTTGCAAAAATAGCAAAAATAGAACTTACTGAAAATATAACTGCATGCAGCTATATGTTTAACAATACATGTACCTAAATGATTACACCACAATGCACAAGATATCTGTTTTATTACCTGCTCCCAGAAATCATGTATGGGATTGTATCTTTGGAAAGTATTCACACAATGATCAGAAGGGTCAGCTTTCCCACCTGCAAGGCCAATACATAACTCTTTGGTTATCTTACTTTTAAAACAAGTTGTGGAAAACATCATTTACATGCATTCTGAGCCTTTCGATTGCAAAGTCTCCATTTAACTCTACATTCTTTCTACAATAAATCTTTTTATGGTGATTTTTCTCATTTTATTGTAATATTTTTTGCTAAGTAAGACTCTGCATACCTGCAGCATACAGACATCCATTGAGAGATGTTGCCATAATTCTGGCCACAGGTGTTGATAATGGTGAGACATATGTCCATCTGTTCGTCTGTGGACAGTATTTCTCCACTGTGCCTAGATTGGAGGTTCCGTCATATCCTCCAATGGCATAAATATAGCCATCCAAGGTGGCCATTCCCAGCTTGGCTCTCGGTGTGTTCATGGAGGCTACCTTAATCCACTTGTCCAGGTATCGCTCATACCTCATCACATTGTTCACCACCACATTCTCTTTGTTGTATCCTCCTACAAATTTAAAAGTAAAAAAAAAATCAAAATTGACATGCACAGTAATAGTTTTCAAAGTTGTATTTTAACATTACTTAACATTTTTCATTCAATTTATTGTAAGTTTTTAAAAAATTACTTGCCATTTACCAGTTTGCCTTCAATTAAATGACAAATGTTAGTGATTTAAATCACCCATTTATTTCCAATATACAATTTCATAATAAATTATCAAATTTTTATTCCTGCAACTAACCAGCTATGTACATATGCATATCCTCAGAAACAACAGCACAGTGATGACAGCGGGAGAAAGGTAAATCCTTTAGCTTGACCCAAGTACCTCCCTCTAGATTGTAACCTTCCACACAGTTCAAATAGTTCTTGTTGTAGATTTCACCCCCAGTAATATAAACCACCGACTCCACAGCCATACACTGTCTGGGTATCATTCTTGGTGACAGCATCTCCATTCTCCTATCCTGTGAAGAAAACCTCATGTTAGTACATATACTTTATACACGTTTATTATGTCCCCATAATTGAAGATACAGGGGTACATTTTTTGCTGTCTGTCTTGCTGTTAGTTTGTCCACAAAAACTTTAACCTTGCCCTTAACTTTTGATTGGTTGGGGCTGTAGCTTTTATACTTGATGAGTATTCCTTGTGGAAAGACATTCCTTTGATTACAAATGTATTAGACCTCTTGAACTTGGATTTTGACCTACTTTTGCAAAACTTTACCTAACTTTAACCTTGCCCATAACTTTTCAACTGTTGGTGCTTGGAATTTCATATTTCTTCGAGACATGACCTTTTCAAGAATATAAGTATTTCTTAACATTTGACCTTGACCTGGAGTTTGATCTTCTTGTGCAAACCTTTAACCTTGGCCTTAATTTTAATTGATACAAAGGCTTTTATATTTTACATGTTTCATTTGACCGGCCTTTCCCTGCATGTCATTAAGTTTTACTTGATTAGCTTGACCTTTTAATTTGACCTGTTTTTAGAAAAAATAACCTTGACCTTAACTTTTTGATTTCTTATGTACTCTGGCTTTCATATTTATCCATTGACACAAGTCCTTTCTTTTGGTAGTAATATTTTGATCTCTTGACCTTGGGAGTTTGACTTGCATTTGGGAAACTTGAACCTTCACCATAAGCTGCCATACAAGGGAAACAATGTTTCAAAAACACATTTTGCTTCATTTAAATATCTGAAATTATTCTAATCTTTTACATATCAACAAATGCATTATCAATTTTAAGAAACCATCAACTAATCAAAGCATCTTAATTCTTACTATGAAACATTACAAAATTTTTAACTTAATTCTTATTTAGAGAACAATGAATGATTACCCCTGTAATCCATCAAAATTTGAACCCCAAACACTTGATATGTTTTATGTCTGTTTCTTAAATTAAAATTACAAATTCTAGTTTATGTAATACCAGTTTTGAGCACTACATGAAACACTTTGATTAATGTGCATGTGACAATTATGATGTTTATCCAGGCACATGGAGGTTTGTGCAACTGACACTGGAGAGACCAAAGATCCCAATCTGGACATGGTTGTCAGGCAGTGGAGAACAATTCAGTCGTAATGGAGCCCCATCTTATCTCCCTATGAGTTACATCATTTTTCATCATTACAGATAAACATGAAGTAATTTATTTTTTCTGAAGTGTGACTAAAAATTTGGCATAGTCAGAAAAGATTTCTGGTATTTAATTATAATTTGTGAATCATTCCAGCCTTAGATGAGGCATGGGTTTACCATGCTTCAATGTTCCATAGTTGAATTAGTACACATTATTCCATTCAAACGTTAAAAAAAATATTGAATTTTTTTAAAATAAAGATTTTGAACCTTGAGGATGTGGTATTTCATAGCCTCATCCAGGAAGGGCCTGCAGCCTGGTGCTGACATTAGAAGATGCTCGGAGTCCACTTTGTCAAACAGATAGTAGGGACTGACAAGTGGCAGACGGACATACTGCAGCACATCTGCTAGCTGGGGAATCCTGTGCTTGGGGTCGTGTTTCACCCATCTCAGAATAGCATCAAACACAACTTCCTCTGAACCAACATTCAAGTCATTCTGACTTATAAATTCAATGAGTTTTTCTTTTGGAAGCAACAGAATCTCTTCTTGTTTGGCGACTTGTGTGAAGTGTTGAATGACATACTGTCTGGCCTTTTCACTCAGTTCATCACAGACATGTGCCTCTGCAAAGCAGTGGATGCCCAAACAGTTGCTAGGGTCCATTTCTCCTTCCAGAAAGTTACAACAGGCTTGTATGATAGTATGGATTTGGACCAGGTTGGCTGCAGACAGAAGCTGTTGGGCATTCTCCTGTGTAATTGAAATGTCTGCTGTATAGGCAAAGTCCACCAGTTGTTTCATTATGTCTGGGGACATGCCATCTATTTTAATCTCTTTCTCTCTACTTTCTTTCATTTCTCCTACAAATGAACATTGCATTGATAATTCCAGAATTATCTGTTAAACTTAATATCTCTATTAAATTTCTTGCAAGGGTAAACCTACAACTTGCAAAAATGTAGTCTACATGCATTGCAAAATTTGCAAAATTCATAAATACATGTATAAGAAAATATATCTAACAAATACAGAATTCATTTCATAACTGGTGTGTACACCATTTTTCAGCTGCATATTTACTTGCTTAATTGGTGTATGCTCAAATGTTCTACACATATTTTAAAAATTCATGCTAAAACACACTCTGACAATGTCACAACCTGTGAGGGATAAGCTATTCTAAATAAACCTTGCTTTAAAAGTATTCATGCTTTGGGTAAAAAAAAAATTATTTTAATCATGCACTTTATGTGAAATGAGCAAAGAGAGATAACTCTGTCAGGTGAAACTATTTGAGGAGTACAAGATTTGTGCATCAAACTATTCATGCAGTTATGGAAGATAATTAAATTTCATGTAACTAGGCAGGACAAAATTAACCAGTTGCTAATGAACTAAAAGTATAGCTTGCTGCATGTATTGTACACTTTGTTAAAAGATCACCTGTAAACATAGCCAAAAAATATGGACTGCAAGCAGCCAAAATATTCCGGTGGCACGGAAATTTTTCTCCCTCCACACAGATTATGACATCACAAAGCGTGTTTGATTTCCTCTGTTCATTGAGGCCATGTAATACAGTCAGAGCATGTGATTGTTCTCGAAAAACATACTCACTTAAGAATTTGCCATCTGTTCTACGAAATAAGCCTACAAAAGAAAAAGAAAAATATTACAGTCTAAAATTGTCGGTATGTAAATATGTATAATATACAATAATCATGATTAATTACACTGCTTACAAAATATTTCATACAAGAATTCTTCTATGATTAAAACAATTTAAGCAGAAATAGATTTAGAGGGAAACTGGAGTAAAAAGTAAACATATATACTGAGCAAATGAAAGGAATATATATTTGAACAAAGAACTATAGGTTCATTTTATGCATAAAATGGCCTTGTCCTAATATCAATTAATCAACTATCACCCCCTTTCCCATTTCATATATCAAAATAAAGTAGAGAGTTTTTCATTTTCTTCAACAAAAATTCTTTTTGAAAATCCAGATATTGGAAAACAGGCTTTGAGAAAATGCAATGTTCTTGAATTTTGCAGAAACATGCATGTTTGACAACCTTTGGCAAAGAATTAAAATATGAGCACAGCCCTTGATTCAAAAATCAAAAGATGTTTTTTGATCTTTAGAAACAGATCTTTCATTATGTAATTGCATATTTTGGATCAGAAGTTGTGCTCTATATGAAATATTGAAATACTTCAATTTTAGGCCATTTTCAAAGGAATTTACAGGATTATTTGAAGAATGACATCATAAATGATGTCATAATGCATTGACTAAAGGGAAAATTATGTCATGTTCAATAGATACATGGTCACCAACAGTCCAAGTGATAAATACTGCATTGTCGACCTAAAATGAGCAGTTTTGATTTTTCAAAAATTATCAGGGCCAAAAAAGGCCCTAAGAGCTCTTGCTCTTTGAATACTCCTGACCAGTGGCCAATCAGCTGTGTGTGGAGCTAACATAAACTAGTTTAAGAATGCAGCTTTCACCTGAGTTAGCAGTTAACAAATTTAAATTTGTTGTTTAATGTCCCTTTTAAAAATATAAAAGTATAGGCAATTTTAGGCTTCTCAATACTTCGCACTTAGAAGACCTACCTTTGAGCAGTCTTATTCCCCAATGGGATTCAAACCCACATACCATGTAAAGAAATATGTAAACTCTAGACTCTGAACAAGCAGTGTTTTAATTTCATGTTATTTTTGTAACTTCATATGTTTAACAACCAGAAGTCTCTGTCGAGACTGTAGCTCTACTGGTTTGTACTTATAACAAAGGATGAGAAAAGAAGCCATTGCCATCAGACCAAAACTGTAGGAGGAGTAGCGTTTTAAAGGAATTTCACAGAAATTTCTATTTTTAGTAACCATGGCAACACCGTTCATCGAAATCAAAAACCGATGCAATATTTTATGTATCTTAGTGTAGTCTACTTGTGTGCCAATTTATATTGAAATCAAACCAAAACTGTAGGAGGAGTAGCGTTTTAAAGGAATTTCACAGGAATTTCTATTTTTAGTAACCATGGCAACACTGTTCATCAAAATCAAAAACTGATGCTCTGTTTTATGAATCTTAGTGTAGTCTACTTGTGTGCCAAGTTATATTGAAATCAGACCAAAACCGTAGGAGGAGTAGCGTTTTAAAGAAATTTTACAGGAATTTCTATTTTTAGTAACCATGGCAACACCGTTCATTGAAATCAAAAACCGATGCACTATTTTATGTATCTTAGTGTAGTCTACTTGTGTGCCAAGTTATATTGAAATCAGACCAAAACTGTAGGAGGAGTAGCTTTTTAAAGGAATTTCACAGAAATTTCTATTTTTAGTAACCATGGCAACACCGTTCATCGAAATCAAACATAGGTAATCAGAGATTACAGAGCTCACCTCAACGAATGTTGTCTTTAAGTAAGGCAAAGTCACACAATTAACCAACAAAAAGTGTACATTCAAAAAATGAAAATATTTAAGCAATTTTGATCTGTTACTTTGAAATAGACCTACATAAACCAGAAGTCTCTGTCGAGACTGAAGCTCTACTGGTTTGAACTTATAGCAAAGGAAGAGAAGAGTACTTAAGCAGCTGGGATTTGAAACTTTACAACAGCAATATATAGAATAATGATCGTTGATAAAGTCTATTTATGTTCTTAGTGTAGTCTACTTGTGTGCCAAGTTATATTGAAATCAGACCAAAACTGTAGGAGGAGTAGCATTTTGAAACAATTTTACAGACATTTCAATTTTTAGTAACCACGGCAACACAGTTCATCAAAATTAAAATTTGATACACAGAATTATGTATCTTAGTGTATTCTACTTGTGTGCCAAGTTATATTGAAATCAGACCAAAACTGAAGGAGGAGTAGCATTTTGAAACAATTTTACAGATATTTCTATTTTTAGTAACCACGGCAACACTGTTCATCTAAATCAAAAACCGATACACAGATTTATGTATCTTAGTGTATTCTACTTGTGTGCCAAATTATACTGAAATCAGACCAAAACTGTAGGAGGAGTAGCATTTTGAAAGAATTTCACAGAAATTTCTATTTTTAGTAACCACGGCAACACCGTTCATCGAAATCAAAAACCGATACACAGAATTATGTATCTTAGTGTATTCTACTTATGTGCCAAGTTATACTGAAATCAGACCAAAACTGTAGGAGGAATAGCATTTTGAAAGAATTTCACAGAAATTTCTATTTTTAGTAACCACGGCAACACCGTTCATCGAAATCAAAAACTGATACACAGAATTATATATCTTAGTGTATTCTACTTGTGTGCCAAGTTATACTGAAATCAGACCAAAACTGTAGGAGGAGTAGCATTTTGAAACAATTTCACAGAAATTTCTATTTTTAGTAACCACGGCAACATCGTTCAACGAAATCAAAAACCGATATACAGAATTATGTATCTTAGTGTAGTCTACATGTGTGCCAAGTTATACTGAAATCAGACTAAAACTGTAGGAGGAGTAGCATTTTGAAAGAATTTCACAGAAATTTCTATTTTTAGTAACCACGGCAACACCGTTCATCGAAATCAAAAACCGATATACAGAATTATGTATCTTAGTGTAGTCTACTTGTGTGCCAAGTTATATTGAAATTAGACCAAAACTGTAGGAGGAGTAGCATTTTGAAAAATTGTTTACAGACAGACGGACAGACGGACAACAGACAGACGGACGGATGATGAGTTGACGCCGGACAATTACTATCGCATAAGCTATATTCAAGGTCTCTGACCAGTAGAGCTAAAAATTTAAACTAGTTCTTCTTCATGAAAATGTAATCAAAATCCAGCATCTGAAACAAATTTGAGAGTTTTCATCTCTTGATGCAACATTTGTGCAAGTTTGGTTTAAACAATGTTATACAAGCCTTATAGTTTTTTGGTAATAGACCTGCACCCATAACTTTTGCCTGGTCTATTATCTGAAAAATGTATGTCGAATTCAGCATGTGAAGCAAGTCCATTAGTGTGCATCCTAAGATGTATCGTCCATGCAAGTTTGGTCAATATAGAGCTTATAGTTACTTGGAAATGAAACCTACACCAAAAACTTTAACCTGTTCACTCAACCGGAAAATGATGGTAAGATTCAGCATCCGAAGCAAGACTGGTAGTATGCATCCTTAGATGTATCATCCTTGCAAGTTTGGTCAACATAGGGCTTATAGTTACTTGGAAATGAATCACTCACGAAAAACTTTAACCTATTCACTCAACCAGAAAATGTAGGTCAGATTCAGCATCCGAAGCAAGCCTGGTAGTATGCATCCTTAGATGAATCATTCATGCAAGTTTGGTCAATATAGAGCTTATAGTTACTTGGAAATGAAACCTGCACCAAAAACTTTAACCTGTTCACTCAGCCGGAAAATGATGGTCAGATTCAGCATCCGAAGCAAGCCTGGTAGTATGCATCCTTCGATGTATCATCCATTCAAGTTTGGTCAATATAGAGCTTATAGTTACTTGGAAATGAAACCTACACCAAAAACTTTAACCTGTTCACTCAACCGAAAAATGATGGTCAGATTCAGCATCCGAAGCAAGCCTGGTAGTATGCATCCTTAAATGTATCATCCTTGCAAGTTTGGTTAACATAAGGCTTATAGTTACTTGGAAATGAAACTGCACCAAAAACTTTAACCTGTTCACTCAACCGGAAAATGTAGGTCAGATTCAGCATCCGAAGCAAGCCTGGTAGTATGCATCCTTAGATGTATCATCCTTGCAAGTTTGGTCAACATAAGGCTTATAGTTACTTGGAAATGAAACCTGCACCAAAAACTTTAACCTGTTCACTCAACCGGAAAATGTAGGTCAGATTCAGCATCCGAAGCAAGCCCGGTAGTATGCATCCTTAGATGTACCATCCATGCAAGTTTGGTCAACAGAGGGCTTATAGTTACTTGGAAATGAAACCTACACCAAAAACTGCACCAAAAATGTTAACCTGCTCCAAAAACATTAACCTGGTCATTCCTTTGCTGAAATTGCAGCATCTGAAACTTTGACTGGTACAATGAAACACACTAGAAGCATCTTCCATGCATGTCTAATCAATATAGGACATAGAAGTACTTAAAAAGAAAACTGCTCCAAAAAACTTAACCTGGGACGCCAACGCTGTGTGTGGAGCACATAAACTACGCCGACGCCGAGGGTATTACAAAGCTCCCCCAACTTCGTTGAGGTGAGCTAAAAACCGATGCACTAGTTTCTGTATCTTAGTGTAGTATACTTGTGTGCCAAGTTATATTGAAATCAGACCAAAACTGTAGGAGGAGTAGCATTTTGAAAAATTGTTTACAGACAGACGGACAGCTAGACAGACAGACGGACGGACGACGGACACCTTACTATCGCATAAGCTCTTCTGGTCTCTGACCAGTAGAGCTAAAAAATGAAATAGTTTAGGCTTTTCTTTGTTTTTTTTGAAATGGAAGAGGGCTGTGTGAACTTTTCTTTTTATTTCATAGTTTTATTAATTTACTTTTAGTCTGCACAATTAGGTTTCTTAATTACTATAACTTCAGAAAAGTTAAATTATCTCATCCAAACAGGAAAAAAAAAAAACATGAAACTTAATTGATTGACATCTGACATAAAGCTCAATTCAAAATGAATATGATATATTTTTCCTGTCTGGTTCAAAAGTTTTGAAAAGTGTTTAAGATATGGACAAACAAATAAAAGGAATCTCCAAAATTATGGAATTCGATCATTTCATTCTTGTTTAGGAGGCAACAAAAATGGAAGTTGTTTGCCCAGATGGCTCAAGAATTTTATTTTTTCCCTTGATGATTGTATAACTTTCTGGGAAGCCTATTTGAATTGTTTTACGTAATCCCTGCTTCACCTGGCAGACTTTCAAGCAGGGCCAGTGCGTCTTCCGAAAGGCTGCATGATTTTGTGTGCACCAGAGACACTCCTCCCCCATTACTCATGTCTAAAAATAGACCTGTCTGGAAGAAAAGAAAACAACATTTGTTTATTCCACATACTCCGTGTTCCAAGTTACAACATTAAAATATCTAATCTGTTGAATCAGATATCTCCTATTTATGTGCACAACAAAATTTTAGTATGCACTTTTAGACACGTATTTTAAAAGATCATTTAAATATATAGCAGACTTAATTATTGAAAGATCAGAGGTAATTAACCGCAAGACTCCTTTGATCTAAAATTATAAAATAGCTCACTTCAAAAAGTCAAGCATACATGTATATCCCATCAGGTTTCTATGAAAATATAGCTGTAAATTAATTTTTAAAAGTACTTTTTCATAAAATATTTTATTCTGGTATTCATTTTTTTTTTATTCTTCTTCATTGCTTATACAAATTTACCATGATCTTAATTCAATTTTCACAAGCTTATCAGTGAATTAAGTCCGAGACTCAGGTATGCTTTTGAGTCAAAACATCTTTTGTTTTGGTTTTATTTATAGAAACGTTGTGCCAATGCACTGACATTTTGTTTATAAGCATTGAGGAGATACAGCTCTGCCCTTGTCTGAAATTTTTACCCAAGGCTGTAAAATTCTTTTAAAACATTTTCTTTGGGGGTGGTATTATTTGCTCTTTGTTTATTAGCATTTAGTGTTCTTGCTGTTCATAGAGGAAAAGAAGGGAAAATAATCCTTCTGAAAAACATTTCTGGTGTGGTATTGCCAAGAATTTTCAACAGGGTTTATAAAGTTCATTAGAGCATTAATGAAAATCATAAATAATGAGCTCAGTTTTGAAACAAAATGCAATTTTTTTTTAAACAAAGAATTATGTTCATGATTTCTCACAATAAATTAATCCCTTTAAATTCCACACATATATGAATATCATGACCTGCATAGCTGCACAGACAACAGTTCAAAGAACTTCCATTTTTTTAAATTGCATTTTCCAACATTGCAGATATTCAATGTATAATTATAGGTATATCATTTTCACAATGAAATATATTATGTGCATGTACTGTCAGTGTATCAATTTCAGTAACTAAAAAACCTATGCATGCAAGTTTGAGCTCAGAGTAAATAAAATTCCCTTATCTCAAACTTAATGATTTGACAACACTGAATAAATTCTCCTATATAAACACAAGAACTATTGACAGATTTAGCAAGTGTTTGAGAGCTTTTCATTCCTATATGGTGTAAATAATTTGATTAAGCAGTGATATTTGATTCAATATTAGCCAAGATGGGAATAGAAAAAATGGATTCCAAGCTAAATACCCATGTAAAATATGTAAGTAGAGTTTACCTACTATGCATTCAAGTTGTACATCTATTATGATATGTTGAGAAGGTACGTGTAATTTAATTATTCAGGAATGGTTATATTAAGAAAATGTATCAACACTCTGTGCATGACATGACATATATAATTTACTGAATCAAAATTGTGTGGCATACATTACTTAATTGTTATATCTGAATATGAGACACCTCAAATTTTAAGATACAAAGTTCATATCACAATTATACAGATACATGTATGATTTTTATGTAAGGATACAATCAGGATAATGCAAAAAGTAATTTTTCAAAACTTAAGTTTGGAAATAATGTGCAAGTTACCCTACCCAGATATACTAATTGACACACGGACTTGATACACATTGATACCTGAATATTTACATTTCCAATGTCTTTGTCCGAGATAAAATTACCAATTGTAAATGTAATTGATTTCCTCATGAATGTTTTGGCGCGGTTCCAAAAAAAACCACGTGCAGGGCGGGATAACACCTAGAGAGAAGCAGGCTTGGAGCCCGTGGATTGGCGGAATCAAAGCATGTAAATATAAGGAATAACTGTCAGATTTTTCAAATTTATGAAGATGATCAATGGATTGGCTTGTGTGATAATTTTATGCATAAACGCCTTCGGCGTTTATGCAAATTATCACACAAGCCAATCCATTGATCACTTCATGAATTCGAAAAATAAGACAGTTATTCCTTAAGTAATCACGACATTCGCACAAACATGGAGAAAAAAAATTGTATCTCCGTACAGTTGCATTGAAAATTATTTTCAAAAAAAAAATAAATAATGCTACATTCAGTTTATGAAAAAATGTAAATGAGAGGAAAAAATGTCAATTTGACTTAAATTAATTCATTGACAGGCAAATCAGGTTTCAGGGTCAAAATTTTTTTTTCTCACTTATCAAACCTGTAGAGCTTAAAGGGGTATGAAAAAGAACATGAAAAGGTTTTGTGTGTTGTTAAATATGCTGTCATTTCACCTCTAAGAAATAAATGCAGCAAAGATAAACTTGTAATTGTTTCTTATCAGAATAAATGCTTGGGACTGATAACTTTTCTTCTATTCTACACATGCAATCAAGAATATCACAGTCTTTACAATGGTTGCTATGGCAGAGAGCAAAATCTACATATTCTTAGTCCATGATGATATACATTCTGTAAAATGGAAGAATTAATGTATATCTTATTAAAATAGCTTAGAACTTTCAAAATGGGTAACTGTATTTATCACAATAATAAGGTAAGGAACCTATAATTACTCCATCTTTCATACTGTATGGAAAAAATTAACTACTTGCACAGTCAAACATACAAAAGAACATTACAGTGTATACGGTAAATATTACATGAACATGTACATGTACATGTGTATTTACAATTTGTTAAATTGACCTTTCAATTTTGTGTGAATCATACAGTATCTAACAACAAAAACAAAACTGGATGAATTGCTAGGTTGCACAAAGTCTATTATACTTTTAAGGACATGCGTGCATGAAGAGAACCTACATAATTAGAACCTCGATAGTTTTGGCCTAAACAATGAAATGTTTCTTCATTTTTTCTTCAAAGACATGGCGTTCACCTTCATTTAAGAGTCAAAACATGCTTTGAAAGAATTACAATAGGTGTGATCTGTTTATTAAGAAGGCGAATTGTGTTCTTAAAATATGTTACATAATCTGAAAACTTGGCAACCACAACGAAAATCAAAGAAACAGAAAAGCTATTCCATTACATACAATGTACCTGAATTTTACCACATTTAACTTTGTCTAGGTAAATCAGTCAAGTTTTTGAGTATCTCTCCAGCACATTTCTACAAAATGTTTCTCTTAACACGCATAAAAATTTTACTCACAATAAATTTTCATATCTTTTTATTGACTTACATGTAGCTGTAAATGTTCATCTAAAAGAAGAGATTAATTTAAATTACTCCATTATAGTTCATTTGTATCAAGAAAACACTTCATAAAGAAAATGTATGTTAAATGTCTCTATGTTTTAGGATACAATTTTTCTCTCCTTTTGTCCTTTCTTTTTTTTAAGTCATCTTCTATTGCATCATGAGCTTCCTCTTTTAAATTGTGTATCACTTACCTGTCTGTTAATTAAGCAGAACCTTAAATACCAGCCTATGTTTGAAGGGTTTGCATGGAAATCCAAACATTTGTGAATTGACCCTACATTAGGGTGCATCCCTTAAGATGCATCGTCCATGCAAGTTTGGTCAAGGTACGGCTTGAAGTCACACTGCTCCAAAAACTTGAACCTGGTCACTGATCTGGAAAATAGTTAAGTCAAATCTAGCATCCAAAGCAACTCTGGTAGTGTGAATCCTTTGGTGCATCATCCATGAAAGTTTGGTTCAAATACTAAAATGTATTATATTTAGCACGTACAATATTTGGAGGATATTGGATTTTGAACAAGTTAGCGTGGATTTGATTTAGCGCATATCTTAATGTTCTTCTTTATAGGTATATGTGTGAGACATTTAGCATTGTACTTGAATTAGTAGAAACTGCTTTCCGCCAAAAGCGCTAAAAAGAATACACAGCCAAATGTAATACGTTTACACTATACATAAAAAAGTCTTATAGTTTCTTGGTTATGGATCTTCTCCAAAAACTTAAAACCTGGTTACTGGTCTGGAAAATAAAGGTAAAATCTAGCATCCAAGCAAGTTTGGTTCAACAAAAGTCTATGAGCCAATGCTCACTAATAGTAATACCTCTATTTTGATGAGAATAGTATGCATTTTGATGTGAATGTACACATGTTCAGTTATGGACCAATACTGCGACAAACAGGAAGTTGACATCGGATTCAAACAAAAATGAATTGGACCATACATGTATAAATTGGCATGCCTCAACAAAGGGTGTCCTAAAATTTCAAGCATCTGCAATATGAGTAGTAGCTGAGAAAACCATGACAAAAAATTGTTATGTATGGTATGGACAAATGCAAAGATAACCTGGAAGCTGACATCGGATTTGTATAACCAGAAGTCTCTGTTGAGACTGAAGCTCTACTGGTTTGTACTTATAGCAAAGGAAGAGAAAAGTACTTAAGCAGTTAGAAATTGAAACTTTTCAACAGCAATAAATAGAATAATGATCCTTAATTAAGTCTCTTTATGTTCTTAGTGTAGTCTACTTGCATGCCACATTATATTATAACCAGACTAAAACTGTTATTTGGAGTAGCATTTTGAGAGTATTTAACAGAAATTTCTATTTTTAGTAACCACGGCAAACACCGTTCATCAAAATCAAAAACCGATATACAGAATTATGTATCTTAGTGTAGTCTACTTGTGTGCCAAGTTATATTGAAATCAGACCAAAACTGTAGGAGGAGTAGCATTTTGAGAGTATTTAACAGAAATTTCTATTTTTAGTAACCACGGCAACACCGTTCATTGAAATCAAAAACCGATACACAGAATTATGTATCTTAGTGTAGTCTACATGTGTGCCAAGTTATATTGAAATCAGACCAAAACTGTAGGAGGTGTAGCATTTTGAAAGAATTTCAAAGAAATTTCTACTTTTAGTAACCACGGCAACACCGTTCATCAAAATCAAAAACCGATACACAGAATTATGTATCTTAGTGTAGTCTACTTGTGTGCCAAGTTATATTGAAATCAGACCAAAACTGTAGGAGGAGTAGCATTTTGAAAGAATTTCACAGAAATTTCTATTTTTAGTAACCACGGCAACACCGTTCATTGAAATCAAAAACCGATACACAGAATTATGTATCTTAGTGTAGTCTACTTGTGTGCCAAGTTATATTGAAATCAGACCAAAACTGTAGGAGGAGTAGCATTTTGAAAGAATTTCACAGAAATTTCTATTTTTAGTAACCACGGCAACACCGTTCATCAAAATCAAAAACCGATACACAGAATTATGTATCTTAGTGTAGTCTACTTGTGTGCCAAGTTATATTGAAATCAGACCAAAACTGTAGGAGGAGTAGCATTTTGAAAGAATTTCACAAAAATTTCTATTTTTAGTAACCACGGCAACACCGTTCATTGAAATCAAAAACCGATACACAGAATTATGTATCTTAGTGTAGTCTACTTGTGTGCCAAGTTATACTGAAATCAGACCAAAACTGTAGGAGGAGTAGCATTTTGAAAGAATTTCACAGAAATTTCTATTTTTAGTAACCACGGCAACACCGTTCATCGAAATCAAAAACCGATACACAGAATTATGTATCTTAGTGTAGTCTACTTGTGTGCCAAGTTACATTGAAATCAGACCAAAACTGTAGGAGGAGTAGCATTTTGAAAGAATTTCAAAGAAATTTCTATTTTTAGTAACCACGGCAACACCGTTCATCGAAATCAAAAACCGATATACAGAATTATGTATCTTAGTGTAGTCTACTTGTGTGCCAAGTTATATTGAAATCAGACCAAAACTGTAGGAGGAGTAGCATTTTGAAAAATTGTTTACAGACAGACAGACGGACAGACAGACAGACAAAAAACAGACAGACGGACGGACGAAACGCAAAGATTACCATCGCATAAGCTCTTCTGGTCTCTGACCAGTAGATAAAAATTACCAAATGGCATTCCTCAACAAAGTGTGTTCTAATATTTCAAGCAACTGCAATAAGCAGTTGTTGATACAACTGTGATTTGTTCCAGACAGACACACACACAAACAAACAGGCATACAAGGGTAAAGCAGTATATCCCCTTCTCCTTCTAAGGGAGGGGGGTTATCAATAAAACAGCTAGCACACCCTGGCCCTCTCCTTCAGAGTGAAAGTATAAATATAGGCACTTTATACATGTAGTTTTTTGGTTATGCATCTCTCAATAAACCTTAATTAACTTGGTCACTAGAACATGTAGAATCTGGAAAATGTAGCCTAAGGTCAAAATCTGCATCTGAAGCAAGTCCAATAGTGTGTATCCTTAGATGTTTCATCCATGGATCTTGAAATTTTCTTTCAACTTAAGATGTTGGCTCCATACCAAGTTTGGTTAAAATTGGCTCTGTTTCAGAGCAGAATTTTTCAAAAGGTAATGAAAGAGGAAAAGTCAAGAATAATGAACAGAATTAACAGATAGCATATCTTAGTAAACAGTTAAAGTATATAATTGAGGGAGTTAGCAAGATTCCAGTTCCCCAAGACTAGGACTATTGCGCGGAGGGAAATAGTTCTGGTCAAGGGGAACTGGAATCTTGCTAACTCCCTCAATTATATACATGTACTTTTTAACTGTTTTATTATGCCAATACAAATAGAGGATACGAATGGTGGGGAATTAGCTTCAAAACTGATGCACAGGGAATTAGTTCATTAACATATTAGACCAATACAAAAGTAAAATCTAGAGGATTACGGATAACCGGGAAATTAGCTTCCGAAGCAGGGATTTGCTCATTTAACTAATGCACGGGGAATTAGTCCATTCAATGAGATTTCTAGGGAATTATTCACACTTTACTGCCTTACTTTTATATAAGAAAAAATTCAGTAGAGGTATAATAAATCAGATATATAAATACAGGTCACTGAATGTAAATCTAATGTCCTAAACATTGGCCTTATTGCAATTCAAATAAAAATATTTTGTGGAATATGAATCACAGAGAAATTCAACTGTCAGTAACACATTTTGTAATTGCATGTGCTTCAAGATTAATGTAAACATTAAACCCTAACCCTACTGTATATTAAGTGTTTGTTCCCTAGCCAGTTGACCATAGTGCACCGGTCAATCACTCTTGGCACACAAACTGTGGAGGCTCAGGTATCCATTATGAGAAACATGCATCTCAGATTTATGGTTGTAGCATTTGTGGTAAGTTAACCAACTTAATATATACATATTTTTCTGAAATAATCTAAAACTTGAACAATTGCTTGCATTTTCTGCATCTATATTCAACTAAATGCACATATGTTGATTTGATTGTAGAGTACATGTACTAGATTCGATCTTAAGACTTTTAAAACACAGAATACTAAAAAAGAATGCATGCATATGTGTTGTAAATTTTTGCTTTAAAAAATCTAATATGTATTTTTGTAATTTTAATTGGTGTAAGACAATAAGTTAAAATTATTTTTCAATTTTTATTATTTGTACCAATATACCTTCCTAACAGGTGATTTTATAGAAATGTATAAAAATCTGTACTGATGAATGTCATTGGCAGATATCTCAAGCTACCTGTTTTCTTGTCTGGCCCATATTTGAGGGGCCTCAGTTTACACACTCGGTGCAGTCGGAGGTAATTAAATAATCTTCAAAGACACCATATCTTAATAGTAGATATAGGCACAGCTGAGTAGTCAATATACTCTGTTTATCTGCACGAGGAAATCTTCTGGATGGCACATGTTCATTTTAAAACAATGCACAATAACTTTTCTGCAGCTGCACAGTGAAGTTGGTGCAGTTTTCTTCTAAATCTTAGCTTTGTCATGGGGAGACTTCAGTCTTGGCAAGCAATAACAAACACTGGATTGAATGAACATGTACCAGTTATCTTTCCTCTCTTTACAAAAAATATATTTACAAAGAAAACACTTAGATTTGTAAGAGAATGAGTGTTTTCCATGTTGCCCTTCAAAGAACATCAATTCCATCCTCTCTCGACAAGCATTCCTTTCCTGAAATCCTTTCAATCATTTCAGTAAAACTCATTTTATTTAGTACAAACAAAAATACTTATGTTTCATTCACCTAGGCATAATAATTGGCTAGGAAAAAGCAGAAGTCAGTTAAAAAATAAAACATAAAAAGAGGTTATATACCCAAAAGCCAAATATGCTTCTGAATCAATAACACTATATAATCATGGCTTCTGCTGTTCTTGAAAAGTTTTTAGTTTTTCCTTTATATTCCTATGTGAAACATTGATCTGGTATTGTGTCCGCTCTCTACTTTTAAAGAGGAGGGTCACGATCTGAACAAATTTGAAACTACATCACCTATTCATGATGCTTTAAATTCACATTTTCTGGCCCAGTGAATCTTGAGAAGATTTTTAAAAGGATGGCACTACTTTTTCACAAATACACAATTATTTCCATGGAGAAGAAGGTTATGGTCCTCATTTGAGCAAATTTTAATTCCCCCTTCCAAGAATACTTTTAGGCAAGATTGGTTGAACTTGCTAGATATTCTCGAGAAGTCAAAAATGTGACAAAATTTACATTCAGAGAGATGAATCGATAGACATGCAGACAGACGGATACAAAAATTGTGATCAGAAATGCTCATTTTAAACCTTTGATTCTGGTGAGCTAAAGAAGTTCATAAAGAAAGCTTTGAACAGATGGATTTGGTCATAGTACAGCAGAGTGAAACACATTTCATTTCAATTTCAAAAGTCAAGCTCTTTAAAAAAAATTACATGGGATTGAATTATCAATCTACTGGGAAATGTAAAGTGAGAGGACATTGGTTATGTTTACTGCATTTAAAAAAATATATAACTTAAAATGATTAAGAAAATAGATGTAAATGCAAATATATTATGATTTATAATATTAAGTTCAAACTTCAAGGCCAACTTGAATGATGATGCTGATTTATCTGTGAGTAAGCATTGATAATAGATTGATATTTAGAATAGGTTACTCATGAGGAGGGAAATGCATTAGATTATCAAAATCATTGATGCAAACAAAGAATACATAATCTTCTTAGTTCAATTACCCCCCCTTTCCTTTTTTCCTCCTTCTTTTTCTTCCTCCTGCCACCCTCCCTTTTTTCTTATCTTTTCTTGAGTTCCTCTCCTCTCCCCAAAATCCCTCCCATTATTCTCCCATTATTCTCCCACTTACTCCCCACCCCCCAGCACCCACACTCTCTTCAACACAAAACAAGTTAAACTGCAATTAAAAAAAAATTCACTATATTCACAGAAGTGAGATTTTTGTTCAAAATTTAGATCCTCCTGATTAAAAGACTTAGCTGGAAAAAATAATTACAACAGATTCTACAGAAAAACTGAAAAAAAAATCCAATAAGAATCTTCTTTTCCAGAAATATCTCTGAAGTGTTCTTTTTTTCTTATATGTACATGTCTAGAACATTCATGGAAAATTATGAATTTTCCAGAAAAATGCATATACATTGCAAAGTTTTAGCAAAGCTATAAATATAGCAGATAAAAGTTCATGCAGCTGTAAATAGAGTTCTGTAGAATTATAGTAAGTGTCCAAGACTAAGGCAAAGGTAGCTAAATGCATTAACTTTTGGCTCAACCTGTTGCTATGATTCAAAATCCCTTATCTATGAATTATCTTCTTTACAAGTATCTACAGATAGACAAAATGATTCATCTTATGTCAAATTACAAACCACAAACTGATTCTATGTAAATCAACTTTGTGGTGTCAGTATTCCTGATAAAAAGCTGAAATTTTTCTTTGTCTTAAAAGGCAATTAGCTAAAAATTGACAATGGCCTATATTTAGATATCCTTTCCTATATAAATTGCATCTATACAGAACATGCACCATATAATATAAAGTTTGCTCAATTGCATCCAATAACTTTTTTTTCTAAAAATTAATATACCTTAATAAACTTGAATTTTTATATATATACATTATTCCTCTATTTCTCACCCTGTGCTTATAAAATTCGCATAAAATTTGATTTTAATAAAAGTTCAAGAAATATTTTCTTTTTGTAAAATATATTGCTGTATTTCAACTATGACAATATACTTTAATTTAATTGTGATTAAATCATAAGTTTCCTGGAATGTTCTTTGTTTTCAAACAAGGTCTCAAAAAGTTGAACAAGCCTAAAATTTCTTTTAAAATGCTAATATTGAAAATATAGAGCTTTAAACTTACAATTCCTACATATATTTTACAATATAAGCTCATTTACCTTTATTCAGAATTGATTTCTCCAAAGCTCTGACTTCCTTCAAGAACAAAGAAACCCATGAAATATTTGTAGCACGCAGAAAAAGTCACATGGTAAATGTAAACAATTTCATCTTCTCTGTTTTGAAATATGATACCTGCTTCAGCCAATCAGAATGTAGACAGGAAGATGCTGGGCTAACAGTCATCCTGGTTCAGAAGCAGTTAGGGGGGAAAGTATCAAAACCTGCAAAAGATATCAACAAACATAAAAAATCCTTGGATAGTTTGTGATCCATAATAATATCCACACATATACATAAGATTTAAGTTGATCTTATGATTTTTTTTCCCCGGGAATAAAACATAGAAATGTATGTAAGACAAAAAAAGCATGTTTCATTGCATCACTAATCCCAAATTAATCTCCCAAATATAGAGATACACTGTACCTCTACAATGTCACCCCTACATATTCTAAATTCATTGAAAACTGGTAACCCAGAATTTAAGTCTGTCATACTAAGTTACACTGTAGATATTTTTTTTATTAATTTTTCATTTAGCACTGTTTAGCGTTTAGTCAATTCAATTGAACCCATTTTGATTAAAACAAGCGGTTGAATTCCAAGTAATTTAAGATTTCCAGAATTATCACATTTTGTGCAACTGATCGTACATGCATTCATAAAAAAAAATCAGTACAAAATTTTCAGTCTCCTTGAATTCCGCTGAGTTTATACATAAGTTTAATTTGTAATTTGTAAGGCTATAATTTTAAATAGTCTGGCTATTTGGGATATTTACATGTATATCTCAACAGGGATATAAAATTAGAGTGCAAACAAGAGGCCCAGGGGCTACATCGCTCGCCTGAGCAATTGGCTAGAAAAAAGCACATATCAGATCAGAACTGAAAGTTACCTGAGGGCGGGGAGGGGGGGGGGGAGGGGGCTTGTAACCCCCCCAGGGGGTCAAGATTTTTTAATTTGATGATTCCCTATAAATATCACCAAGCATGGCTTTGAAGTACTTGAAAAGAAGATTTTAAAAGGTTTCCCTATATATTCCTATTTAAAAACTTTAATGAACAAAGTTTTGAAGATGATTCCACATGAGTTTCATCTTTCCTGTCTCTATGGTTCTTGAGAAGAAGACTTTTCCTATATATTCCCATGTAAAACTTTGATCGGCCATTTTGGCCCCACCCCACCCCCGGGGGTCATGATTTGACAAACTTGAATCTACGCTACCTGATGATGATTCCACATGAGTTTCATCTTTCCTGGCCCAGTGGTTCTTGAGAAGAAGATTTTTAAAAGATTTTTCCTATATATTCCTATGTAAAACTTTGATCGGCCATTTTGGCCCCACCCTACCCCCAGGGGTCATGAATTGAACAAACTTGAATCTACACTACCTGAGGATGATTCCACATGTGTTTCATCTTTCCTGGCCCAGTGGTTCTTGAGAAGAAGATTTTTAAAGATTTTTCCTATATATTCCTCTAGGGGTGGGACGATATACCGATACACCGATACATATCGATATTTTCCTCTAAGATACGGTTTACGATACAAGCATTCAAATATCGGTACGAAACGATACACGAACGACCTATCCAAAATTGAAAATGAAAGTACATGTCCTTGGAAAATGGCGGCTTGTACGAAGCGAAAAGATGATGTTGATTATTGAAAACACACTTTAGAACTAATAAGTCGTTGTTTTGGGGTAAAATGTTTTCACTTTTAAGCAGCCTCGGAAGATTTGACGAAAAAAGTTCAGTATATAATGCGTGCTATACACAGAAAGGATCGTTTCCAGAGCATTTGATATTATTAATTGTTAGTCCATCTCGTATTTTTTTGTAATCTCAGCTTTGCTACAGATTTTCAGCAATTCATAAAAATGTAAATGTGATGTTTTTAAATGAATTATAGTCCGTGTTCTCTGACGAACTACACAACTATTTGTAAACAACTTCTTAAAAGTAATTTGGTAATAATAAATATGTACATGTATTATTGTTTTAGTAAAGTTTTATTGAATGATATTGATGAACTTCAAGTATTAATTTCAAAGCACACATGATTTGAAATAGAATAATTTGTTGATTTAATGTCAAGGCACAAAAAAAAAGAAAAGAAATAAAATACTAATTCTTTTGAATAGTTTTACAATTTATCATCATGATGTTGACTTAATGACAAGACACATATGAAATAAAATACTAATTTTTAAAAATAGTTTTATAATTTATCAAAATATCGAGATACGTATCGTATCGTGCCAATATATCGAGATACGTATCGTATCGCAAGATCTGTGTATCGTCCCACCCCTATATTCCTCTGTAAAACTTTGATCGGTCATTTTGGCCTCACCCTACCCCCAGGGGTCATGATTTGAACAAACTTGAATCTACACTACCTGAGGATGATTCCACATGTGTTTCATCTTTCCTGCCCCAGTGGTTCTTGAGAAGAAGATTTTTAAAGATTTTTCCTATATATTCCTATGTAAAACTTTGATCACCCATTGTGGCCCCACCCTACCCCCAGGGGTCATGATTTGAACAAACTTGAATTTACACTACATGAAGATGCTTCCACATGAGTTTCATCTTTCCTGGCCCAGTGGTTCTTGAGAAGAAGATTTTTAAAGATTTTTCCTATATATTATCGGCCATTTTGGCCCCACCCTACCCCCAGGGGTCATGATTTGAACAAACTTGAATCTACACTACCTGAAGATGATTCCACATGACTTTCATCTTTCCTGGCACAGTGGTTCTTGAGAAGAAGATTTTTAAAGATTTTTCCTATATATTCCTATGTAAAACTTTGATCGGGCATTTTGGCCCCACCCTACCCCAGGGGGTCATGATTTGTACAAACTTGAA
Organism: Saccostrea cuccullata; assembly: GCF_032062105.1. Taxonomy (NCBI): domain Eukaryota; kingdom Metazoa; phylum Mollusca; class Bivalvia; order Ostreida; family Ostreidae; genus Saccostrea; species Saccostrea cuccullata. Next base: position 656,206 of record NW_026929887.1, read on the forward strand.
TCTACACTACCTGAGGATGATTACACATGACTTTCATCTTTCCTGGCCCAGTGGTTCCTGAGAAGAAGATTTTTTAAAAATGCCATTAATTTTTCTCTAATTCATAATTATCCTCCCCTTGGAAAAGGGCGTGGCCCTTCATTTGAACAAACTTGAATCCCCTTTACCCAAGGATACTTTGTAGCAAGTTTGGTTGAAATTGGCCCAGTGGTTCTTGAGAAGAAGATGAAAATGTGAAAAGTTTACGACAACGACGACTACGACGACAAGGACAGACAACGGACAAATTTTGATCAGAAAAGCTCACTTGAGCCTTTGGCTCAGGTGAGCTAAAAATGACATTAATGTTATTTTTAATTTGGAATTTCAAATGCTACTCAACTTTAATCAGTTTTTGATAAGGCTTCAGATTTTGTGACACCCCCCCCCCTCAAGAAGTATTTGGGCAATCTAACAGATATTCTTCATAGTATGAATAATGCCTAAAAGAGTTAGACAACCAAAAATCTTTTTTTACCGAAAGTTGCTGCAATGTATAAATGTTTCATGTGGATCTACATGATATAATAAGACTCTAATATTACTTTTACATGTTGTTTTATACTTTTATTGCATGATAGTGAGGGAAATATGAAGACTTATTCAGCCAAGAAAAATCATATTCCCTGAGGGCTTCGCCCGAGGGGAATATGATATTTCTTGGCTGAATAAGTCTTCATGTTTCCCAAACATTCATGCAATGAATTGTTTATTACACCGAAACAAGCAAAACCTTTGAAATAAACATAAACTTTCAAATTCGGCACCGCTCTCAAATTTTTAACAAAACGTTTAATACTAAAACTCTTTGGTCAACACATTATCATCAATTTTATGGCATAAACCAGGTTATTGTGACGTCTACTATACTCTCGGGAGTTCTCTTTATTCGAACGATAATTTTTGCGGGAAAATGCACTAAGTATCCGAAGAGGTGGAATATGATGAAAAGCATGCCAACGGCCGGAAATATGAAGTTTTACGGCCATATCAAGTGATAAGTTAGAACCAATCAGATAACGCGTTGTTTAGAATATTTATAATGAGGTATAATAATATCTTTTATGCCCCCCCCCCCCAAAAAAAATGGCCAATGTTGCCATTTACATCTTGTTGACACACTATTCTCTTTCGAAATGGACAGGCTTTCACCTCGTCAACGTGGATATAGGCTAAATCCACCAGTCCACTTTGACGCACCTGTGCCCGAGCCTGTGGTCGACGATGGAAAAGTCTGTCCACTTCCCTAAATCACACTCAAGAGAATACTTCAATATTTGACACACGTGCACATTCTTACATAATGCGCAAAGTGTAGATATTTTCTCTTTGTATATTTTAGGTAAAAAGTCAAGAATAGAGCATATTTTTACCCTTCTTCTCTTGAGACTCCACATTCTTCTAGCCAGCTGCCAAGTTAGATCTACTTTCATTTTCCAATTTCGCGGGATTATTTTTTTTTTTTATTCGGAACTGATCGGAATTTTCCTGTAACATTAGATGAACCGAATGAACGCCACAGACCGACTTTCTGTTTTGTCAGGGCACGTTACAAAAAGCACACAGTCCTTATCCAGGAGCATTGGTGTAAATATTTTAGTATATCTATGAATTTGTTTTATACTTTTCCTAATGTACATGAGGGCTCACTTTAAAACAGAAGAAGTCAATACCAGAACGACACTTTTCGAATTTCCTCAGTTGATTTTTTATCGTGTGTTAATCTTAAATGACATGTGGATTTAATACTTAATAATTTCCTTCGACAAACCATGTCAATCATATTATCCAAATACATGAGTATGTAATGAAAAGTTGAAACATTACCAATTTGGTGTATGTAAAAATTTGTAATTCCTTATTTCTTCATTTAAATTGCTTTACAAGAGTTTTATCGGACCAAACATTTGAAAATTTTAACTTGTTTAAACATTAGAAACTATTAAAATTCTTAAATTGTGTCATGGCAAGGAACATATCGTTTTTATGAAACTAAAACCAAGAGAAACATACTCTTCCAAAGTCATAGAATTATGGCTAACTATGGGAAATTCTGCAATATGTATATTAGAGTTATCTTTCTTCCTTCATAGGAGCAACAAACTAAGTATCTAACTTACCAACTTTTTTTTTTATATTGCATTAAGATTTCACATTAATCTTGATCTTATTTTTCAAAGTTACCAGAATAATTAAGAAATAAAGTATCATTTTAAAACATATATCAGGATGCAGATATACGGAATGGTCACGAGATTAAATTCCGTAAAGCCCGAAAGGCTTTATGATGAATTGATCTTGTACCAACCCATATTTATAGCCCGATAGATGTTTTAAGATGATACCTTATTACTTATATTTACATTTGTGACTTATTCATACTTATTATTTACCTGATTGTGACTTTAAATGTGTGAAGTGCATTATTTTCAAACCCAACAGCATGTATGTATTATGTAATCCACTGAAAGCTCATCGACCCTTTATGACGTCACTGAGAAATTACGTGGAACGTTTATCCATACGCACATCTATGACCTCTTGATCCCATATCGGTATTTATACAGTTATAGATACGCATTGGTTTCAGTAGTATAAAGGAAAACATTTGCAAATGTAAATATTTAGATGTATCATGCTGACTCAGGGGTGATATATATATATAATATGTGACCAATTTGATGAAGGCATCAAAGTAGCTTTCTCATGATATAAAATATATACTAGTAAATTTCTTCTTCTTTAACGTTTTTATAACATCTAGCACTGCACAGTCTTGTATTTTAAAGTAATTCTTTGAGCATGGAATCTACATACTAGTTTAATGTTTAAACATATTTCAGAACTTAATAGGTTTAAAATATTGACTACAATACAAATTATTCATTTAAAGATTTTGTGTGAATGCATGTTTCTGAATATCTGCACTTATAAACTTTTAATGCATATGTGTTGAAAAATTAAAAATCACTGTGCAGTATGATTGTAGTTATAGTGAGATATGCAGAACTGACTGATAGTAAAGTATCTCCCTATAGCTCTGATGAAATAATGCCTTTTTAAAAAATAAATGATCGATAATATACATGTAGACTGACAAGATTTGTTCCTTGGTTTGAGTTTGCTACTTGTAGTATTACTAGTCAGCATGAAACAGAGTTATCCTCTTTAATGGAAATTTTATTCTTCCAGTATGATTTTAATAATACATGTATAACAAAATTTTTCACCATGCTGCAGCAAAATTAATGTTTCTCATGTTCAGATGCATCATTATTTCAAACAATGAGGCAAGTCATAGTGCACTGGGATTCTCAACAAGCTTTTTAAAAATATAATAGGGAAGGTGAAGAAAGGAGATAAAAATACATGTATCAAAAGAGTGCATTTGTTTTGATTTTTTTCTTCCCATAGCTGAGTTTCTTGAAAGCTTTAATTGTACTTTTTTATTTATATTTGTCACATTTAGGCACAAAATAAATCACAATCTCCGTAGGGTCAGTGATGAAGATAATGAATGAAAATTGTTTGTTAATTAGTGTTCAAATGCGTACATTTTGATATATTACTATGTGTGTATATTGTATCCATATACCAGCTGAGTAAAGACTTAATAGCAGTTTATATAGGGGCTCTCTGGTAAAGAAGAGTTCTGAAATAATACTTTCTTCATGATTTTGTATCTGAACTAAATTTTTCTAAGACAAAGCATGCATGGTTGTTTTATCAGATTACCATGAGTGGTGGTACTGTGGTGCCACCCTTAACCACACATGTCCTGGACACTGCAAGAGGTATCCCAGGAGGTGGTATCAACATGGTGTTGATGATCCGGTCCGGTAATGGAGAATTCAGGGAGATAGAGAGAGGGTAAGTTGTTCTGCATCCATTATGCTGTTTCATTTGTACAAATTTTAATGATAAACATAATTAGACAAACTTTTTCATCAGCAACTTCACTTAGTCTAGATACAATTTCTAAAATGAGGCAAGCTCTTGACAAATAAGTTGGTAATACAATCCTTTCAAAGTCAACATTTTAAAAATTTGCTGTTAGTCACAATAGCTTTTGGAGCAAATACAAAATATTGTTTAACTTTAAGTATTGAGAGTAAATTAAATTGAGTATGACTGAATTATAAGTTTTTAGACTGTGATCCTGGTGTTGAACAAAATAAACCCCAGGGCAAAACTGTATTCTTTTTCTATTAATGACAGGACCACAAACAACGATGGACGTGGTGGATTCCTTACTAGTTCATCTTTCCAGGCTGGAGCAGTCTACAAATTATTTTTTGACACAGACAACTACTTCAAAAGCATTGGAGTGAAGGGCTTTTATCCATTTGTAGAGGTAACTGCACTAATTATCAAGATAAAGAATTGGTAAAATTTAAAATGAATTTATAAATAATAATCTTTTATAGCAGTAAAAGAAAGCATGTTTTTAACAATTTTATCTTTAAATCTCAAGGAGGAATACTTTTCAATCCTAAGGAAACAGGGCCTATATCAAACATATGTAATACTTTTATTACCGAATTATCACAAAATTATTTTTCTACAAGCCCTTTGTAATTGTCTAGAAGTTTGACTAGTACTTCTCAATTTTGAAATACCAACAACAGTGTTCTAAAGCTGCATGATTTGTCTGACCAGGTTGTGTTCCGTATTGACGACCCATCCCAGCATTATCATGTACCCCTGTTGCTCAGTCCCTATGGCTACTCCACCTACAGAGGTAGCTGACTAGGAACCGCCCCCACCAGTCGCTGTCAGTCTGTGTATCCAGGGGTATACGATCTGATCCTTATAGTTGTCATTATCATGACCCAAAAGCATTACTAAAAATCTCTCGTATTACACTGTAATTATCGTAATGTTACATTTTCAAAATAACAGATATACTTGTATTGTTTTTGTTTATGATTATATAGATATTTTATATATAATTGTGATTTTTTATGAAATTTTCTAAATATAACATTGTAAAAAGATAATATTGTCTTCATTTTATCTTTTGTTACATGTAGGTTATATGAAAAGGATAAATAAATATAATTTGGACTCTGAATAAATTGATGTTACTTCAAATCAAACTGGTTGAAAAGAATGTTTAAAATTATAGCTACGTCTACTTGATTTTAATTTATGCAGGGGATCAAAATTTATAATGAAAAAAAATATATTTAAAACTGCCATATTCCTAGAAAAATGCTTGACCTTATATTGTGATCCAACCTACCCTTTCCTATCTTTTGGTGATTAAATATGAATATAAGTAAATATTAACAGGTACATGTACTTCTTGGTAAAATAAAAGTACGTAATTCTTTTCAATTTGATCTTTAATATGTAAAAGTTTATTACCCACCACCCTGTTTTGTTCACCTCAGGTGAAAGGCCAAGTGAGCTTTTCTGATCATCCATCCGTCTGTCTGTCATCCCTCCATCTGTGAAGTTTTCATATTTTAAACTACTGGGTCAATTTTCATCGAAATTGTTATAGAGCATCCTTGGGTAATTGGGAGTTTAAAGAAGGAGCCAGGGCCCCGTACATTATCAAGAAGAGACAAAAATAGGGTGGGGTCATTAAAAATCTTATTGTCTGATGTTTTCCTGTGCATTAGGTAATATAATTGTGTGATATTTATAATTATACTGTTAATCATTTGTTTACACAAGTATTCTACCTCCTCCCACGTAAAATGATACCTTTCCTATCAGATTTATTTTATTAAAGGTGGTAAAACACTATTAGCGGAATAAACAAATATATTAAGAGACACAAGCACAATATGCAGGTAAAAGCGGAATAACACATAAATAAGTTAATTAAATTGTTAATTATTTAGTGTTTTTCATTGATATATTTGCTAATTGTTTATTGTCCAATCATTTTCAGTGTGAATGCTGTAAGCATTCTTTATAATATTTAAAATGCTATGAACAGGTATTTATAACTACAAATCATGATAATTTTATTTAAATGAAAACGTTTGAATTGATCTCATTATTAACTGGAACTTTCCAAAAGGGACAAAATACCCCACGCTGGGTTTTTCAGAGGTGCCAAATCATGAATATTTTATGGATCTAAGAGAAGAGAGAAATGCTAAAACATTTTAAGTGCAAATGTAATTGCCCATTATATTTTTTATGAATGAAACGAAGGTGCAGCCTAATAAATAAAAATAAAGAATAAAGATACAGACCAGACACAAAGTATGAACTTTTTCTGTCAGTGACCTTGAACTTTCATAAAAGACCTTGGGTCAAGGTCATGACACAACCTCAGGTCATAAGCAATCTTTGTGTAAATGAGGAACCCTCAAGGTTTATCCATAAGAAAGATATTGACCAAACACAAATTATGAACTTTTTCCTTTCAATGACCTTAAACTTGCACAAATGACCTTGGGTCAAGGTCATGACACACCCTCAAGACATAAGCAATCTTTGTGTAAATAAGGAACCCTCCAAGTTTATCCATAAAAAAGATATGGACCAGGCACAAATTATGAACTTTTTTCTTTCAGTGACCTTAAACTTGCACAAATGACCTTGGGTCAAGGTCATGACACACCCTCAAGACATAAGCAATCTTTGTGTAAAACAGGAACTTACCAAGTTTTCCCTTAAGAAAGATATGTACCGAACATGAAATAGGAACTTTTTCTTTCAGTGACATTGAACTTGCACAGATGACCTTGCATCATGACACACCTTAAGGTCATGGGGGATCTTTGTGTGAAATAGGAACTTACCAAGTTTATCCATAAGCAAGATATGGACCGTACAAGAATTATGAAATTTTTTTTTTTTTTTTTTTTTTTAATGCTTTATTTTTGAATATTTTCATACTTACAAAAGAAACAAAATACACACACAAACACACCCTCACACACCACACGCACTCTGTGCACTTTCCCAAAATACCAGCTTTCATAATTACACCTTAAGTGATAATTGAAATTATGTATGACAAATCAAATCAAACATTGCCCATTTACTTTTCATTTTAGTTCTACAATGAAAATTGCTCTCACAATATTTTTCAATTTTCCCGTAATACTTAAAAATGTTAACAGCTTCTGTAAATTTAGGTATAGTACATTGAGTTCTTGAGTAATACAAATACTTTTTTCCTAACAAGATGAGAAAATTTTCTAAACAACTTCCTTCAATATTACCCAGCATCACCTTTTGTCTTGATACCAATTTTCAAAATCTTTCCAAAAAATAGTTACATGTTTACAATCATAAAAAATGAATCAATGTTTCTGGATCTGTTTTACAGAAAGAACAAAAATTGTTTTCAGCAATTTTTATCTTTTGAAGAGAAGAATTTGTGGCAAGGAAGCCCATAAGAATTCTATATTGAAAGTAAATTATTTTGGTGTCCTTTGTACAAAGAAGCATTCCGAAGGAAAAATTCCCAGTGTTTTTCTGTAATAGGTTCATTTAAATAAATCTCCCATTTTAACTTTTTTGATTCTGGTGCCACAAATTCTTATCTTTTATAATTTTATACAGAAATTTTATACTTGTCACAGATATCATTTTTTGTATAACATATTTCTCTGGTACTGCAAATTGATTGCCTCTTTCTGTCATATAAACAGTTACTTCCCTTTTGACTCTTGCTGGTACTCTTGATACAATGTTAAAATAGTTTAAAAAATTATTAGTACCAACTATTTTTTTAACATCATTAAAACACCTAAATTTTCCATCATCCGACAACAAGTCTTTCAATACTTTAAAACCTTTTTCTACCCAAGTCTTGTAAAAACTCCATTTTTTGATATCAACAAAATTTCTAATATCAGTATATAAATAATCTGTAGCACTCAAACAATCTTTTTTAACAATTATAAGAGCTTTTATAACATCTTTCCAAAAATCATTACCTACATGTATATGATTCAAAAATTCTGAAAGTTTTTCTTTGGTTAAATAAAAAACAAAGTTAAAATCTTTTTGATTAAAAATACAGGATAATAATTGCTGCCATGCTCCACTGTTGTCTGTAAGGACTCTCTTAACCCATTTAAGTTTTACATATGAAATGAAGGAGGATAAATGGATCATGTTTAGTCCACCTTCTTCAATTTTTCCTATCAATGTATTTCTTTTTACTTTTTCCACCTTGTATGCCCAAATAAATTGAAATAAAATTTTATTGATCTCATTAAGTAATTCCTTTGATGGATTTGGAAGAGCTGAGAATAGGTGTACAAATTTTGGAATAACAAGGGTTTTAATGACTGTAATCTTTCCTATTGGGGTCAAATCTCTTTTCGCCCATGATGCAAGCAATTTTTTGATAGAATTTATTTTGGGTCGATAATTGACAGACACAATATTTTCTAAATTTTTTGTGAAAATTATTCCTAAGAGCTTAAAGGTATCAGCACTCCAATTAATTTTTAAGTCATCACATAGAGTTTGTTTTGATCCAGCCTTGCTTCCCAACCATACTGCTTGAGATTTTGAAATATTAAGATTCAAACCTGAAGCATTTCCAAATTTTTCGATTATTTTCATTGATTCTCTCAAAGACTTTTCACTTCCATCTAATGTTAAAAAAGAGTCATCTGCATATTGTCCTAGTTTATTTTCTTTCCCATTAATCGATATACCTTTTATGTTTTCATTATTCTTCAGTGAGATTGCAAGTAGTTCTACAGTAATGATAAAAATGTATGGTGCCAAAGGGTCTCCCTGTCTACATCCACGTTCAAGATTAAAAAAGGAGGATAAGTTTCCATTATTTATCACGCAGCTTGTGCTGGTTGAGTAAAAGGTTTTAAACCATTTAACTAATGAATCTCCAAAATTAAAAGACTTTAATGCTTTAACAATAAAATCCCATTCTAAAGAATCAAAAGCTTTTTCGAAATCTAATAAAAGGAGCAAACCAAATTGTTTTTTATCTTTAAGGTAAATTATTAAGTCATATAAAAACCTGGTGTTTTCACCTATGAAACGCCCTTTTATAAAACCTTTTTGGGTATCACTTATAATACTGGACAACACATTCTTAATGCGATTTGCTATGGTACTAGAACCAATTTTGTAATCTACATTTAACAATGAAATAGGTCTCCAATTTTTCATATATCTTCTATCCTTTTCCTCTTTTGGAATGCATGTAATTACCCCCTGAGATTGAAACTGTGAAAGTTTTCCAGTTATATACCCTTCATTTAAAGATTTCATAACAAAAATACCTATATCTTTCCAGAAAAATTTATAAAATTCCACTGTAAACCCATCTGATCCTGGGGATTTTTTGTTTTTCACACTTTTTAATGATGTTGTGCATTCTTGAAGTTTCAAAAAACCTTCATAGTTGTCACATTGTTCATCAGATAATTTGACATTATGTTGTAAAAAGATATTTTCACACAAAGATGTTTCATTATTATTATTATCCTTTTTACTTTTGTACAAGTTTGAGAAAAAAGACCTTTGTTCATCCAGAATGGCAGACTGGTCTGCAATATGATTACCATCTGAGTCTGTTAATTCAGATATTGTTTTATTTACATAATTTCTTCTTTCTAATTTACAAAAGTATTCAGAATTTTTTTTTCACCCATTTCATACCAAGTAGCTTTTGAGCGTAACATTAAACCCTCTTTATAGTTCGACCTAGAATTTTGTAAAGTTTGTTTTTTTTCTTCAAGTGTCAAAATATCTTCTTCTTTTCCTGAAATATTGACTTTTTCTTCCAAATCTAAGATTTCTTTTTCTAATTTTTTTCCTCTCTAGTTTTTGCTTTTTGGACCTTATGGAAGAATATTCTATTGTTAAGGATCTGATTTTCATTTTCAAGACTTCCCAGAAAAATTGATTACTTATACTAAATTGAATACTCTCCCTTTGCTCAATATCTCCTGATATCATATATTCTTTAATTGTTTCCGAAATACATTGCTTTACTTTTTCTATAAACTCCTTTTCATGTAATAATTGACAATTAAATTTCCAGTAACCTATTCCTCTATTACTGTCATTTGTTTTGAATTTTAATACAATTGCTGAATGATCTGTTCTATACCCTGGGATTATTTTGGTATCTAATACTCTACTAAAAATACAATCAGAAACAAGAAAATAATCAATTCTACTTTGAATAACTGGATTTGATCTTCTCCATGTGTACTGCCTAACTTCTTCATTCCAGATTCTCCATGGATCATAAATTTCAAGTTCGCTTTTTATATTCTTTATTACTTCATTGGCCTTTGGATTATTAAGATTTTTAACATTGAAAGTGTCAAGTTCTTTATTTTGGACCACATTCCAATCCCCACACATGAGGATTGACATGTTTTCTAATTTTGTAATTTCTTCATAAATATTTTGAAAAAATTCTGGATTATCATTATTTGGACCATACAAATTTACCAAAGTAAATCTCAAATTATTTGCTGAAATATCCATTATGATATATCTACCAGAAGAGTCACATTTAACTGAATGCATATCTAATTCAAAGTTATTTTTGAAAAGAATTGCGACTCCAGCTGAGCTGCTTGTATAACTACTGAAATAGGATTTGTAACCCCACTCTGATTCCCATAACCTTGAAGTCTCATGAGTACTATGTGTTTCTTGAAAACAAACAATAGAGATATTTTTACTTCTAACCCAATTAAACACATCTCTACGTTTTTGGCTGTTAGAAGAGAAACCTCTTACATTCATACTCAATATACCTAACATTTCTACTTTGTTGGTCATTTTAGTTGTCACATCAAATGTCATGAAAATTTTTCATTCTTATTACACAGAACATAAGAGAAGGTGCACTAAAGCTCAAAAACAAATACACACTCTACACATACTTACATTCACAAAAGTCAACCATTCAATAGGCATACCTCGCCTTGAAGTCAATGTCCCACCTGTATCGGCTCCTCCTGCTAGTTTTACTTATTGTAGACAATTAAACATTTCAATTTTTAGTGAAAAAAAAATTAAGCTCTAAATATTTTGTCAATATTGTCCGTAACATCAATTCTGTGTCGCTCTACTTTCATATCCAGCGCAAATATGTGGCACTGAAATACCAGGCACTGTCAACAAGATGTTGTCTGTTCTCTGCTTTTAAGGCTCTCAAGAGTTGCGCATTCATACTGGTAATATGGTAATATGAAATTTTTCTTTGTGACCTTGAACGTAAATGACCTTGGGTCAAGGTCATAACACACCCTCAGGTCATAATCCATCTTTGTGTGAAGTAGTAGATTCGTAGTAGATTCGTAGTAGATTCAAGTTTTTCCATAATAAAGATATGTACCAAACATGAATTATAAAATTTTTCTTTCAGTGACCTTGAACTTGCACAGATGATGTCAAGGTCAAGACACACCCTTAGGTCATGAGGAATCTTTGTGTGAAATAGGGACTTACCAAGTTTATCCATAAGAAAGATATGGACCAGACACAAATTATGAAACTTTTCTTCTAATGACCTCGAACTTCCCCAAATGACCTTGGGTCAAGGTCATGACACACCCTTAGGTTATGAGCAATCTTCAGTCTTTGTGTGAAGTAGTAGAATCTAATGTTCCTCCGTAAGAAAGAAATGGACTGGACACGTTTGCACAGACAGACAGACAGCTAGACGGACGGACAGACAAGCTGATTCCTATATACTGTACCCCCCAAAGTTCGTTTGCGGGGGTATAATAATATCATATTAATAAAATATTGATAAAATAAAGTGAAACAACTCAAAATACAATAGTCATTCGTATCACAATAAGATTGTGTTCTCGGTATTCCCTTCGCTTCCCTGTTCATCGGCAGAAGTCAGACACCTGAAAAAAAAAACATTTTGTACGAGTAAAATCAAATTAAATGGAGTATAAACTAAAATAACCAAAATCAGAATGAGAAAAGTCGTTCTTTATCTGGTAAAGGAGACCAAATTAAACAAAAATCTTTTGTCTGCCCAACTGCGTCCCTAACTCAGCAAACTTAATAAAATGTACAAAAATCTTCTTTATTACTCCTGAAAAAGTGCAAATATAGCAAAGTGTTGGCATGGTATGTAAGCAATCGACTTTTTCCTAGAATGCTAAAAATCTTCGCCCCTTACATCAGGATTCAAGCTCTAGTACAGAGCTAACGTTGTCACACATTAGCTTTTTATTTGTCAATTAATTATCAAATTTTCAAAATTCTTTATTTTTCATAGAAATTCAGCTGGCAAACAGTTTCATTGATTATAATCAACATTTTTAACATTTTCCCCTCTAGCAGAATTGTGAAAATTGTGGCACCCACGTCAATACTTCAGACCCTAGAGTAGGACTACATGTAACTTGTCATATTTCAATAAGCCTTTGAAATCTTCCTTTTTATAAAGTGGCAGACTGGTTACATGGCTACAATATTTTCTAAATAAGATTTTATTCCCGTACAAGAATGGTAAAATTCATGTCTCCAGATCATCTTCGCCGGCCAAGGGTTTCTGATGCGATACTCTCCTCATAATCATGAGGAGAGTAGCGTATCAGAAACCCTTGGCTAGCGAAGATGGTCTCCAGGTGGGCTTTTTCATACATTTGTAGTGACTGCTCTAGGTCTCTAAACGAAGGCCTCTCATCTGCACAGTCCAACCAACACATCTGCATGATCTGCCATCTATAAAATTGTGAAAGTAATTTAGAACCAGGCTTATGCTATTTTAGTACACTTCTCAAGTACAGTGAAGATAATTGTTCGATTAACATGAAGTTTTTGTTCATAACTTGTTAAATGTTCATTTATTTTGAACCTCTTACACATCGTTAGAACATTTCGTAGGTTTATCCAGTTTTCCTCCCTGAATGATGTGATTCATCACAACGTCAATCGTGAAATCGCCGTAAGGCAACTGAGCTCCCGTGTAAATCTCCCACATAAGCACCCCGAAAGCCCTAAAATGTGTCAAGCAGAAATCTTACGAATCGTTCTTAGGGGTTTTTTTCAACAACTGACATGTGTATGAATATTGCCTCTCTTCTTTTGTTTTTGAAATAATTTACTTTTCTAGTGGTATAACGTTGCTTGATCAAAATACTACATGTGGTATACTGTTTTAAACTGAAGCAAATTATTTGCACTGTTGTTTTTATTCATTTTTGTTTTTAAAACAGTTGTACCATATATCTGTTTTGGAACTAAAACGCCCATTAAGCATTGACTCTGGTGACATCCAACGCACAGGCACTTTGCAAGTCCCTTCCTTAACATAATATTGTGTCCTAAAGAAAAAAACCCAAATAAATTGTTTGAAATTATTGATTTAAAGAAATTACAATTATACAATATGAGAATAAGAGCATTGAAGCTCAAAAGCTTATTGGAACTACACAAACTGGGAGTAAATCAAACGCGGACGTGTCATTGTTTAGCAAGCATCTCATGATCTGGTCAACCCCACATGTGCTCATGTATCAAATTAACAGAGAGACATAAACTCCATATGCATGAAGACAACATCTAGGTGATATTGGTTTGTTACTACACAACTTAAGGAAGGTAAAGACAGAAAAGTTGGTCATTAAGTTTATCATAAAAGTTTTGTATATAGGATTGTCATTACTTTTGTATAATATTCAGTATCCAAATATTTCCATTTCTATGTCTTCTCTGTGTAATTTTTTTGGAAGTTTTGGAGAGTTGATTTCTTGATAATTCTACCGGAATGTAAATTTCACCAAGAGAAAGTTCAGGAGCTTAAAAGGCAAGATATGCATATATATATATATATATATATATATATATATATATATATATATATATATATATATATATATATATATATATATATATATAGATAGATCTCTTGCGTCTGTCTTTGTGTCTGACGTCATGCAGTGGGCGGGGACTATTGAAAGTGACATGGGAGGCCACAAAATTTTTTAATGTATTAGAAAACTTTTTTAAATCTATATTTACATTTTATACTACAGTGAAATGGAAATATAAGGAATCATTGTCTAGTTTGTTGGGTTCCCAACTATCGTAGATGCCCTGGCATTCGCAACAAAATAGAAAGTGTTTCCTTAAATAAAAAACAGACGATTCAGACCCCGGTGGGTCTATTATTTCGTGTTCAAAGAGAAACATTGAATCAGCATAAAAATCAACATGAATATTGTTAATTGATAAAACGTCGTTGATGTCCTCTAAATGTCGAATTGATAATCTTAACAAGAGACTTCTTTTAAAGCAGAAGTTTACTTTAAAATCTGCATCTGACATATGTATACAAAAATAGGACTGCTAATAACGGGTCATGAAATTATAACATACATGTATTGTTAGAAGACTTTATCTAAAAACTAGAAGTACTGTGAGCAATGAGCTTACTAAATGAAACCCTCCGCTTCCCATATGGTTACAATGACAAAGTCTATGTTTTGCTCTGGGATACCCTAAATAAGTGTCAGATCAAAAAGTAAAATAGGAGGTGCACAATGATATTACATATATGGTTAATACATGCAATCTTTATATGCTTATTTCTTCAAAGATACCTTGTACATTAACATGTAAAGATACTAAATTAAAGAAAGTCACTGTCCTATTTCGATGAAAAATTCTTTGAATCAAATTAAGATTCTTACATGGTGACATCCCTTGCCATTCCAAAATCAGCTATTTTCACAACTACCTGGCTTTCATGTCGTGATATTAAGCAGTTCCTTGCAGCTATGTCTCTTCAAAACAAAGTGATTAATATTGAAATGAATTCAAATTTGTTACATCGTAGCACTATATATAAAGAGTTTTTTTGTTGCATTCGTTACCTGTGGATGAATTTGATTTCCTCCAGATAAACGCATGCTCGACAAACATCGATTGCGAGCTTCAGGGAATGTGTTTGCGAAAATATGGTAGCAATTGGAACCTAAAAGAAATGTCTATTAAACGTTTTTTTTCCTTCCGTTTTTATGTAAGTCATACATTACACATTTAGATAATATCTTACACCCATGACTCTGTGTTTACGAAGATGCGTTTTTAAATCTTCATCCATTAGTTCCAGCAAAATAAAGATACGTTGTTGGCTTGTTGATATACCAAAGCATCGCACGATGTTCGAATGTCTAAGTTTACTGCAATGAAAAACCTGTTCTTTCTAAATCTGGTTTAAAATTGTAATTTAAACGAAGAATATCACGAAATTGATTTATATTTCATTTCACAACTCAAAAGTATATTTTCCTTCTTATCGGGCCTAAAAGATGAGGTAGCAATTTTTAATGACAAGAATAGTATAAAAATTCACCAATAATTACATGTAACGTTAAGAACTTGGTAGATGTGGAAATTGATTTATGTTTTTAAAACAGTTATACCATATATCTGTTTTGGAACTAAAACGCCCATTAAGCATTGACTCTGGTGACATCCAACGCACCGGCACTTTGCAAGTCCCTTCCTTAACATAATATTGTAGAAATTGTTGATTTTGCATCAGATATACATCAGTAAGTATCTGAAATGTCAGACACTTTTTTCTTGTGATTGAGACTGTACTCCTCAAATTTGTCAAACATGAGCAATATCTCGGCTTCCCTGCCCATGATCTGAGTAGATCTGCACATCAATCTTTATATACCTTTATATGTTACTATAGTTCTGCTGTGCAGAGGGTGTTTTCTTACCATAATGTTATAGCTTCTAAAAGAAAATCCATTTTCTCCACTGCTGTCGAATAGGGTTTCAATTCCTGTAAGATTACAGTTTCTTTTTTAAATAACAAGAACGCAGAATATGGTTGCATTTTGTTAAAAACTATAACCACCGTTTACCTTAAGAGCAACTGGGGTTGATGTGGAGAGTATTTTGCCTCTCCTGACAATCCCAAAATGTCCATTGCCAATTTCCCTGCAAACAGTAAAATGATTTTCATTGAATGATATTTACTCGAATGAAATTTATCCTTGTAAACATAAAGGTTGCAAAAAGGTTGTACTTGTATTATATATGGCGCCCATTCTAAACCATTTAAAATAAAAGAAAAATGAAGACATTAAAATATCTTTAAATTAACTAATGAGTGTAGTATTTAAAGGTTTTCATACAGATGTTATTATAAATAGTACATGTTGTACTTTTATGAATACCATCATGATAATATTGACACTATTCTGACTTCAAAAAATAAAAAGTTTATATCAAATCTCGTCTTTGAGAGTATGATGAAAAATACTCATATGTGCATAATTTATCTTTGGCAGGCTCTATCCAACAACATCAACTGACTTATAACAAATTAGCCATGGCCCAGTAAATGTAGATCATCAGCTTATGTAGCAGTTCACTTACTCAAACATTTTTAAATCTTTAAAATGAAAATTGTTGATTCGCCCAGTGATGCATGACGATTGGTACCACGAATAGTTTGGGTTAGACTTGCAAATATTATCCTCTACAAGCCCTGTCCCGGATATGGCGTCACAAATAGCACTTGTTTTCACTTCGATTGTTCTTTTTCTAAGATTTCTTGAAAGCTTGAAAACTACCCCTAATTTCAAAATAAAATGAACCAGCAAATTCCTGCAAATTTCAGAAAATCAATTTTTTTCCTTTAATTTTTTTTTGAAATTCTTATTTGATTACTTGCAGATAAACTTATATCTGGGTTGAGTAATACAAATACATACCAAATATTAATGCTGATCCCAACGCAACAATGGTTATAATCAATGCAGTATCATTAAATATTACTTTATAGGAGTTCTTGTTACTTAAAATAGGTATTCTGGTGTCTTCGTTTGGACTTCCTGGAAGAAATTTGACCACACTGTTATTGATCATAATTTGTTTTTTACTTCAACATAAGCCAGTATATACATGATATGACACAACATCCCTGTCTCTAAAAGTGTGCTTTATACCTTTCGTTGATTTGTTCATCATATTTGATAGATCACCAGTAGCCAGATTCCCTGTGATAATTCTCTCTATATCTTTTTCAGTCACCAAGACTGAAACAAAAAGTTTGCCAACTTCAATGTATACCATCTTTATTATTTAATATCAAGGACCCCCTTTATATGAATTATATTACAGATTAAGACGTTAATATGATGAATTCATTTACCCCTGAAGCATCCTGGTGACATTGAGACACCTTTAAATTGGATCTCGTCGAATAGTTCTATATCCAACCATATAACAACTTTCAAATAATATCTGGAATTGGAATGTGATATTATTCTAATTTTAAGTAAATACTTTTGTTATTTATATTTTTAGAAGTGTGAATTGTATTTTTTCATACAGATGCATACTTTATTATTTTGTCATCCAGGAGAGGAAAAGAAAATGTTATTGTTTGTTGTTCTGTAGTTCTAAGTTTATCCTCTTGTGTCTGGCTTCTCTCCTTGCCTATCAATTCTAATGAAACAGTTATTTCTCTCCTGTGGGCCAGTGCAGTGACATTGAATGCCACCTGAAATATTAACAAAGCGATTTCAGTAACGGAAACATTCACAGCACTCATAATTAATTTAAATGTAATACTGATAAAGCTTAATTGTCGGGTACTCACTGTGCAGATGTCATCATTAGATGTAACAGACAACCTTTTAAATTCTGTGGTTGTGAAATATGGATTCCTACAATATTTATTTTCATCGGTTCCATAGAGACTGAAACCTTTAATTAAAAAAAACATGCATTATTTTGTAGATAGTTAACGGTTATCTCTGTTTATCATTGAAGTGATTACAAGAAAAATCCATATTTTCACAAAATACATTTAACTGTTTTACAGGCTTTTTGAGGGAGAATCAGATATTAGAGATGAAAGGACAATGTAAAGAAACATAGGCGTCGGAACCGGGGGGGGGGGGGTAGGGGGACTAGAGTTTACCTTTTTTGGTTGGTTTACACCCCCCCCCCCCTACACACACACACTTTCAATTTGCTTCCGATGCCTATGAGAAATAAACAATTAAACAATTTACGGGGATGATGGGCTAATCAAAATCATTGCATTCTTTAGCATAAATACATGTACATGTTTTCTTATATACAAAAAAATTGGGCACGGTTATTTCTGCTAAACTCGTACAGTTTTTCTGGGGATTATATTGCAATAGATGAGAATTTTTGCACCGAGTTCACTGGCCAGTCAATTTAAATCTAAAGGAAAGGAAGCGTGCAAAACTTTTCTAAAAATTTTTTATTTATTTTATATTATTTGTACGTTAAATCTAGGAGGAATTATTGTTGCAAAATAAACATATTTTTAATTTAGAGTTATATATACATTTTATTTTTTCTTAATATCTTTCAAAGATTACCACTTTTGTCTCTTGAAAAAGGGCATTTGATATATCCCGTGTCCGCAAATAACCCGAGACAGGCAAAGGCATTTGATAAAGCACACACAAATCCCCTTGTGTCGAAACCTATTGAAAGAAAGTGAAAAGTGAATTTATTAATCAATAATGATGAAATGTAGGCATATATGATAATCATTTCATTAAATGTATGTCTGTTTCAAATGTGAAATGTGTTATGAACAGGAAAAATTTCAGTGAATACATTATCATGAAATAAAAAATATCAATGTTTGCTCAAAATAACCATTTGATCATGACAGATCATGACTAAATTTTGATTTAAATTTCCAAATTGTTCATAGAAGTGTATAAGAGAAAAATAAAAAAAAGTCCCTTACTTTCAAATTGGATAAAAATACGACCCAGGTTTTCCGAAACACATTTACTGTTGTTGAATTCCAGTGAAACAAATTCTTTTTCAAAAAGGATAACATCCATTTTAAGCCTTTTAATGCAATCCCGTGATGATGAAGATTTTGGACATCCATTGAATGTATTGAAGAAAATATCATATCAAAAAAAAAGTTTTGATAACTGTAAATGTGCAAAATCTTCCAAATTTTCCAAATTTGTGTTATTTTTTTCCACAATTTAAATTGAAACAAGAGTTTTTTTTTAAAAATAAAACTCTGTTCATTGAAAACATAATAACAAGACAATAAAAAATAGGGAAAAATACCGTGTATGTTGCACAAATATAATACTAGTATCATTCGTATACATCTCATCACAGTTCTGCTGGTTCGCTATGTTGTTTGAAATTGTCTTTTCATGATTCAATTCCCATATTAAACACTCAGTACGGCTTGCGCCGTCGAAAGTAATGTCTCGTATAATTCCATTCTGAAAACACTTTGACAAGATAAAAACGTTAGACTGTCCCCTGATAAATCGCCAAGTGGACAAAGTAACAAACAACAAGATCGAATTCATTGCTCATTTGTATTTTCAATTGCAGATGCAACTTTGCGAAATAAAAATGAAGACTATTTAAACAGAAATAATGCATTAATTATTAAAACATTTTTTCCCCAATCGCCTACAGAAATGTATCATACTTTAAGGTTGGGCAATGTTTGCACGTATACTGAAATTTACGCAGTTTTAGTCCCATCAATGATTTTGTTTTTAAAGGCATTGAGAATTTCGTATCTTACAGGTTTTTTTTTTAAAAAAAAGGAAGACAAAGATCATATAAGTCACTGTCAAAAAGTTTTTTATCTGCAAAACTAAGTTTAGCTTTGTTTTGAACATATTTTTGTTTTACCTTTAAAAATCTGTACCTATAAAAATCTATACGGAAAAAGTCCAACATTTTTAAAGCCATATATGCCCCATTTGAGTTAAAAAAAATAAAATTACGAGTCTCAGATTAAGTCTAGATTTACAGGATATTTTTGCTATTTACGTTTATATTAAAATTTTCACCGATTTGGAACTTGAATATATCCACGTTTCTGTAGTAAAAGTGTTTAAACTGTGCCTGATATTTTTTGTCGAATCGGGAAAAAATCGAATCTTCTTTTAAATTTCGGATATCTATGAAACGCGATTGATTTAAATTGTGTAATTTAAAGGAAAGTCCTATGTTTTTATAAAATAACATAAAAAATAGATAGATCTTTTTTGTTACGTTAGACTGAACTTATCAAAAATACGCCATATATGACGTTAATGTTTTACTGAGCGGACATAAAATATTGGATGTTTGACCGATGAATGAGATGTTGGACTGCTAACGTCACACAATGGGCGGAACTGAATCTCATTAGCATCCATGGATGTTCAACTGTGGTTACATGATTACATCACGGATTGATTGTATGTTGTTTAACGTCACTCTCGAGAATTTCACTCAAATGGAGACGCCACCGCTTGATGATGGAGAACCGCAAATTTTGTCCTGTACTCGGCACTCACAAACTAATTAAAATTAGATGTTAGACCCGCTCGCATATTCGCTACACTTAGTGTAGCGAGTAAACGAGCGATCTAATATTTAATTTTAATTAGATTGCGGCACTGAGGGCAATTGAGCAGGGAGATATCTGTTTCGTGCTAGCATCTGCGACACGGGACCTCGGTCTATACGGTCTCCTCCAAAGGACCGGTCTCCATGTCCCACAGTGGGATTCGAACCCGCGACGTAAGAATCAACCCCTTACTTCGCGACTCTAGAGTATATGCTCTAACCTCTGCGTCACAAAAGGCGACTACATCACGGAAGACAGTATATTTATGTCATATAAATATTAAAATAAAAGGTGTAGGAATTTATTGACTGTGTTCTCGGGCAAAATGCATTTAGTCGACCCTAGAATCAAACTGTCCGCCTACGGCCTCAGGCAACAATTTGGTTTATGAGTGCGTCCGACAAACCGCATGTAAGTTGCCCTTGGACTCAGGCAATATATGTATGATAATGCATACATTTACCAATACTAGTACAAAAGAGTTTGATACTTTTTTGCATTAGTAACAATTAAAATAATGACTGTCAAATATATAAATTACAAATATTATTGAAATGAAAAGGATGAAATAAAAACGAAAAGGGATCAAACTCAAAACATTGATAAAAAATACTTAACTTTGAAGAGCGTAATAAACACAAACCCCAGGCTTGTAAATGCTGATGTTAGGGACAGGTGTTTAGCGGAGGAGTAAGCAGCTTCTGCCGACTGGTCACACCTGCCGTGCTTCTTCTTTACTGATCATTTCGATCTAACATTTCATAATCAAATTTAGTTTAAAAACAAGAGCCTAAAATTTGATAAAAATACATGTATGTGAGCAAAAAAATTATAGATTATATTAAATATAAATTTACTTTCATGACTATTATTACGACCATGTATACGACAATAGATTTACAATAATTTTCTGACTTTAAACGAGGTTGCTGACATCCCTGTAACATCAACTTATGTGCATGTATCGGTCTAAAGGCCGGTATACACGATGAGATTTGTAGTATAATACAAGTATTATAATACTTTTGTATTATAATACTTTCTTGTACACACGCTAATACATATCTTATAAGATTGTATATAAACTATTATTCCCACGTGTTTTCACCTGCCATATTTCTCTCTCTGTCAAAATAATAAAAACGATAATAATAAGCTCTGCTTCTAGCATCGTTTTTGTGGTAGCTACAGCTTGATATATTCCACAAGTCCTCTTCCCCTTCCCATAAAACCACGAGTTTTTCGATATCTTTACTCGAAAAGTCGGCTATTATTATATACCATGTGCTTTATTTAGTAATGATATAAATAGGATGACCCCCAATGTGAGTACATTTGATTGGTTGAAAGTGAAAGGTGAGTTAAGACTTGTATTAGGAAATAGAGCATTGCTCTATTCTTAATACAGTCTTATAAGATTCGAAAAATCTTACGATACATTGTATTAAGAGTGTATACACAGTAAGATTTTGTATTATAATACAAATCTTATAATACAAATCTTACCGTGTATACCGGCCTTAAAACGTAATCTTACTGAGAGCAGTAGATAAATTGGGAGGAATTAACACGATATGCAGGTAACAGTGGGATTGTAATTAATATGAGTGGGCAGTTAACAAAGGAATTTACTATAGAACACTGAAAGAAAGCTGGCATTGAAAAATCTGGAAACATCTCGTTTGTCATAAGATGGTGTTGTAGTTTGCCTTTGTTATCTATTAGTAATTAGTCAGTTAATTGCTTTATTATCAATGTACTGATTTTCTCTTAATTTCTTTTAATGGATCTTGAATGATTTACTGTATTCAGGAGGCCGCAGCCATACAAAAGAATACGATTATGTATGTTACAAAACTATGTTTTGTAATAAAATAACATATAATGAAATATATATGCGCATTGTACATGTACACTCATACAAGTATTATGTAACATTAAAACATTCATCTAATACTTTCTGTCGTTAGAAAGGATTCTTCATTTGAGACAAAGTCCGACACAAAAAAAATGACCAGGGAATGTTAAAATTGTGTAATATGAATTCATCACGGTGAATTTAGTAACAACAAAACTTCTATTGATCTTCAATTAATGATTTATTATTCTATTCTATGTGAACATTGCATGGAAAAGAAATCGATCTTTTTCAGAACCATTTGTTAAAAATTAAATTATATTGATGTTATCAGGAAAAATTTATCAATTTCCTAACACAGAAACAGGAGGACATTTGGATTAAAATGTCAATACTGAATTATTTAATAATCTGGAAATGTAGTCGGAACATGTTATTGAGCGTTGAAAAAACGTTTACTTAACACCGTTTGCAGGTGATTGTGGCTAAATATTTAAGGACGTTGGTTTCCGTTATCAAAGTACTGAGAATTTTTTGTCAGATATAATCTTACAATCTAAACTCATACCATAATAAAAAAATCAAAACAAACAAGATGTGTGTGTTTGTGAAACACTATGCGCCCAGCGGCAACAAAGTTCGAAAAAGCTATTTTTGCATATATGTCACAGTCAAGGTCACAAGGTCATTGATCTTGGTGTCATTTGAAAGAACCTAATTAGTAGACTATGCATACTTTATATGAAGTCTCTATTTCTTATGCTTTAAAAGTTATGACAAGGGTTCAAAAAGGCTATTTTTACCATATCTAGGTTACATGCAGTCAAGGTCACAGTCATTGACCATGAAGCCATTTAAAGAACTTATTTAGTGGAGTTTGCATACCAGATATGCAGTCTCTTTCTCTCATGGTTTAAAAGTTTGTATTGTGAAGGTTCGAAAAAGTGATTTTTATCATATAGGTCAGAGACAAGCTAACAAGGTAATTGACTTTTGTGTCATTTGATAGAGCTTAATGAGTAGAATATGCATACGTAATATCTATCTTTCATGGTTCAAAAGTAATGTCGAAGCAAAAAACCTTTTATTAGCATACATGCATATGCCACAGTCAAGGTTACAAGGTCGTTGACCTTGGTGTCATTTGAAAGAATTTAATTAGTAGAATATGTACAGAAAATATCAAAATTCTATCTTTCATGGTTTACACATAATGGTGTTTCTTTTAGCATATATGTCAAAGTCAAGGTCAGTGTCGAAGGTCTATAGGAATGGCGAAAGTTAAATTTGACAGACAAACAGACAGGACAAAAACAATTATGCAATCCCGATCTGTCGATAAAAATGGGGTCAGTGTGCTTGTTTTAGCACTACTGAGCAATAAATAGGACCTTTTTGCACTGTAATTACGTCTATCACAAATCATTTTTTCAAAGTTTTCTTTAAACATTTTTTATCCAAATGAATTATTGGATCAAACACAGTCTTTTTTATCTTAATTAGTTACATTAAAAATTGTGACAACAATAATAGTTTCAAATTACATGTACACGTCGTATAGTCAATTACATGTATTTGAGCTTTCTGCACTCATAAAAAGTCCTTTTTCTGGTGTTAAAAAATAATTCTAAAAAATGAATATAATTATTTGAAATTAATGACATTTTTCTAAAATTAATTAGAGTGGTTAAAATTATCTGATATATTCAGATAATGAAATAAACAGTAAGGGTCTGTAATGTGAATTTTTAGCTCACCTCAACGAAGTTGGGGGAGCTTATGTAATACCCTCGGCGTCGGTGTCGGCGTCGGCGTCCCAGGTTAAGGTTAAGTTTTTTGGAGCAGTTTTCTTTTTAATTTCTCTATGTCCTATATTGATTAGACATGCATGGAAGATGCTTTAAGGACGTTCGATCCTGATATTTTGAGCGTATTTCGCGCAGGTCCTTTATTCATAAAATTAAGCATCATTTTAGGTTCTAACAATAAAACTGAATTTTACAATGCAAATTAAACTATGTTCAATGAAAAAATCGCGATTAAATTCCATTCAAGGAGAATTAAGCTAGGGACTATATTTTGTGGCGGAAGGTTTTGTAGACGAAAATGGTCAGTTTTTTTCCATTTGAACTATAACAGTACTGTTAATTTTGGATGCCTACTTTTCCATGCTGGTTGCACACAAAGCTGTTTTCTGCAGTGAAATATGTTATGCTGGTTCTGAAATATCTATTAAATTATTTCTTATGAATTCTATCAACAAAGTGTAACAAATATAGTAAATATATTCTGAAAATCCGGAAAAAAAATTGAGCCAAATTTAACGTAAAATTCACACTTTTTTAGTAATATCTGAAAATGTAAATCATATGCCCCCACTTTTGATGTTTTTTTCTAAATATTCAAGATATCTTTGACCTATTTGCTTAAAATCAGAAAAAGTTTAAGACTTTAAAATAATTTTCTTGCTTATTATATTTTCAATGTCGGAAAAATAACATTTTATTAGTGCAGAAAGGTCAAATAATTAATTATGCGAAGCAATTTGAAACTTTTTCTTAGTCACAATTTTTAAGTGTCTTTTTTCAAACAGACTTAGAGTTCATTTTGTTTCATGGTTTAATTGGATAAAAAGATTGGAGGAAAAACGTCAAAGATGTAATTTTTAATTAAGACACAAATTTCAGTGCAGAAAGGTCATATTAAATGTACTGTAGCGCTAAAAGAAGCATATTGACCCCCATTTTTTGATTTGAATTTTAATTAAGCTATGTATGTACAAATTAAAAATATACTTGGCAAAAAAAGTTTAAGACTTTAAATATCAGGATCGAACGTCGTTAAGTGTGTTTCATTGTACCAGTCAAAGTTTCAGATGCTGCAATTTCAGCAAAGGAATGACCAGGTTAATGTTTTTGGAGCAGGTTAACATTTTTGGTGCAGTTTTTGGTGTAGGTCTCATTTCCAAGGAACTACGTATAAGCCCTATGTTGACCAAACTTGCATGGATGATACATCTAAGGTTGCACACTACCGGGCTTGCTTTGGATGCTGAATCTGTCCTACATTTTCCGGTTGAGTGAACAGGTTAAAGTTTTTGGTGCAGGTTTCATTTCCAAGTAACTATAAGCCCTACGTTGACCAAACTTTCAAACTTGCATGGATGATACATCTAAGGATGCATACTACCAGGCTTGCTTCGGATGCTGAATCTGACCTACATTTTCCGGTTGAATGAACAGGTTAAAGTTTTTGGTGCAGGTTTCATTTCCAAGTAACTATAAGCCCTATGTTGACCAAACTTGCATGGATGATACATCTAAGGATGCATACTACAAGGCTTGCTTCGGATGCTGAATCTGGCCTACATCTTCCGGGTGAGTGAACAGGTTAAAGTTTTTGGTACAAGTTTCATTTCCAAGTAACTATAAGCCCTGTGTTGACCAAACTTGCACGGATGATACATCTAAGAATGCATACTGCCAGGCTTGCTTCAGATGCTGAATCTGACCTACAGTTTCCGATTGAGTGAACAGGTTAAAGTTTTTGGTGCAGGTCTCATTCCTAAGATACTATGAGCCCTATAATGACTTAACTTGCATGGATGATACATCAAAGGATACATACTACCAGGCTTGCTTCGGATGCTGAATCTGACCTACATTTTCCGGTTGAGTGAACAGATTAAAGGTTTTGGTGCATGATTCATTTCCAAGTAACTATGAGTTTTTTAATGACCAAACTTGCATGGTTGATACATATTAGGATGCATACTACTATTTTCTTGCTTTGGATGCTGAATTTGACCTACATTTTGTGAATGAGTGAAAATGTTAGTATTTGATGCAGATTTTATTTCCAATTAACTATGAGCCCTATAATGAGCAAACTTGCATGGACGATACATCATAGGATGCACACTAATGGACTTGCTTCGGATGCTGAATTCGACATACATTTTTCAGATATTGGACCAGGTAAAAGTTATGGGTGCAGGTCTATTACCAAACAAGAGGCCCATGGGCCACATCGCTCACCTGAGAAGCTTTAAACATCGATTCCGTTCTTTACCAGATTTCCCCCTTGTAATACATAATGCATCCTCACCCTACCCCAACGATCATAATTTAGACATTTTGAAATCTACACTACCCCAGGATCCTTCCATGTGCACATAAGTTTCAGCTTTTCTGGCCCAGTGGTTCTTGAGAAGAAGATTTTCAAAGATTTTTCCTATATATATATCTATGTAAAACTTTGATTCCCCATTGTTGCCCCGCCCTTCCCCTGGGGGTCAAGATTTGAATAATTTAGAATCTACACCATACCAAGATGCTTCCACATAAGTTTCAGTTTTTCTGGCCCAGTGGTTCTTGAGAAGAAGATTTTCAAAGATTTTTCCTATATATATTTATGTAAAACTTTGATTCCCCATTGTGGTCCCGCCCTTTCCCCGGGGGTCATGGTTTGAACAATTTAGAATCTACGCTACCCTAGGATCCTTCCACATAAGTTTCAGCTTTTCTGGCCTAGTGGTTCTTGAGAAGAAGATTTTCAAAGCTTTTTCCTATATATATCTATGTAAAACTTTGATTCCCCATTGTGGCCCCGCCCTTCCCCCGGGGGTCATGATTTGAAGAACTTAGAATCTACACTACCCCAGGATGCTTCCACATAAGTTTCAGCTTTTCTGGCCCAGTGGTTCTTGAGAAGAAGATTTTCAAAGATTTTTCCTATATATATCTATGTAAAATTTTGATTCCCCATTGTTGCCCCGCCCTTCCCCAGGGGGTCATGATTTGAAAAATTTAGAATCTACACTATACCAAGATGCTTCCACATAAGTTTCAGCTTTTCTGGCCCAGTGGTTCTTGAGAAGATTTTCAAAGATTTTTCCTATATACATGTATATCTATGTAAAACTTTGATTCCCCATTGTGGCCCCGCCCTCCCCCCGGGGGTCATGATTTGAACAACTTAGAATCTACACTACCCCAGGATGCTTCCACATAAGTTTCAGCTTTTCTGGCCCAGTGGTTCTTGAGAAGAAGATTTTCAAAGATTTTTCCTATATATATCTATGTAAAACTTTGATTCCCCATTGTTGCCCCGCCCTTCCCCGGGGGTCATGATTTGAATAATTTAGAATCTACACTATACCAAGATGCTTCCACATAAGTTTCAGCTTTTCTGGCCCAGTGGTTTTTGAGAAGAAGATTTTCAAAGATTTTTCCTATATATATCTATGTAAAACTTTGATTCCCCATTGTGGCCCCGCCCTTCCCCCGGGGGTCATGATTTGAATAATTTAGAATCTACACTATACCAAGATGCTTCCACATAAGTTTCAGCTTTTCTGGCCTAGTGGTTTTTGAGAAGAAGATTTTCAAAGATTTTTCCTATATATATCTATGTAAAACTTTGATTCCCCATTGTGGTCCCGCCCTTTCCCCGGGGGTCATGGTTTGAACAATTTAGAATCTACACTACCCCAGGATGCTTCCACATAAGTTTCAGCTTTTCTGGCCCAGTGGTTCTTGAGAAGAAGATTTTCAAAGATTTTTCCTATATATATCTATGTAAAACTTTGATTCCCCATTGTGGCCCCGCCCTTCCCCCGGGGGTCATGATTTGAATAATTTAGAATCTACACTATACCAAGATGCTTCCACATAAGTTTCAGCTTTTCTGGCCTAGTGGTTTTTGAGAAGAAGATTTTCAAAGATTTTTCCTATATATTTCTATGTAAAACTTTGATTCCCCATTGTTGCCCCGCCCTTCCCCCGGGGGTCATGATTTGAACAATTTAGAATCTACACTACCCCAGGATGCTTCCACATAAGTTTCAGCTTTTCTGGCCCAGTGGTTCTTGAGAAGAAGATTTTTTAATGACCCCACTCTATTTTTGTATTTTCTTGATTATCTCCCCTTGTGAGGGGACTTGGCCCTTTATTTTTACAATCTAAATTTTCCTTTACCCAAGAATGCTTTGTACCAAGTTTGGTCAAAATTGGCCCAGTGGTTCTGGAGTAGAAGTCGAAAATGTGAAAAGTTTACAGACAGACGGACAGACGGACGGACGACAGACAAAATGTGATCAGAATAACTCACTTGAGCCTTCGGCTCAGGTGAGCTAAAAACTATAAGGCTTATATAACATTGTATAAACCAAACTTGCACAAATGATGCATCAAGGGATGAAAACTCTCAAATTTGCTTCAGATGCTGGATTTGAATTACATTTTCATGAAGAAGAACTAGTTTAAATTTTTTATGTAGGTCTATTTCAAAGTATCAGATCAAAATTGCTTAAATATTTTCATTTTTGGAATGTACACTAGTGTGACTTTGCCTTACTTAAAGACAACATTCGTTGAGGTGAGCTCTGTAATCTCTGATTACCTATGTTTAGATTTTACTAAAAAAAGTGCTAATCTTAACCTTAAATTTGACTATTCCCCCCAGACATTCAAGTTATACTTGATCTATTTGCAGAATATGATGAAAGAATTGATGACAGTTTTGGTACGCTGATCCCTAGTCAGGAAGGATACCTCTTTAAACAAGAGGCCCATGGGCCTTATAGGTCACCCGAGTATCCCGTAATTGAATTTGATTCGTGTTTTAAACCTGAGAAGATGAAATTCACAATTTTGAAAGAGGCACCATTGCTTATCATAATTATACACTTAGCATGCTTACTTTGGTTACTTAATACCCAGAGTTAGATCAGAGTAACATGTAACAAAGAGAAAATTCATTTCCACTTTGTAATCAATTGTGCACCCCTCCCCACATGAACCACTGACCCTGGGGCAACATATTTTCAAAATTTTGGAAATTTTATCATGAATTTTATTTCATCGTAAATTGTTGATCAATTAATATCAAACAATAATCTTTATTCAGATTATATACCTTTTCCCTCCAAATACCTCTGACCCACGGGCCCGGAAATTAACCATTTTGGGAGAGGCAGCTTTCTTTATCATAAATATGTACTTAGATCATTGGCATAATATTCAGGAGCAAAGGAAAAGATTTTCAAAGAATTCATGCTTTTCATTATATAAACATTAGAGCCCCCCCCCCCCCAACACAAGAAGCCCTGACCCAGGGGCCATGAAATTCACAAATCACAAAGAGGCATTCTTCCTCCTCAAAACTATGTACGTAGTTCATTTGTTTAATACCCAAGTGCAGAAAAGGTTTTCAAAGAAATAATTCATTTTCCCTATATAATCTTAATAGCCCCGCTCTCGCACTAACATCCCTGACACTGGGGCCATGAAATTCACACTTTTGGAAGAGACAGTCTTATTCAACATAACTATGCACTTAGTTAGTTTGTTTAATGCCCTTGAGAAGAGAAGAAGAATTTCAAAGAATTTATGCATTTCACTAAATAATCTATATAGCCCCGCCCTAGCACTAGACCCCCTGACCCTGGGGCCATGAAATTCACAATTTTGGAAGGGGCAGCCTTATGCAATATAACTATGCACTTGGTAAGTTTATTTAAGGCCTGGGAGCTGAGAAGATGAATTTCAAAGAAATAATGCATTTTCACTATATAATCTACATGTATTTAGCCCCGCCCTAACACTAGAACCCCTGACCCTGGGGCCATGAATTTCACAGTTTTGGTAGAGGACTCAATGCTGATTACAATCATACCAACAGTTTGACTGCTTGATGTCCAGGAGTACAGAAGAAGATTTTGAAAGATTGCATTAATTTAAGAGGTTTTTGCCCCACCCCCAGGCCCCAGGGGGACAGGGACCATGAAATTTACAATTTTTGTTCCCCTTCACTCATAGATGCGATTTGCCAAAATTGGTCGAATTTGGTTCAGCGGTTTCAGAGAAGAAGCTGAAAATGTTCAAATTTCAACGCATGACGAACGACAAACGACGATGGACGAAAACGAATAGCAATAGGTCACCTGAGTTTACTCGGGTGACCTAAAAATCAAATCTTTTCATGCAACAATTTTCATTTTATAACTCTCAGTGTGTTTCAAGGTTCTTTAAAGTTCTCGGAAAGACCTTATAAAATGCCGTAATTTTTATTGTTTTTCTACTAAGTCAACTGTGAAATATGGCTACGTGACAAGTCTGTGTGATTCACACACCAATAACTCACACAAAACTTAAAAACATTCCTTAATTAAGACCGTATGAATAAATTCCATACCGAGAACATTTAGAAATTAGGAACTATAATGTTTTGTGGCGAAGGTGTTTCTTAGAAGAAGAAGATCAAATTTTCCTCTTTCTAAGTATTCAGTTTAATATTGTGATGTATGTTCAAAGTCTTGAGATGTTTATGCAAAATCTTGCGATGCATGTTCTATAGCTTTTGATGAATGTGCAATATCTTGTGATGTTTATTCAAAATCGATTCAATTAATTTCAGCGTAGAAAATAAGACAATTTTCCTCCAAAAATGGCCTGAAATTGAGCATATTTTCAAATTTACCGTTTTACGTCAAGCGGAGTATTTACGTTTTGGGACGTAGGCAACTTATGTTATTCAATTTTTTAAAAAATCTTTTATCCAATTAATGTGCTACATCTAAAAGAATTTATATGAAAAATAATATAATAATACTGTCAATGAAAGAAAAACGAAGCAGAAAAAAGGAAAAAAGTGCTATTATAGCATTGTATTTTATTAAATCATGGTTTAATTTTTCTATCGTTGACTTGCCTTACTTTTATTTAGCAGTACACCCATAAGTATGAATGTAAAAGGTTATGATTACAAAAAATTCATAAATCGAGCTAATGACAACAAGTTGAGGAAACAAGGATATAACGGTCTCGTTTATAGACATCGATTTTGCAAGATCGTTGGTAGATAAGAGAAGACGACGAGAGAAAAAAAAACCAAGTCGTTAAGATCTCGTTAAGTGTTTTTGTTAGATTACCAATCTTTTCTTTTTATAGCAAAATATCCTTAAATGAAACAGATGTGTAAGACACTGTTTATCTTTAATTTCAAGTTCACGGGGACATACTGAATCGACACATGAACTGAAGAAACTATTCATGTAGTTTTAATTGATGATACCTCTTCGATATATCCCATTGTCAAAGTCAAACCCACAACTATTTCTTTTTTTTCTTCTTATGTTCATTTGATAAAGTTTTGAACAAATTCTGCTTCATTTGACTGTAAAAAATGGTGTTCTAATAATAGTATGCAATTGATTTTCACGGGAATTCCGACTGTTTGTTGATGTCATATATGAATCATTTGTTGTACGAATTGATTATTACTTTGTTATCTTCGTAATAAAAGAGTTCCAATTAATATGGCGTCTTAGTATCATACCAATCGCATCATCTCGGGTCTTTCCGTCAGAGGTCGGAAAAACAACCTCGAATGTATTAACATCACCGGATGTTAAAAATTTATACATTTCCTGTTTATTCAAATATAGGATAGACGTAGTTAGAAGTCCCTTCTATGGTATATTTTAGGTAATATCATTACATTGAATAAAGTTTAACTCCATATTCCACAGATAAAATGTCTCCATGCATTTATTTCCAAGATCGTGAAAAAGGAGGGTTGTCATGGCGACTACCATATACATTCGAGGTCGTTTTTCCGCTAGTCGGAAAGGCCCGAGAAGTTGCGATTGAGTATCATACGTATACAACATGGTGTCAGAAGTAATCTGAAAACAGTCTCACAAATACAAGCCATCGACGGTTATCCTGTCTGTGAAAAAGACGGGAGAGAGTGATGGATTTGTTGTCGGATTCAACGCCTGCCATGGACTGGGCAAGTGATGATTTGGAAGGCCAGTGGAAATCGTTTTTGCAGCACGTGAACTTCGCATTCTCGGGACCCCTGAAAAAGAAAACTGAGGACGAAAAGTGCGCATATCTGATGATCTGGGTTTGCAAGAAAGGACGTGATATATATTTCACATGGAATCTAAACGAAGAGGAACGAAAGACACTAAAGGTACACTTTGATAAATTCGAAGCTTATGTCAAGCCCAGAACCAACATTATTTACAACAGATACAAGTTCCATAGCAGAACTCAGACAGAAGGAGAAACTCTTGACCAGTTTGTAACTGATTTGAAACTGTTAGTGAAAGAGTGTAACTACCAGGAACCCGACAATATGGTCAGAGACAGACTCGTGATTGGCATCAACAACACAAAAATACGTGAAAAACTGATCAATGTAGGTAGTGACCTTACGCTAGAGAAGGCACAGGAAATCGCTCGTCTGCATGAAATGTCAACTTCACAAGCAAAGTCAATGGCACACAACTCTGGAGAGGATTCCAAGGTAAACTTGATAAAGAAATCTTATAAGAAGTCATCCAAACACTCTCATAGTTATGACACTGTAAAGAGACAAAACTTCAGTGAAACTAAACAGAGAAAACATAGTGATGATCAGAAAATGTGTACACGCTGTGGATACAAGCATGGAAAAGACTCATGTCCAGCCAAAGGAAAAACGTGTGGATTGTGCAAGAAGCCAAATCATTTCAAAAAAATGTGTAGGACTAAGAAGACTGTACATGTTGTCGACAATGAGTATTCAAGTGACGAAGGAGAGGAATACTATGCTGGGAGAATTCAGATGGAATCGCATGTGAATTCTGTAGACCACGAAGATCTAGAGTGGACACAGACTATTATCGTAAATGGTAAACCAGTGAAATTCCAGCTCGACACAGGTGCAATGTGTAATGTTATGCCGTACAGCACACTGAACAAAATTGACGTACACCATAAACTCAGAAGTACAAGAAACACTCTGAAATCTTATTCAGGACACAGAATTGTACCAAAAGGTGTAATAACACTCGCGTGCCAAGTGAATGACAGAGTTCAGAACATTGAGTTTCTGGTTGTTGACATCAAAGCAAAACCGATAGTTGGTGCAAAGGCATGTGAAACGCTAAATCTGATTCAGCGGATGTCGGTCAACAGAGTGAAACAGGAAACGTTAGACATAGGAAGTGCAGCGTTTAAAAACATTCCAAAAGACATTCAGAAGAAATACGGGGATGTGTTCAAAGGTCTTGGATGCCTGCCAGGGGAACACTCAATCAGGATAGATCCTAATGTTCAGCCCATCATACATCCACCAAGAAAAGTACCACTTGCCCTTAAGGAAAAAGTCAAACAGGAATTAGACCGCATGGAACGTGAAGGTGTTGTCATCAAACAACAGGAACCAACTCCATGGGTAAACTCTATGGTGACAGTGACAAAAGCTAACGGCAAAGTCAGGATATGTATTGATCCCAGAGACTTAAATAAAGCAATTCTTAGGGAACATTTCCCGTTAAAGACTATAGAGGATGTTCTCACAGAGATAGAGGGAGCCACAGTGTTTACAAAACTTGACGCTACTTCAGGATTTTGGCAGATTCGCCTAGATGCAGCCAGTAGCAAGTTGTGTACATTCAATACCCCATTCGGGAGGTATAGCTTTACTCGACTCCCATTCGGCATTAAGTCAGCATCTGAAGTTTATCAGCGACAGATTTCAGAACTGGTACAAGGAATCGACGGCTGTGAAGCTATTATTGATGACATTCTAGTGTGGGGCAGAGACCTCAAGGAGCATGACCGGAGACTTGCAATTATCATGGACAAAATCAGACACTACAATCTAAAGCTAAATGCAGAAAAATGTGAGTTCCGAAAGGACACAGTTACATATGTGGGACACAATCTGACTTCAGCAGGAGTGAGACCGGACAAAGAGAAAATTAGAGCTGTCACAGAAATGAACAGACCAACTTGTACTCAGGAACTACAGACATTCCTAGGCTTCATTCAGTATCTCTCGAAGTTTCTTCCCAACATGTCTGAAGTCAGCGCTCCACTTCGTCAGCTCTTAGAAAAGACCACAAGTTGGCATTGGGACGAAGAACAGCAGAATAGTTTCTTGAAACTGAAACAAATGGTTTGTCAAGCACCAGTGTTGAGGTATTTCGATTCGAACAAACCTTTGACTATCACAGTTGACGCAAGCTCAAAAGGACTGGGGGCAGCACTTGTTCAGAAAGGACAACCCATCGTATACGCTTCCAGAGCCCTTACCAAAAGTCAACAGAACTATGCGCAGATAGAGAAAGAGACACTATTTATTTCTTTTGGGTGCGAGAAATTCCATCAATATATTTTTGGAAGAAGTGTCACAGTGGAGACAGATCACAAGCCGCTACAGTCAATCTCCAAGAAATCTCTATACCAGACTCCAGCTAGACTACAGCGACTACTGCTCTCACTTCAAAAATATGACTTGAATGTTGTGTTCAAACCAGGAAAAAATTATGTTCCTAGCTGATACACTCAGCAGAGCGTTCTTACCGGAAACGAAAGAAGACTTAGAGCTCGATATTTCAGTTGACCAGTTAGCATATCTTGCAGTAACACCTCAGGAATACATACAGTTCAAAAGGCTAACAACGGAAGACCTAGAACTACAAACCCTGAAAACAACTGTCCAAAATGGATGGCCAGATAACAAAGAAGAAGTGCCACAGAGCATTCACAAATACTGGAACTTTAGAGAAGAAATTTCATGTATAGATGGCATTCTGTACAAAAGCCACAAAGTCATAGTTCCATCAGCGATGAGAAACCAGATGGTGAAGACTCTTCATTCATCACACTTAGGAATAGTAAAGTGTAAATCAAGAGCACGAGAATCACTCTTCTGGCCTGGAATGGCATCACAGATAGAAGAGGAAGTTTCAAGATGTAGTATCTGTGCTTTGAACAGTAAGCAGAATCCGAAGGAATCACTGATGATTATCACAGATACACCTGGAAGACCATGGTCCATAGTATCTACAGACTTGTTCGAGTACAGAGGAGGACATTATCTTGTCACAATCGACCACTACTCGAAATGGCCTGAGATAGCCAGACTGGAAAATTTATCCAGCACCAACACTATCACTCACCTGAAGAGCCAATTCTCGAAATATGGTATTCCAGACCAATTGATATCGGATAATGGACCACAGTTTTCAAGTAAAGAATTTGTCAACTTTGCAAGAAGCTATGGATTTCTTCACAAGACCAGCAGCCCACACTTTGCACAAAGCAACGGACAAGCAGAACGCACCGTCCAAACTGTCAAAAATCTTCTAAGAAAGGCTAAGGACCCTTACAAGGCAATGCTAGCCTACAGGAACACTGCAATTGAGGACTTAGGATTATCACCCGCACAATTGTTTCTTGGCCGAATGTTGAAAACAGACATACCAACAGCGGAACCACTTCTACATAACCCTAAAATGACTCAGGAAATCAACATGAGACTAAAAACCAGGAAATGGCAGCAGAAAATCAACTTTGACAAGCATGTCTCAAAAACACCACTCAGAGACCTCAACTCGCATGAAAATGTCCTGATGAGGAATAACAACAAATGGTGTCCAGCAACTGTCACAGACCATCATGCATCACCAAGATCGTACATCCTACAAGACAACAGTGGACGCAAATTTCGCAGAAACCGAAAGCATATCCGTCCGACAAAAGCGCAAATTCATGTTGAAGAACCAGTCGAACCTTATGTACAGGAAGATATACCTACCGTTCAGTCTACAGATGATGTTCCAGATCAGCAAAAGTGTTCACTTACCAGCAGTCCGTGCGATAACCCTGTCACAACCAGATCAGGCAGAGTAATAAAGCAGCCAGAAAGATTCAAGGATTGCGTGTGATTTCTGTGTGCATGAGGCTAAAGTGATGTGAATCTGTGAAATTCTGTTATATGTGAATGTGTTCATATTGTGTTTATTCATTCCAAGGAGGATCCAATGGAGAAAACACTTTATTATTGTAATTTCATTCATTAATTTTGTAATATTAACATATTCAATTGTCATTTGATTATCTAGTCAGTTTAAGTCTAGTCATTTTAAACATGTCTCTGTACAATTGTAAGCGTTATGCATTGAATTAAATTTATATCTTTAAAGTTAAAATTTTATCTAGAAAAAGGAAGATGTCATATATGAATCATTTGTTGTTTGAATTGATTATTACTTTGTTATCTTCGTAATAAAAGAGTTCCAATTAATATGGCGTCTTAGTATCATACGTATACAACAGTTGAAAGACACGATCTCAAAAAAGTACATTCATGTAGAAACTGTCAATTATAAGCAGCATTTTAAAGAAGCTCTAAACACTACACATTAAAGAGTTCCACTTACGGGGTAAGAGAAACAGAAGTTTCTCCTTCAATATTGTCTAGCATATCTAAAGAAAAAAGGTCCCGGTTGGTAGAGCATTTAATGGAACCCACTATGCATCTTTTTATGATATTAATGAAGTTTAAGAAGGTAATATAGGTAAATATTTACATTCGCTGTGTTTTTCTACTAAGCCAACAGTGAAATTGATTTGAAAACCATTTTTGTGTATACTCAAGCGTAGAAATATACATGGAGAAACGTGCGTTAACGTGACGTCACATTAAGGCTACGGCGACGTTAGTAAAAGAATAACGATATAGGGAAGCGAGAAATTCAAATATTGAGTATGTATTTGGTGCTTCTAAACATGTAAAATGTAAATATAAGGAATGTTTTTAAGTTAAGCTAGCGCGCCTCACGAAATATGCCTACGTGACAAGACTGTGTGATTCACACACCAATAACTCACACAAAACTTAAAAACATTCCTTAAATGTATGGTCAAATTAATTTTGCTCATTGGTAAAGTTAGAAATATGAAGACTGAAATATGGCCTTCTTAAAAAGAGAGATATGAATTTAAATTAGATTGCCACTAATAGAATAAAATCACAGTTCCACTATATATTTACACTTTAAATAATGATCCTTAGCTTACAACAACTTTGTTACCTGTTTTGTCAGCTGGTACAAATTCTAGATTAATTGTTTCATTATATGTATCAACTGCGTTCAAAAATTGGAATGATTAGGCCTAAATATTAAGCAGTTTTTGAGAACATAAATCTGCAAGCTGATGTAAGTGCTTCTAGTAATTATTGATGCAAAATAAATGACAATGAAGTCATAACATGCAGATTGGAGTGAAAGAGAATAGATGATATGCGCCACAACCAGTCATAAAGGAAATCAGGATTTGCTGCAACTACGTACTTTCCTAATTTTTATGACCATTAAAGAATAAATCTATATGTATGATAAGTTTCTAACGGACATTGTATAAACAGTACATTTTTTATAGGCGCGCCTTTCAGCTTATTAACAATTCTTTAAAAATAATCTGTAATTTGCAAATACGTAAAATATTACTAGTACTTTTAAGCAAATGCTCAAAATTATTTGAAATTACCAATAAAAACCTTTGGAAATTAATTGCCACACACATTGCAATTCTTTATATATAATTAATTAATAGACAAAAGGAAATAATATTATATTAAATTTCTTACTACATCGTACATTGTTTTTATGTAATAAATATTGATTGAAATGAATTTATTGTGCGTATTTATCATTTCTTTTGTTATCTTTTCCGGGAACATAATATTTTCGTAGAATTTTTTGGTTATCTTCCTAAAAGTCAATAAGGTATAAATTTTGGCATTTTCAAAATGAAAACTGCACAGCGGTGTATGAGGTCATTAACTGAAGCTTTCCAGAAAGTGGTTATATAGTATATTGGAAATTCCAAACGTGTTAATTCAGTGAGTTCGCTGACTACAAACACGTAAATATAACAAGAATAAATCATTTATTTTAACAACAACAATAACAACAAATACGATAAAAAAAATTGTAAAGCATTTGAAGAACACATTGAGCTTTTAAAGGACTGTTATAATCAAATTTGCTTTTCAAAATAAAAGGTAAATTGTAATTATATGCAGTCGTTTTAAGATTCAAACTTTTTTGAACAAGAGGAATGTTGATGTCACATCCCTCCTCTACAAATTTCGTCTATTAACATTAGTGGGGAGCTTTCCTCCTCATTGAAGACCTTTGAACAATATCTTGGGGAGGATTTGTCTTCTTCAGTTTGTTCACTGCTTGCCGACTCTTCGTTCTGAAATTTCTGAAAAATAGGGTTTATAATAAATGAAGCAAAGTAACATTATTACATCAAAAATTTGAAAACATACACACCCTCACACACAAAATTATTACCTCTGCAGCTTTGATAAACTTACCTTGTAAGTCATGTTTAAAAATCTATGTATTGTTTGAAATGAGGGTCTTTCAATCGGATCACTTTGCCAACAACAACACATTAAATCATAGCTGGAAAAAAAAATTAATAGGGTATAATTTTAAATGCCTTTAATGCTGATAATGTGTATATGCCCTGAAATATGAAAGATAATTGGGCATACAATCATGTATTGAATGAAATAAAGAGGATAAATTTCATGTAAGTTCAATCTACTTGCATGGATGGAGTACAAAGGACAGGCATTTCTAATCGACCTCCTTTTGTAACGAATGTCATCACTGCATTATTTTGGAGACCAGGATAAGGAATAAACCCAGACGTGAAAATTTCCCACATTAAAACACCAAACGCCCTATGTTGTAAAATAAAAAGATGAGGTAAGAATATAAATGAATTAAAGTGAAAAATACGTTGACTTAGATTAAAAGAGAGACAAGAACTTTAAAGGAGAGAGAGAGAGAGACCCTGTACATGTAGATTATGAACCCATCCGTTTCACTATTACAAAACTATATAGTATATTCATACTATTTTTAGATCTTCAGTTGATTCTTAAAATGCCAAAAAAACGTTTAATAAAGAAAACTTTTTTGGAAATAGGAAAATCATCTCGAAATACGTATCGTTAATGTTTTAGATTTAAATGCTAAATAATGTTAGTCCATATAATAGGATACACGAAAGCACTCTACCAATTCACTGAAATAAATTACCAAACATCTGATTTTGATGTAAAATATCCTTCAAGAAACGCCTCTGGGGGCATCCATCGAATGGGAAGTAAGGCGGTCCCCTCCTTTCTGTAGTAGTCCTTCCTACAAAATATAGTAAATCATACATTGTAAATGCCGTTTATGACTCACCCCTCCTTTTTTAATAATAAACAGTTACTGTACTTACAACAATATATCTTTGGCAAGGCCAAAATCTCCAAGTTTTGCAACTCGATTGGGTCCTAAATTTGTAAGCAGACAATTACGAGCTGCTATATCTCTGCAAATAAACAAACAATAAATATGTTATCAATATATTTCAAATTTTGATTTTTCAATATCACTGATACTATTTACTTTCTTTACCGGTGAACAAAATGAAGGGATTCCAAGTAATTCAAGCCACATGCAACATCAGCCGCTAGACGCAGAAGTTCAGACATCTTCAAGGTCGATTTCTGTGTCTGAATTAAATGTACATGAACATTGTTTTAAAATTATACGTGTTCGGTAAGAATTTCAATAACATAACCATGTTTACGTGTTCATATAAGTGTCATTTATTGTGAAGTAAGTCATTCCTTTAACCGTTTTGTCTCTGATCATGCTTCCTAATTCTGTATAATAACCTGTCAAATTCGAAGGATTAGCACCATGTAGTTAATTGATGCATAAGGAAGAAAAAATTAAAGTGATCGGTCTTGAAATACTATAAACATAACAAATGTGTGAACAGAAATTTTAGAGGTAGGATAAGATGTCTAGGAGGAGTAAACATCCCCTTCGAAAGACACAACCCATGTGAGCAATTTTCTTTCGTCTACCAGATCAGTAGTCAGAACACATAAAATAATATAAAAACAAAGGCATTACAATATTTTTGTTAAAAATTTCTTTTGTTTAAACAGCTATGAAATTGAAGTACCTCTTTATCCTTTGTGTTTCGTAGAAAAGTTTTCAAGTCGCCACCCAACATCAATTCAAGAAGTATCATATATACTCCGTTCGAAGATGAAATTCCTAAACATCTAACAATGTTCTTGTGTTGAAATTTGCTGCAATAAAACTAGATTTTATTTAATATGTCCTTTTTAATGATTCAACTCCTGATGAAAAAAGTATCGTCGTTTCAATCACTCGTCTTTAGATTATAGAAGAATTAAGGAGAGACCCTTTATATTGAAGTGGACAAATCAAGAAAGCTTAAAACAATTGCTTTTACTAGTCTGTAAATTAAATTATTCGTATACTTTTTTTATATTACATACAGTTATACTTTTTGGAGTGCAGAAAGGTCAAATTATTGACTATACAAAGTAATTTGAAACTATTTTTGTCGTCACAATTTTAATTTGACGTTTTAGGATGAATAAAGACCGTATTTGATTCAATAATTAATTAGAATAAAGAATATCAAATGAAAAACCTGATTTACTTGCTAAACGTAATTATTGCCCATAAAAGTCATATTAATGGATCAGTAGTCCTAAAAGAAGTGCACAGACCCCCATTTTTTTTGTTTTTATTTTTTATTAAGGTATGTAAGTAGATTCTAAAAATATAATCGATAAAAATCCTTAATACTTTGTATAACAGGAACCAACCTCTTTTAAGAGTTATTAAGTTATGTA
The DNA here is from genome assembly GCF_032062105.1 of Saccostrea cuccullata. Taxonomy (NCBI): domain Eukaryota; kingdom Metazoa; phylum Mollusca; class Bivalvia; order Ostreida; family Ostreidae; genus Saccostrea; species Saccostrea cuccullata. Next base: position 696,987 of record NW_026929887.1, read on the forward strand.
AGTGTCCCTGATACTATGTATTTTTATCAAGTGCTATAGAACTACAAAAATATTTTACACAAGAGCATTATTCATACAAATAATTAAGTTAATTAAGAATATTTGTTTTTCACAATATCCTTATATAGATGTTATATTTTAGCAGCAACACGAACAATGGTTACTTATTTCCATATTTTTCTAATTACAACACATGCTCTGTTCAAACCTATATACGAAGTGAAATATTTAAGACTTACAATAAAATCAAAGCCTCCAACAAAAATTCGTCTTGAGATTGTTGATCTGCACTTTTTGATAACCTCTATAAAAAAAGGATTGTCATTTATATTGGAATTTGTTAATCACGCCAAGTCCTCCACCGAGAACATCAGCAATCCCAGTGGAAAACTAGCAAATACCACCACGAGAACTTGTTAGTGTGCTAAACAAATACACAGGACAGGCTTTGATAGTGATTCAAACACATGTAACAAGGTGCAGTCATTCAGCAGAACGACACCATTACAGTTCAGTGGACCTAACCTCTAGAACTTAACTCTAATTACTCTAGGACCGGTCATAAGATATTAAACCTAAAATAAGTTCTTATAAGATTGGTAAGCTTAAACAGAAGTAAAATGCATGACCTATTTTGAATTTTCAAAATATATTTGTATCTTAGACCTTTATGTACAAGCACTTAAAACAAATTCTTCAATTACTATAATTTTAAATAAAAAGTATTTGAAGAGAACGAAGAAACATAGACCTAGCAACTGAAATTTACACTATTAACATATCATTTACGCATTAACTATCAATAAAGGATGATTGACATACTGTAATTCACACTTTATTGCCTGCTATGTACCTCTTGTTATGTAAGTAATTGAAAAAATACAAAATTTTTCAATATAAATATTAAATGAATATTATGAAGACAAAATTAATGTTTTAAAAGATTTCATCATGTGAGAATTTTCTAAAAATTTTTTTGGTTGGATAGAACATGTAGAAGTTTACAGAAAGAAGGATATGTAGATAACGATCTGTCTTCAATATCAAAGTCCATAAGACAATACAAAATAGAAGCAGAGCAAACATGGACTTCCGAAACATCAGAGGTGGGATCAGGTGCCATGGTGGAGTGAGCATCCCCTGCTTACCGGTCACACCCGCCGTGTGCTCCTTGTCATGATCAGGAATTAACGAAAAAATCCGTCGTCAATTCAGTTAAAAAATAATGGACAAACAATTAGTATAAAAAACGTCAGTCAGCATTTGACTCAATGATAATTTGCTGACAAGGTCATTGTATCGACCATAGAACTTACGTAAGGAAACATGAATATAAATTGTATATATTAATTTTCATTAGGATATATATTAACTGATATACCTTTATAGCGATATCCGTATTTTTCCCGTTTCTTTCTTTTCCTAGTAGAATTCCTCTAAAGACCTCGCCAAATGCCCCTCTCCCTAGCAAACTTAAGACGGATAATACAACAAATCTTAATAAGCTCAAAAAATGATTCTACTTTACATTTATTTTACATTCCTGCTTTGATTTTATTTTAAATTGTAACAAATTTTTAAGACACTGTTTATCAGAAAGTTTATATTAATTAAGAAATCAATTGAATAATTTCTATGAAGTACTTACGTATGTATTTGAATTTGTGATTTATCTATATCAACAATCGTTCCTTTCAACAATCTGTGACTATACCATCGATAATTTGGATTCCCTTCTGTTAATATACTCTCCAAAGTTTTTTCTACAGTCATTGTAGCTAAAAAGTCGTGTATTGACACTTTTTTGTCAGTAGAGTCTGGAGGCTTAAGATGTGGGCAGAATCCTCGTCTTTTTCTGGCTATACCTGTGTAATGATATGGCATCAATCCATTTATGAAAGAATCGACAATACTTTCAAAGAATTTAAAAGGGAAAAAGATTTGCATAAAATATATATTTTTAACACTCTATGATTATAAAATTGTGCATATTCTGAGTAATTACTAATTAACAAGGAAATGGACCATTTATGTTTGATTTTACAATATTTAATGTTCCGTAAACTTTGTAAAAGTGTATATACTTTGATAAGTGTTAATGCATACAGGCAAAGCTCAATTAAAACTACTGAGTATATTGATACATATGCATTGTTCATGATACTAGTATAAACATAAGAAGTTAATGTAAGTGTACTTGCCAAGGGAGATAATAAACAGAACGAGTAAACATAGGACCAAAACTGCAATAACCATAAAAATGCTAGGTTTCAATTGAATCCCATCTCTTTGAGTAAAATCTAAGGGAATCAATGCTGAAGACGAGGAATCTGAAAAAAAGATACTCTAAGATAGCAAAACACTTATCTTTTCGTGTTCAGGATAATTGATTCTAATAAACTATATGAAATAAATAATATCATCTCAAATATGTCTTCAAAATTTCAAGGGCAGATTTTGTGTATGAAAGGTCTTTGAAGCTTACATATTCCTCTGCTGTAGAGACCTTTTCTCATAATAAACCAAAAATACGGTGTTTGGCATTATAGACAACTCCTGCGATATAACATATTGATGAGATGGATCAATGTTAGTTACAATAACATTTTACCGTTTCTGTACTTACTTTGAAAACAACTTTCTGAAAAGGCTATTTTTATGATTCCTAGGAACTTCATACTATCCAGATGAACAGTGCTGAATTCAAGTTTATATCTGTAGGATAAATTAAACTGTTCTTAAAAGCAATAAAGCACAAAACTATACAACAATTTCATTTCTGGCATCTTGTAAGTGCATGTAATTTTACATTGAATTTTGTAAGGATTCGTGTTGTGTTGTCTTACCTCTGAGAGATGTTTGAGACAGGAAAGATGTAGGTTTGAAGAGATGGTGTGGCATTAATTTCAGCTGGAATTGTTCTGTTACTACAGGTGTTGTCAAGGAAGCAAATTCTCCAGTACCACCTCAAGTTTCCATAAGTTGTCAACAGTATCTGTAAAGGGGTATTATGTTTAATACATTATTTCTCTCCTAACGCATTGGATTCCTAATGATAATCAATTCTTGAGGTTTTGCAAGGATTTATGTCGGTAAACGAGTTCCTTTTATATTGTGCTTAATAGATATGCCTTTTTTAAAAAAAATATTAATAATGGAGCATTTATGAACATACACATTTGATATTTATTTTCAAGCAGATATCAGTACGTGAAGTTAGACTTTTTCGATCTGGAAAAGAACATGGAATACGAAGGATAACAAAAGATAATATATGATAATATATGATCATACCGATAACCGAATATAAAATCCTATTTTCAGAAAGATTATACAAATCATGTATTTCAAACTAAAAATGGTCCATATGAGAATTTTCAGATAGTCAAAGATAATGATAATCAAAATCATATAGCTAAAATCATTTTAATCTAAAAATGCAAAGTGATGAGAAAACAATTGACAATTAGGAATAAACATTATTATATATTATATATATGATTTGTTGACTGCAGAAATCAATTCTCCTAGTTTAAAACATTGAAAATGAACTCTCCAGCTCTTAATATCTTTCAGTACGAACGCGTTTACAAGATTTTGCAAGAAATTGTACTCGTGTAGCAGTTATCCATTAATTCTCTCATTACTGTCTGTACTGGATAGTCAGGTTCAAAGTTACTTGACAATATTTTTTATAAATTAACATTTACTTGTAAATTACAATCAGGATTAATATCAAGATCATAAAACATCCCTTGCGGGGGGAGGGGGAGGGTCTCGTTCCCTTTCCGATCTGACTTATGGACTTCTAGGATTGGAGGTAAGGTATGACACTTACTTGGCACGTATTTCTTCCAAGTATGGGTGGAAATATCACTGTTTTGAAAGATGATGTAAGCTCCTTAACGCTTTTGCAATAGTCCTTCCGTGTTACTAACATCCATTCTGAAAAAGAGTAAAACACAAATGTTATATTTACGATACTTCAACTGAAAACATTTTTCCCATCCCACCTTCATTTTCTTTGTTGAAGGATCGTCAAGAAAGTAAGTTTAGTTCTGTGAAACAAGTACGAGAGAGAGAGGAGAGAGAGAGCGTCTGTCATGCCATTAGGATCTGTAAGTCTCAATACCTATACAATAGACATTCCTCGTTGTTTTGTTCAAACCAACAAGCATCATTTTACTCCTTACAAGTTATTTGAAGACAGAATTTATTGTAAAACAAGATGCTCACGGGCCTTATAGGTAAACTGAGTATCACGTTACAACTTTCCAACAATTGAGTTTCGTTCATGTTTAAAACCAGAGGCAATGAAATTCAAAATTTTGAAAGAGGCACCATTGCTTATAATAACTATACACTTAGCATGCTCACTCTGGTTAAGCAATACCAAGAGATAGATCAGAGTAACAGAGAGAAAATGCATTTCCACTTTCCCATTATAACCAGTTATGCACCCCATCCCACAGGAACAACTGACCCTGGGGCTACATGTTTCAAAATTTTGGAAATTTTATCATAAATTTTATTTCATCATAAATAGTTGATTAATACCAAAGAGCAGATTTCAAAGCATTAATTTATTTTCAGACTGTGTAACACCCCCCCCCCCATATGATACATGTACCCCTGACCCAGGGGCCCTGAAATTGACCATTTTGGAAGAGACACCTTTCTTCATATTAGATATGTACTTAGATCATTGGAATAATACCCAGGAGCAAAGAAAAAAGATTTTCAAGGAATTCATGCATTTTCACTATATAATCATTCAGGCCCCACCAGAACCTCTGACCCAGGGGCCATGAAATTCACAAATTTGGAAAAGACAGCCTTATGTACTTGGTTACTTTATTTAATGCCCAGGAGCTGAAAAGAACACCTTTAAAGAATTTATGTATTTTCACCATATAATCTATTTAGCCCCTCCCTAGCAGTATAGAACCCCTGACCCTGGGGCCATGAATTTCACAATTTTGGTAGATGACTCAATGCTAATTACAATCATACCAACATTTTGACTGCTTGATGTCCAGGAGTAAAGAAGACGATTTTTAAAGATTGCACTAATTTTAGTGGTTTAGGCCCCACCCCTCAGGCCCAGGGGTCCCTGCGACCACTTAACATTTTTTTATTCCTCTTTACCCATAGATGCTTTATGTTGAATTTGGTTGAGCAGTTGCAGAGAAGTCTAAGCTGAAAATGTTCAAATTTTAACGCAGGACGACGGACAAAAATGGATAGCAATAGGTCACCTGAGGTGACTTAATTAATTTAAAAAAACACAAAACTTTTTTTCAAAAAATCCATTTAAGACTATAGTATACATGCAAAACAATGCAATGAGAAATAGTGGACACTGATCAGTAAGAGATGTCAACAGGTTTAGTTATGTAGTGATAAAAAATCCTAGCAAGTGTAATAAAAAAGTGATGAAATTAAAGCTTCACGATTTCTATTTAAACAAAATATAAATGACGTTCTCAGATACAGAGATTTAAGAAAAAAAAATATCGACCAATTGTAAGTATAAGACAAAATAAACACTAATTTTTATCAAATTGGCGACTACGTGAATGATCAAGATTAGCTATCATTGAGCTGGTTGCGCTAAGACAATAAGAAGAAGAGGTCTGCATGGCAAAATGCGATTTTTTTTCCATAGAACCTTACTGCCCATCACATTGTTAAAATACTATATATAGTTAAACTGTTCCTTAAGTAATGAAACATTTTTATTTAATTTTGTTCTAGTCTCACACAATTAAAATCCTTATAAGCATATATTACAGGCCATTATAACGATTGGTTTATTGATTAATTTGTGTTTCAATTATAAATTTCTCTCAACATAATTTGATTAATAAATTTATTAAGTTTTCTATTGACAAAAATACATCTGAATTGTTCTCCTGTAAATTATTCACTTCTGTACTGAAACTGTTTGTATTATTTTGTACTGATAAGCTGTAAAGCTTAAAGTAACAATAAAGAAAGAATTAATTTCAATGCCCTTTTATTAATTTTAAAATTAATTTGGATATCCTGATTTACCATTGGTGTCTTTGTGTGGATCGCCATGTGTCCTAGTAAGCCTGCAACCATTAAAGGAATCAACAAAGGGACACACAGGGGTCACTTCAAACGTGCAATTTCTAAAAATCTCTGTAATCAACAAAATGATATAATTTAGAAAAAAGAATGAAGGAATGTAAGATCAGGGGCCCGTTTTACAAAAGAACTTACGACTTAAGACCAAATTTAATTCTTCATATAACTTTTTAATAAACAGTATATCGAAAATTATTTTTAACTTCTTAAAAGGAATGTGGTATGATATTTTTACACAAACAATTTCAAAGAGAAATATTAATTTTGCAAAATGTTACAACAATCTTACGTTTTTTGTCTTAGTCGTAAAATCTTTTGTAAAACGGGCCCCAGGGCTTCAAGTAATTTCAACATTCTTTTGCAGTTTCTAAAACATGTTTCATGTCATTGTCCTAATTAAATATGTTCAATTCTATTTTTGAATTTACACATTTATATGTTTATTGATGAAGTAATGAACTATTAATAATTCAAAGAATTATATAATTAATAAAACAATAAAAGAAATCGTATTTTGCGTTATGTTTGAGCGACTAGTGTATTGTTTGAGTCGTTAAATCTGATTTCATTATTTACAGGTAAATATGTGTAGGTGTGGATTTAAAAATAAATTGTTATTTAAAAGGCTACATAGTACATTTCGTTATATTTTCATTAGATAAATAAATGAAATAATTGAGATACATGCTAACTACGCTAACCAATGAGGAATGTCCATCCCTAAGGCTGCTAATTTCTCATCATGAACAATTTGCAAGGCAATTAAAGTTTACAACAGTAACACCTGTTGTTTATTATTATAGAGAAATCAAGTAAATAATTTCTGAAACAAATGATAGGCCTATCACGTTTATTCAAACAGGTTCACAGGTATTTAAATTCAATGAAAAATAATAAATTAATAATAAATTTCCATGTGTCAGCTGAGAAATCAAACATATACTTAAATAAACAATAGATCTGAAAAAAACTCACCTGATCTGCAAAATTTAAATACAATTTCGGATATTTTGATAGACTCGTTTATAACTTCGGAAAACTGAAGACGCACAAAAAATGGTACATGTATTTTTCCCATTTTTAAACTGTATTCCCTACAAATGACAAGAAATATAGCATATCAAAACAATCATTATCATTTTGACATTAAAAAAAAGATACAGTGTGGTTTTTTTATCTTTACCAAATTATTTTAAACCGACACATTGGGAATAAAAACCTTCATGGAGAAATAATCAAATCATTAGGCTTGAACGGCTGCATTTCATTTACGGAATATTTGGTAATTATCAACTTTTCATTTCCGACATTTTTTTGTTGTCATTTCCGAAATTTTTCAAATACAATTCAGTACTTATAGTAACGAATTTGATAACTTTACTTGTGAAAAATTTAAAGGAACAAATCATAAATAAATCATTAAAATCCAATTTTGTAAATCTATGAGTGATTTGGACATAAGTATGGTGCTGTCATTGACATTTAATTTAGTGCAAATTTAATATGGTGAAAAATTTTATGCTCATTAAACTCTTTTATCTAGACTTAGTACTATATGTATGCATAAATGTATAGATGTTTTTTTAATTTGAATTTTGGCATAAATAGTTTTAAAATTCCATTTTCTTTTACTTAGAAAACATTGAATTGCCGCACAGGTAAATTCCGGAAATGAAAAAAAAAATTATGTCGGAAATGAAAAAAAAAAAAATGTCGGAAATGAAAACAAAAAAATGTCGGAAATGCTACGCATATTTCCGGAAATGAAATGCAGCGGTTTGAACGCGGTCCATATCTCTGGCACGTCCCATAATTTATATATATATATATATATATATATATATATATATATATATATATATATATATATATATATAATTATATAAAAACACTTTACTTTTGTGAAAGACGACCTTATTATTAAAACCAATGTCTGATAATAAACGAACATGTTTCAGAATTGTTTCATGAATCTACATGGAACTGGTTAAAAAAAAAACGTTTTAATTCTAAATACTCTATCCCTTTAAAGTAATTCGTGTCACGCATCCTGCGTCGGGTCTATTTATTGTAAACCACTCATTTATTCCTCAAATTTTACCTTACATTTTAAAACTTAACAGTAGTATCATCTACTTCCGGTTATGGTTGAAAAGAGACTTCGGAGAGAAAAATTCGGAGGTCTCTGATTTAATTGTTTAGTTAAACCAGAACAAAGAGTTAATGTATCCTCTGTAAAGTCATTAAATGTCGTGTGGATCTTTTGATGAATGCTAGTAAATGAGGGGTCTACAAAATAGAGTATTGATGAAAGACGTCTGGAACGATTCATTTTGAGGAGAGAAAGTCTCATGAAACAATGAAAAACCTGTTAAATTAGGTCAAGGATTAATAAATTGATAAAATAAGTTTTCGAATTGGAAGTGTCTGAAATTTAGTCGTGGTAGGAATAAATAGGAAATGACCTGAACAAGCGAAATATGTGTTAAGAATAAGATGTTTTGAGAACATACCGGTATGCAGAATGTCTCTGTGCTACATGTAAATGGATGACTTGGAAAGTGTGGCAAAAACTTATGAACGATACACAGATTGTTTTGAACATATTTCATGGACAATATGTAGGGATTGGACAAAAGTTCCAAGAAGGTCATATCAAAGTGGAGCATCTCTTGCAAAAGCCACTTTCTATGAATCAAAGCAGCATTTTTCATAGATCCCTTGCAAATTACAGCTTTAAAATACACACAAACACGTTACTATATATACATTCCCCCCCCCCCCCCAAATCATTTGCGAGGAGATAATTAACACAAGTATTCCTCTCCCCGAACACAAATCTGAATAACCAGACAACATTACAAAGGTTTACAATAATAAACACTAACAAAAACAATCGTTTTTAATGTTAAGGAATATCATATAATGTTTATAAATACAATTCTGATTATTATTTTATGTCAGGGACCGTTAGTCCCCAATTGATAAATACAAAATAGGCGAATAAAGAGGTAACAGCCCAAACCAAAACATCACCCACTAGGCATTGTTGTAAACAAAACTGTCTAAAAATTGGTCAAATACGAAAAGCTTTGACGCAAGAGAGGATATAAATTTTATCGTAAACGCACCGGAAATCCAGTTCCTGTTATATTTTTGGTTTTGTTTTTATCATTACGGAAAATAAAAAAGCCTCACAAGTGAGAAATTGACATCGATAAGAAAAACAACCCCATCCATTCTCATACTTTTATACAATTAGTGGCACTCGGCTATCAATTCTAAAACTTTTTTCTGCAATCAAGACAGCAATGAATGATAACTAAAGGTTTTATCAATATGATGTTCATTTTGAAATATGATTTAGTAAAAAGTATAAAAGAGTATTTGAGACTTCATCTATCAATTTCAAACTTTGCTTCCCCTTTAACAAGGCAAACACTTTGAGGAAAGAAAAAAATATATACGTACATGTACTTTTCTGTCAAGAGATAGGATTTCATCACAAAGACCCTCTTCAAATCGTAGCTTCTAACAAGAATTGTAACATTTCCAGACCCTGCCATTTTCCATTTTAAACAATCATTTCCATTTGTACCAAATATCAAAGGAGACTCGAGAAATCCAAGCTGAGATCCATTATACATAAGTTCTACAAATCACAAAATATGACGTCATTGGTACTACCATCAACTCACAAAAGCTTCATCATGTTATAAAATTTAAAAAAAAACACACAAACTAGAGGTACTGTGAGCAATGAGCTCACAATATGATACCCCCGCCTTTGAATATAATGGCAGTGTCCATGTTTTGCTGTGAAAAACCAAAAATATGTGTCGGATCAGAAAGTAAAATAGAATGTGTACAATGGCAATATGTAATAAAGATTCTGTGAAAGTTTCATTAAATTTCATTCAGTGGTATGAGAGGAGTTGCTGATAAGAGATAGGTACCCCAAAGCGTAACAGACGGACGGACAGGCATACCGAATACTTTATGCCCTCCCGCTTTTCAAGCGGGGTGTATAATAAGTTAGGCCTAGTAAGTTGACTTTTATCACTTAAAAAGTATGAAAAAGATAATTTTTGTATGTTAAGTATCTGATTTAGATATAACACACCTTTGAAAAAAATAAATATAAAACAAGAACTCTACACTTAGATTTTAGCATCTTCTCAAGTCAAGGGTTTCTGATCCTCTGCGCTCCACATATGAGATTTTAGTAAATTAGAGAATCAATTTGTATTAATTACTCGTATTTCTTTCGAAAAACTTTTTAATTTACATGCACTCATTCAATCCTATTCGGGTGGACACCCTCCCTCAAAGGTAAGCCCCAATTTTCAATGCCTATATATCTTTGCAAAACATTTGTGTACTTAAGAACCCCCTTCCGGCACCGATGCCTATGCTACACCAAAATATATGTATTTGTATAAAGAATATGACGTTGAAAACTTTCAATAATTTTTTTGTTTACATATGCATGCAAACTGGAACCAGAAGTCTCTGTCGAGACTGAAGCTCTACTGGTTTGTACTTATAGCAAAGGAAGAGAAAAGTTCTTAAGCAGTTGGGAATTGAAACTTTACCACAGCAATAAAAAGAATAATGATCCTTGATTAAGTCTCTTTATGTTCTTAGTATAGTCTACTTGCATGCTACATTATATTATAATCAGACTTAAACTGCAGGAGGAGAAGCATTTTGAGAGTTTTTAACAGAAATTTCTATTTTTAGTTACCATCGCAACACCATTCATCGAAATCAAAAACCGATATACAGAATTATGTATCTTAGTGTAGTCTACTTGTTTGCCAAGTTATATTGAAATCAGACCAAAACTGTAGGAGGAGTAGCATTTTGAAAGAATTTCACAGAAATTTCTATTTTTAGTAACAACGGCAACAACGTTCATCGAAATCAAAAACTGATAAAAAGAATTATGTATCTTAGTGTAGTCTACTTGTATGCCAAGTTATATTGAAATCAGACCAAAACTGTAGGAGGAGTAGCATTTTGAAAGAATTTCACAGAAATTTCTATTTTTAGTAAAAACGGCAACACCGTTAATCGATATCAAAAACCGATATACAGAATTATGTATCTTAGTGTAGTCTACTTGTGTGCCAAGTTATTTTGAAATCAGACCAAAACTGTAGGAGGAGTAGCATTTTGAAAGAATTTCACAGAAATTTCTATTTTTAGTAACCACGGCAACACCGTTAATCGAAATCAAAAACCGATACACAGAATTATGTATCTTAGTGTAGTCTACTTATGTGCCATGTTATATTGAAATCAAACCAAAACTGTAGGAGAAGTAGCATTTTGAAAGAATTTCACAGAAATTTCTATTTTTAGTAACCACGGCAACACCATTCATCGAAATCAAAAACCGATACACAGAATTATGTATCTTAGTGTAGTCTACTTGTGTGCCATGTTATATTGAAATCAGACCAAAACTGTAGGAGAAGTAGCATTTTGAAAGAATTTCACAGAAATTTCTATTTTTAGTAACAACGGCAACACCGTTAATCAAAATCAAAAACCGATACACAGAATTATGTATCTTAGTGTAGTCTACTTGTGTGCCAAGTTATATTGAAATCAGACCAAAACTGTAGGAGGAGTAGCATTTTGAAAGAATTTCACAGAAATTTCTATTTTTAGTAACCACGGCAACACCAATCATCGAAATCAAAAACCGATACACAGAATTATGTATCTTAGTGTAGTCTACTTACGTGCCATGTTATATTGAAATCAGACCAAAACTGTAGGAGAAGTAGCATTTTGAAAGAATTTCACAGAAATTTCTATTTTTAGTAACAACGGCAACACCGTTAATCAAAATCAAAAACCGATACACAGAATTATGTATCTTGGTGTAGTCTACTTGTGTGCCAAGTTATATTGAAATCAGACCAAAACTGTAGGAGGAGTAGCATTTTGAAAGAATTTCACAGAAATTTCTATTTTTAGTAACCACGGCAACACCAATCATCGAAATCAAAAACCGATACACAGAATTATGTATCTTAGTGTAGTCTACTTATGTGCCATGTTATATTGAAATGCCAAAACTGTTAGCATTTTGAAAGAATTTCACAGAAATTTCTATTTTTAGTAACAACGGCAACAACGTTCATCGAAATCAAAAACTGATAAAAAGAATTATGTATCTTAGTGTAGTCTACTTGTATGCCAAGTTATATTGAAATCAGACCAAAACTGTAGGAGGAGTAGCATTTTGAAAGAATTTCACAGAAATTTCTATTTTTAGTAAAAACGGCAACACCGTTAATCGATATCAAAAACCGATACACAGAATTATGTATCTTAGTGTAGTCTACTTGTGTGCCAAGTTATATTGAAATCAGACCAAAACTGTAGGAGGAGTAGCATTTTGAAAGAATTTCACAGAAATTTCTATTTTTAGTAACCACGGCAACACCGTTAATCGAATCAAAAACCGATACACAGAATTATGTACCTTAGTGTAGTCTACTTATGTGCCATGTTATATTGAAATCAGACCAAAACTGTAGGAGAAGTAGCATTTTGAAAGAATTTCACAGAAATTTCTATTTTTAGTAACCACGGCAACACCATTCATCGAAATCAAAAACCGATACACAGAATTATGTATCTTAGTGTAGTCTACTTACGTGCCATGTTATATTGAAATCAGACCAAAACTGTAGGAGAAGTAGCATTTTGAAAGAATTTCACAGAAATTTCTATTTTTAGTAACAACGGCAACACCGTTAATCAAAATCAAAAACCGATACACAGAAATATGTATCTTAGTGTAGTCTACTTGTGTGCCAAGTTATATTGAAATCAGACCAAAACTGTAGGAGGAGTAGCATTTTGAAAGAATTTCACAGAAATTTCTATTTTTAGTAACCACGGCAACACCAATCATCGAAATCAAAAACCGATACACAGAATTATGTATCTTAGTGTAGTCTACTTACGTGCCATGTTATATTGAAATCAGACCAAAACTGTAGGAGAAGTAGCATTTTGAAAGAATTTCACAGAAATTTCTATTTTTAGTAACCACGGCAACACCGTTAATCAAAATCAAAAACCGATATACAGAATTATGTATCTTAGTGTAGTCTACTTGTGTGCCAAGTTATAATGAAATCAGACCAAAACTGTAGGAGGAGTAGTATTTTGAAAGATTGTTTACAGACAGACAGACAGACAGACGGACGACGGACGCATTACTATCGCATAAGCTCTTCTGGTCTCTGACCAGTAGAGCTAAAAATTAAGTAGAGTAAAACATTTCAGAGAGAAAGAATTATGGAAAGTATGGAAAAATCAAAATCGCTCACTTCCACATTTTTAAGTGACCTCATCACCAAAGAGTTATCAAACAGGTTCAATTATTTATCATATCTAAGATTTTTAAGAATATTGACCAAGTCATACACATTTCTTCCAAGTACGTTAATATGGTCGATATTTATTTACGCACTTTGAAAAGAAATTTTATTTTTGCAAAGTGCGTTGATTTGGTCCCAATTTTAACGCACTTTGAAATTTTTTTTCAAAGTGCGTAATTTTTCAAAGTGCGTTGTAACAGTGCACAATGGCAATATGTAATAAAGATTCTGTGAAAGTTTCATTCAATTTCATTCAGTTGTATGAGAGGAGTTGCGGATAAGAGATGGGTATCCAGAAACGTAACAGACGGACGGACGGACATACCGATTTCTATATACCCCCCTCCCCCCGCTTGAATAAAAATTCACACTTCAGTAGACCTGATAATTTAATTTTCAAAATACTTCCGGTCACCAATCTGATTTGTCTTACATTGACGTCATCAGGGATTACAGATGATTTGATTCTATAGACTGATACATTGTATTAGACAGGCTGAAAAAAAACGTTAGGAGTTCAATTGTGCTACATAGAATTTATGTAGATTCAATGGAGTTCTTTCTGTTACATGTAAATCTAAGGTGTGTTTATATACATGCACGTATATATCTAAATCATTACACCATAAATATTAGAATTTAATATTCTACAAACTTCAAATGAATATTGAAAAATATTTGATAATAAAAGATTAATTAAGTGACTCTGCATTCCTTCAAAAGAATTGATACATGTACTCTAGATACGGAGAAAACTATATTTCTTATCCTAAAAACTGTGCTCAGATATTATATCCTGCTAATAAGATTGACTGAAGATTGCATGTAGGTTGTTTAATGTTTCTCTCGAGAATTTTTCACTCATATGGAGACGCACCACTTGCCGATGGAAAGCTGCAAATTTTGTCCTATACTTGGCACTTGCGGCCATTGAAAAATGAGGGGTCTTTTTCGTACCAGCGCCTACTGCGACACGGGACCTAGGTTTATACGGTTTCATCTGGACCGGTGGGATTCTTTATACTTCGCGACTCTAGAGCAGACGTTCTATAACCACTGCGCAACGCGGGCGATCTTGCTAATAAGAATATCGCATTATATATACTATATTTGTACTTTTATTCAAATTTTGTTTAAACAGGTATTAACTATACCGATATATTACAGATTTCACAGAAGTTTTATCAAGTAACAACCGATACGCGTATTCATGCCTAGATGCTTATTTATTCCATGTTCATGTTTCTCAATGAATTCAAAATAAAGTTCACAATAGAGTTCAGCATAACTTCTAATTTAGTTGCTCTACTAGAGAAAGACTTGATTGGGAACAAAAACTAAATTTCACGATCAACGCAATACAGTTTTTATCGTCAAATTTTCTAATTAGTCAGTACGTATCAATATACAATTATTCCATGAGTGTGTTTCGAGTTTATGTCACCAAGTTCTTCGAATCTGTATAGCATGTTTAACAATTTCTACAATGAGGCCGGCTATTGATAAATAAAATGATGATACAGGAACATAATCAACGTCTTTTAAAGTCAAAATTTCGCCAATTCTACAGCCAAAAAATCTGTGCCTTTAATTTGAATGAACATTGAATGATGTCCTTCATACATGTACGAATCGTTGGGCTATATGTACAGTGTATGATTGTCGCACTTATTGTCTGTGAATGTGTTTGTTTATCCGATCATGAAAACAAGCTCACGGCGGTAGTGCGGGATTGCTTTCACCTCCAACATGCCCGATCCTACCTGTTTTCAGAGGTTATCATAAATGAATGTTCAAAATCTATTCTAGATTTTTTTTTTATATTGAGATGCCACAAACTACCAACGTTAATAGGTTTATTTAATCCCCTCCACTATTTAAAATGTATCTGATACCGATATGAACAATTTGTGCCAAGTGTCAAGCTACTAGATTTATGGCGCATATCAAGAACAGCATGTCAGATCTATATTTGTCGATCATAATATCGTACAAATTAAAGTAAAGGGTGTTTCAGTACTTGTCGCAAATATAATTTAAATAATTGCAAGATCTGGGGATCTTGTTTTCTTTAATCATGGTGTAATCTTTTACCAACAAACATTAAACTACAATTTTTAGATCACTTCCAACAGTACCAAGAGTGTGTTCTTTAATTAGTATTCAAGACAACATGGATCAGTACAAAATAATTGATTAATTAAATATACTTTTACAGATAAAAGTGCAACTTCAATGTATGACCGACATATTAATTGCTGGTAACCTGGACTTACGTAAGAACGCCTTACTAATTTTGCAATTACTGTTGATTTTTATCTTTCTGTTTATTTTTTTTAGACTTAAGGTAAGGGTTCTATATACACTAGTGCAAATGTTTTTGGACATTGAATTATATTGAATAAAAGATGTAACTATTAAACTTATCTACATTCAATTTATGGTACTTGACATTTATAATTATGTACACCCTGGAAAAATGCTCAAACACAACACAGTATCATTGAGCAGGAGAGCACTTGAATTGATTAATTTCCCATACTTATGCAGCAATATACCTTCTATATATCACCTGCATACGAAGTTTACATATCTCAGTTGATTTGATACGCAAGACACTGCTCTACGTATGGGCAATTTCTAAAACGAGGTAAATTATTGACAAACAAGTTGAAGGAACAAGAATATCAGCAGTCTCGTTTAAAGTCATAATTTCGTAAGTTTTATGGTCTATACAATGACCTTATCTGTCAATACAATTTAGCATTGAGTCAAATACTGACTACGTTTTTCATACCAATTGTTAGTTCATTATTTATACACTGAATTGGAGACGAATTTTTCCGTTATTTCCCGATCATGACAAGGAGCACACGACGGGTATGACCGGTCGACAGGGGATGCTCACTCCTCCACGGCACCCGATCCCACCTCTGATGCTTTGGAGGCCCGTATTTGCTCTGCTCCCGTTTTGTATTGTTTTGTGAACTTTTGATCTTGAATACTGTTCGTTATCTCCATATGTTTCATTATCTAGGTATTTTTGGTGTCGAGAAACTCTTTTAGATGAAGATAAATATTAGATATTCTTATCTATTTGTGGATTTTATTTAACAAAGTTAGTTCAACGCTTTATATGGTCTATGGTATATCACAATTTTACACACAAAAACCCACGTACCGTTGGACGGGTTATGAAGGATAGTAATCAGTTACCTCACTGTCTCGAGTCAGTGGCGGATCCAGGAATCTTGAAAAGGGGGGCCTGACCAGTTTTGGGTCTGGTTAGAGGCCCCAATGACACCAGAAAAATTGATTTATTCATTCTTGTGTATATCTTAGACACAAAAGGGGGGCAAGCCTCCTACACCCCCATCCCTATGAATCCGACGTATAGAAATCAGATTATATACAAGGTACATCTAAGAAATTATAAGCAGTATTTTTTCTGAAATCAGATTCACAAGATTAAATACGAAACATGTCCAAAAAATTAACTTTTCGCTAGGAAAAATGTTATTCCTACTAACACACCTGTACATTACAAACCACTTACCTCGATCAGTACTCCAGTGAATATTATATGCCGACCAAGTACAATGATGCTTTGATATACAATCAATGTCTGAAAAGAGATTTAGTCAAAATACAGCAAAGTCACGATACACCATGTATGCTTGTTTAAAACACTTAAAATGACTGTTTTTAATAATATGAATTTTATGAACATAAAAAAAGGGGAAATTTTTTTTTTTAATAAAATTTAACGATGGAACATGATTTGATTACACCTTTAAACATAGGCTGCAGGAAGATGTTGACATTGTCTGCCGTAATTAAAAGAGGCTGACTCTCATTTAACGAAACGAAATGTGCTGGATTTCCATGGAGCACAGACAAAGGATCGATGGCATATGTAATATCAGTATTGCATCCAAAGGACAAATTGGCAATTAATGCTTCTGGTGATTTTATTATCTCCGGTGACCTGGAACAGAAATATAACCTAGATTGAGAGATATTATAGATTGAGAGATATAAATCATCGTACCTAGAAATAAATGATGTGGAGTCCTATTCCTTATCTATGGCTGTCATTGTTTTAAAGAGAAAAATTGTATTCATAATATTTTTAGGTCCGAATTTGCATAATTATTATTCAATTCATAGGGCATATATTTTTTGTAACAAGTAACGATTTCTTGATTTTCTGAACACTCTGTAAATAGTTATATTTGGAAAGGAAATTCAACTTTTTTAAAAACAGACAAACTGCTTTACCCTTAATTCTTTCTATGTCACTGACGTAATCAGAAATGGGAAAGTCCATTGATAAGAATCACAAAAAAAAAAAATTCTAGAAAATAACATTTCGGTATCAATAGGAATTGATAATTTTTGTAGCTTGATGACCTTTCTAGGACAAAAAAGCAAATTAAGTGTAAAAATTGTAAACATAGACCTTATAAGTTTAGGTGGAGACTGGCTTTGTTCCTTTTTTTTTTTTAGACAAATGCCTCTCCTTTCTTTCAAAAACAAATTTTGTTAACAATTTAGGTAAAAACAATCTTAGTATGAATTATATTTAATAATTATAAGCAAACATGCACATGTGTGATATAAAACAATAAAAATTACATAAAAAGACACTTCTCACGTGCACGTTTTAGAAATTTTCACTTTCGTTCTTCATTTTGAAATCACAATAAGTTGCAGGCACGTAGCATCGTTTTTGAAAGTGGGGGGGCCAACCTGAGAAAATTTCATTTACTTACCTAAAAAAAAAAACAAACAAACAAACAAAAAAAACAAAATCAAAAGTTGTCCAAACTCGAAAATCCTATTTCGTGGGGGGGGGGGGGGGGGGGGGGGGGGGGGGGGGGATAGTGGTCAATTTTTTTTAAGGCCAACTACCTTTCACTTCCATTTTTTTCCTATATTACCTTGCTATGAATATACTCCGGTCAAAAGTGGGGGGGGGCCAACCATCTTCTCAATGGACATTTTCTATAGTATAGGTAATGTTGGGGGAAAAAGTGGGGGGGGGGGGGGCAGGCCCCCCCTGGCCCCCCCTGTTGCTACGTGCCTGAGTTGAAGTAATTTTTCTTCAAATTCATATTTTTAAAACATTTATATCTTATTCTAGGAGAGAAAAAAATCATTCTATATATGTAATAAGAAGAATTTTTTTCCAACATAGTTAAAATATGGCCTCTTAGACACCTTACTGAAGATCAATCTGACTCCACACACAAATAATATTAGGTTGATGTCTGATGTGGATACTAAAAATTTCAAAGAAGGTTTTGGAACATTTGAAATGTCAAAATTTTACCAAAATTAACAACATAAAAACTTACAACCTTTTAACTCTATATACAACTATTCCCCACGATAAATTAAAGTCCAGACTTTCTAACCCCATTGACACTGCTTTTTCAATAAAAATGGAACTCATAGATTCACTTATCATTGTTTTTTTGCAAAATTAATTTATTAAAAACATTCTGGTGTACACACAAGTACTCTTGAAATATTGAAAAGATGACGAATTTCTGTTTGATAATATTTATGTTGTTTTTGGAGACAATTAAGGTCTTCCAACAATCTTTTGGCATTCCCATGGGTACCAGTTGACCCCGTTACAAGCAGACCTATTTTTGTATTTACTCGTATGCAAAATTTGTTTAAAATCTTATATGTGAAAAGAAAACATCGATGTGGCCTGCAACTAAGCTTCACATTTAGATACATGTATATCGACGACGTATTGTCAATTAACAGTTATAGTTATTTCCATTCTTATGTCGACACGATATATCCCAGTGAGCTTGAAATAAAAGATACCACAGAATCTGACACATCTGTTTCATACTAGAAAGAGACCGTAATTGTTATCTAACAACCAAGCTCTGAAAAAAGTGATGACTTTAAATTTTCAATCGTCAACTTCCCTTTCTTATGCAGGAATATACCTTTATCACCTGCATACGGAGTTAATATCTCTCAGTTGATTCGATTTGCAAGAGCATGTTCTACGTATGTACAATTTCCAAAAGTAGGTAAGTTATTGACAAACAAGTTGATGAAGTAAGAATATCGGCAGTCTCGTATTATGTCATCATTTTGTAAGTTAGATTTATGGTCGTTACAATTATCTAGTCAGCTAATACAGTTTATCATTGAGTCAAATTTTCATACTGATTGTTAGACCATTTTTTACACTCTGAGATGACCACGGATTTTCCCTCGTAATTTCCCGATCGTGACAAGGAGCACACGACAGGCGTGACCGGTCGGCAGGGGATGCTCACTCCTCGTTGGCATCTGATCCAGTGAGGACATAAACTACGATGCTTCACGCCGGAATATTTCATGAGGCGTGTGAGCACGTGCTGGCGTTAAGCGTTAGAGTATATGTACTTCATGAATTTTGAATTTTCAAAAATTAAATTTATTTTTTTTTATTTACATTATATTTTTCTGAGTTGCCAAAAATTAGATATTCAGCTGTCATTTTTCAAGCAAAACAATTTGCACTATTGATTTGTCGTCAAGTACATTGACTTCTAAGTAACAATGAATGGAGATAATTATGCTTATCCTTGGCAGTTCATGAGAAAATGAACAATCGTGTATTTTGTCATAAAATCTTTGCAAGGAGAAAGATTTGGAAGATATAAATATTTTACTATGAAACAGAAAATATTTAAAATCTCCACTAAAAGAAAACAAACTTGCTATGTTCTTCAACTCGACATTTAGATATATCGATCATATATTATCAATTTAGATATGAGGAAAATATAATATATTTTTATTTCTATTTGGTTACTCTATGATAGCTCTGAAAGTAAGTTGAGTTGTTTTTTTGGTCTCTGCTATCTATAGATAAACCAGAAGTCTCTGTCGAGACTGTAGCTCTACTGGTTTATACTTAAAACAAAGGAAGAGAAAAGTAGCAGTTGGGACTTGAGACTTTAAATCAGCAATAAATAGAAAAATGATCCTTGCCACTCATCAAAATAAAAACCAATGCACAGAATTATGTATCTTAGTATAGTCTACTTGTGTGCCAAGTTATACTGAAATCAGACCAAAACTGCAGGAGGAGTAGCATTTTGAAAGAATTTCACAGAAATTTCTATTTTTAGTAACCATGGCAACATTGTTCATTGAAATCAAAAACCGATGCACAGAATTATGTATCTTAGTGTAGTCTACTTGTATGCCAAGTTATATCAAAATCAGACCAAAACTGTAGGAGGAGTAGCATTTTGAAAGAATTTCACAGAAATTTCTATTTTTAGTAACCACGGCAACACCGTTTATCGAAATCAAAAACTGATGCACAGAATTATGTATCTTAGTGTAGTCTACTTGTGTGCCAAGTTATACTGAAATCGGACCAAATCTGTAGGAGGAGTAGCATTTTGAAAGAATTTCAAAGAAATTTCTATTTTTAGTAACCAAGGCAACACCGTTCATCGAAATCAACCAGAAGTCTCTGTCGAGACTGAAGCTCTACTGGTTTGTACTTATAGCAAAGGAAGAGAAAAGTACTTAAGCAGTTGGAAATTGAAACTTTTCAACAGCAATAAATAGAATAATGATCCTTGATTAAGTCTCTATATGTTCTTAGTGCAGTCTACTTGCATGCCACATCTATATTATAATCAGACTAAAATTGTATTTGGAGTAGCATTTTGAAAGAATTTCACAGAAATTTCTATTTTTAGTAACCACGGCAACACCGTTCATCGAAATCAAAAACCGATATACAGAATTATGTATCTTAGTGTAGTCTACTTGTGTGCCAAGTTATACTGAAATCAGACTAAAACTGTAGAAGGGGTAGCATTTTGAAAGAATTTCACAGAAATTTCTATTTTTAGTAACAACGGCAACACCGTTCATCGAAATCAAAAACCGATATATAGAATTGTGTATCTTAGCGTAGTCTACTTGTGTGCCAAGTTATATTGAAATCAGATTAAAACTGTAGGAGGAGTAGCATTTTGAAAGAATTTCACAGAAATTTCTATTTTTAGTAACCACGGCAACACCGTTCATCAAAATCAAAAACCGATACAAAGAATTCTGTATCTTAGTGTAGTCTACTTGTGTGCCAAGTTATATTGAAATCAGACTAAAACTGTACAAGGAGTAGCATTTTGAAAGAATTTCACAGAAATTTCTATTTTTAGTAACCACGGCAACACCGTTCATTGAAATCAAAAACCGAAACACAGAATTGTGTATCTTAGTGTAGTCTACTTGTGTGCCAAGTTATATTGAAATCAGACTAAAACTGTAGGAGGAGTAGCATTTTGAAAGAATTTCACAGAAATTTCTATTTTTAGTAACCACGGCAACACCGTTCATCAAAATCAAAAACCGATACACAGAATTATGTATCTTAGTGTAGTCTACTTGTGTGCGAAGTTATATTGAAATCAGACTAAAACTGTAGGAGGAGTAGCATTTTGAAAGAATTTTACAGAAATTTCTATTTTTAGTAACCACGGCAACACCGTTCATCGAAATCAAAAACCGATACACAGAATTATGTATCTTAGTGTAGTCTACTTGTGTGCCAAGTTATATTGAAATCAGACCAAAACTGTAGGAGGAGTAGCATGTTGAAAAATTGTTTACAGACGGACAGACAGACGGACGGACGACGGACGCATAACTATCGCATAAGCTCTTCTGGTCTCTGACCAGTAGAGCTAAAAACCGATGCACAGAATTATGTATTTTAGTGTAGTCTACTTGTGTGCCAAGTAATATTGAAATTGGAAATAAACTGTAGGAGGAGTAGCATTTTGAATGAATTTCAAAGAAATTTCTATTTTTAGTAACCACGGCAACACCGTTCATCGAAATCAAAAACCGATGCAGAGAATTATGTATCTTAGTGTAATCTACTTTTGTGCCAAGTTATATTGAAATCAGACCAAAACTGTAGGAGGAGTAGCATTTTGAAAGAATTTCACAGAAATTTCTTTTTTTAGTAACCACAGCAACACCGTTCATCGAAATCAAAAACCGATGCATAAAATTATGTATCTTAGTGTAGTCTACTTGTGTGCCAAGTTATATTGAAATCGGACCAAAACTGTAGGAGGAGTAGCATTTTGAAAAATTATTTACAGACAGACAGACGGACAGACAGACAGACGGACGGACGACGGACGCATTACTATCGCATAAGCTCTTCTGGTCTCTGACCAGTAGAGCTAAAAATCAAATTGCATTTAATAGCCTGTAGACGGTTTTACCGCATATAGATTGTATTCAAAAATGTAGTCTCCTGAATGACTAATTTATTATATAATACGATGACTCTTTTTTTTAATAAAAAGTTAAAGACATATCACAGCTGGTTATATTTCTTTCAAAGATCATAGATTTTTTAACGATAAAGTAATAATATTTTCAAGTGTAATTTATCTTTATATTTTTCTGGTGTATTTTATAAAAAAAAAAAGTTTGAAATATTACATTGGTGTTTGTACTACCTTAATAAACAGTTTTATATAAGCGAACAATGTTGTAAATGTAAATATGGAGTATTCAACAAATGACATAATACTAAATTATGTCATTTTCACTTTATTTCATAACATCTGCGCAGTAAGGTTTACATACAAAAACCAGAATTACTGTAAGTAAATAAATGCATGTATTATTAGCCTCTTCTGGCTAAAATGACATCATTCAAAGCATTTTTTAACCTCCAGAAAGCAATTTTGAAATGCATTTTTGAAAAGGAATTTTAAAATTAAGCGCTAAAGGTAAAATTTTCTGGGGAAAAGATCTTACCTACCACCCAATTTTTTCATGTTGAGTTGGGAAGGGCAATAAACATCATTTTAAAGTTAGACAAATGTTGATGTTTTAAGACAATAAATACATTAGATACATTAACCTTAGGCAATGTAAATTAAAGGGTTTTTTTTGGAATGGCGCTTGGAGGTAAGGTTGAATAACAGTCGTTATTAAGTTATTATGAGAATATTATGGAAGGACCATTTGATTCTGAAAGGGGGGGGGCTGACAAATGGTTATTTTCATTTTAGTGAAAGACAAATAATTTATTTCCATACATTAAGTTCAGGTACAGATAATCTCGCAGCCCCCCCCCCCTCCCCAATCAAATGTTCATTCCTTGTGGGGAAAATCAAGACTTTAATCTATTATTGCAAATGAAAAGAACAGAAACTTGTTTACCTAATCGTACAATTAAAAATAATTCAAGTCATGTGTAGCTTACACAACATCTAGTAATTAAAAAGCTAATCTCTATTTTAAGCAATTCCAAATAAGGTGAGTAAATAATATTATTTTTAATTACTAACTTTTAATCATCACATGCTGTTTATTGTGAGCGTGGGCACGAAGAAGAGCCAATGCTGTAAAGTCACGATTGATTAAGTGAGATTAAACCCTTTTTCCTCTCTTTTCTTATAATTATTTCTCTTCCTGGTCTGTCACATAGCCTTTTTACAACATCATAGTAAAAGTTTTATTTTTACAATAATAAGATTAAACATGAGAAATCAACCAGTATTATTTTATCTATGTAATTAAATCCATCGTCAAGTACACGTAACTACGTAAAATAAGTGTTTCTTTCAGTGAACATTATTTTTATCTTGTACTTCGCCTGATTTTTGTGCCTTTGAATCTTAGTACAGTTAATTAAATAGATAGATAGTAGCCAATAATTGCATTTTTTGTACTGTAACTCACAAAACAAGAAATAAATTACTCTTTGCTTTTAATGTATATAATAACAAGACCATATTTTAAAATTTAATTGAAGATCAATATATTTTTTTGCTTATAATAGTATTCAGAACTTTTTTCTTTTTCATTTAAATCATCCTGCCTGATGTAATAGGGACAAAGCAATTCAAAGCGGATACGGAGCAAACGTACGTGGACCTTCAAAAATATAAGAGCTAACATCAGGTGCCATGGAGGAATAAACATCATTATTGTTCTTTATTTCATTTTACCTTACTGCATAAAGTTTTGTATTCCATGATTCAGCACCTTTCATTTCCAGACGCATAAACATTAAAGCAATCATCAGTGATTACATTTTCTTCGTTAACGATAGACATAAGAACAAAAAAATTTCGTCACACTCCTTACACGAACAGTTATAAGGTTTAATGATGAAGTAACATAAAATAGATCTATTAAACGCTACCTAATCTTTATAACGTCACGAATCTATCCAAAACCCAGAATGGAGTAAAGTAACACAAGAACTACAGAGTGGCCATTAATCTTCCTTTCAGACTTTGTAATGGATTCAGGATCGAATTATGTACGTTTTTGGTGGTCGCTCAACTCATGATGTTAATCGAAAAAAAAAGAAGTAAGTTCTGTCTTACAGTTTCCTTTAGGTTCCATTATTTCATAAATTAATGAAAGGAATGTTTGAAGTCTACAAATTACCTCAAATATTAGCTGAGATTAATGAAGAAAAGTTCGGCCTTTCACGTTGGAAATTATGAGATATTTAATACAAAGAAATGAAAAGCTTGATTAAAAATTAATTGTGACATATTTTCCCCTTTTTTCAACTGATTAATCATTCAAAACTTTTTCTCCTAATGATCTGCATATATTGATGGGCATATAGGTATGTAATGAATATATGTCGAATACTGTTATGAATATAAGATTATCAGATAGATAGAGGCCCGTTTGGCGTTGTCCATAGACGATTGCCTAACAATTAATATTAAAAACAAACGCCAATCAGAATTCAACTTAATGATAAATTGTAGTCGGAGATAACTGACAAGGTAACCACACAGGCCATAGAACTTTCAAAACGATGACTTTAAACGAAATGGGTAATATCCTTCTTTCACCAACTTTTTTGTCAACTATAATAGCTTGCCTCGTTTAAGAAATATTTCTTAAAATATGGTTTCCTAGTACATTTATGTTCTTGTATATTGAGTCAGTTGGGAGATATAATTCCCATATGCAGGTGATGAGAGTATATTGCTTCATAAGTAAGGTAAGCTGACGATACAAAAGTTTACGTCATCCTGCTTATCATTAAGTTTTGTTGTAAAGTAACCCTTTAAACATCTCTTTTTTAAAATTTCAAAATTTGAAGATGTTTCAGACTGTGTGTAGTATTTGAAGTCATGACACAAAATGAATGGAAGTAACTATACATGTACGAGCTATTTGACAATGCGTCGTCGAGATATCGAAATGTCGATTTAAAAGTCACAGTGGGTATGTTCTTCTTCTCATGTAAGTATTAGAGTAAATCTGGTTTAAATGAATATACTTTTTCGTGTACAACGGGGCGTTCGATATTGAACGCTCGTATTTGGAATGTATCGGGCGTATTACGTATACGTAATACAAAGTCAGCGTTCAATAAAACGTCAAGATATTAAACGCTAAAATTCTCTAGATTTTTGGTTGTATTTTATTAGAGACTATTTATTAGCTATATAATATGTAATATTTGATCATGGTAATGCATGATTTTATTCATCGAAGCTGGTGCAGAACGTGATTTATTATATCTGATGAAGAAACCAACTTGCATATTAATTTCATACTTAATGTTTATAACCCTTCTTATTTAATAATTATATACTCAGTTCCATTTGGTCCTCAAAATTAAACTTTGTTAAATTCCTGTCATTTTGTTTTATTTGTATAGTTTTACTCTGGAAAATGCCCAAAAATTATTTAATTATTAATTAAAAAAGACTAAAACTCATATTTTATTCACCTTAAAACAGACTATAGCCTACCGGTAATTTATTTCTTTTCTTCTCTACCTGTACCCCATTCCCACCTAGCCAACATAGATTTACCTGTGTTTTACCTGTATTTTTTCAAAATGTTTTCGAAGTGGGAAGACACCGACCAACCTAGATGGTCAACTTTTTTGAAATTTCAGTTTGGTGACTTTTTACAATAACTTTTATCTTCTTGAATTAAAAAGAAATCTCTAGGGCAGAAATACAACAAGAGGCCCGCGGACCTTATAGGTCACCTGAGTATTGTGTAACAACTTTCAAACAATTAAATTTGGTTCGTGTTTTAAATCAGAGGCCATGAGATTCACAATTTACAATTTTGAAAGAGGCACCATTGCTTATCATAATTATTAATTTATCATGCTTACTCTATTTACTTAATACCCAGAGGTAGATCAGAGTAACAAAGAGAAAATGCACTTCCACTTTATACCCAGTTATTCACCTCACCCCAAAGGAACCACTGACCCAGGGGCCACACATTCCAAAATTTAGCAAATTTTATCATAAAATGGTTGATTAATACCAAAGAGCAGATTTCAAAGCATTAATTTATTTTCAGACTATGTACCCCCCCCCCCGACCCAGGGGCGGGGGGGGCATAAAAAAACCACTTTGCTAGATGCACCTTTCTTCATCATAAATATATACTTGGATCACTGGCATAAAACCCAGAAGCAAAGGAAAATATTTTCAAAGAATTAATGTATTTTTACTATATAATCAATAGAGCCCCCCCCCCCCCACACCAGAACCCCTGACCCTGAGGCCATAAAATTCAAAATTTTGGGAAAGACACTCTTGCTTAGCATAACTATGTGCTTAGTTAGTTTATTTAATACTCAGAAGCAGAGAAGAAGATTTTCAAAGAATAAATGCATTTTCACTATATAATCAATAGAGCCCCGCCCTAACACCAGAACCCTAAGCCTGGGGCCATAAAATTCAAAATTTTGGAAAAGGCACTTTTGCTTATCATAACTATATGCTTAGTTAGTTTATTTATTACCAAGAAGCAGAGAAGAAGATTTTCAAAGAATAAATGCATTTTCACTACATAATCAATAAAGCCCTGCCTAAATACCAGAACCCCTGACCCCGGGGCCATAAAATTCACAATTTTAAAAGAGGCTCTCTTGCTCATCATAACTATGTGCTTAGTTAGTTCATTTAATACCCAGAAGCAGAGAAGAAAATTTTCAAAGAAATAATGCATTTTCACTATATGAACAATAGAGCCCCGCCCTAACACCAGAACCCTTGACCCTGGTTCCATAAAATTCACAATTTTATAGGAGGCACTCTTGCTCATCATACATGTAACTATGTACTTAGTTAGTTTGTTTAATACTCAAAAGCAGAGAAGATTTTCAAAGATTTAATGCATTTTCACTATATAATCAATAGAGCCCCGCCCTAACACCACAACCCCTAACCCTGGGGCCAAAAAATTCACAATTTTGGAAAAGACACTCTTGCTCATCATTGCTTTGTGCTTAGTTACTTTATTTAATACCCAGGAGCAGAGAAGAAGATTTTCAAAAAAATAATGCATTTTCACTATATAATCAATATAGCCCCGCCCTTGCACTAGAACCCCTGACCCTGAGGTCATGAATTTCACAATTTTGGTAGAGGACTCAATGCTCATTACATTCATGCCAGCAGTTTGCCTGCTTGATGTCAAGGAGTATAGAAGAAGATTTTTAAAGATTGCAATAATTTTAGTGGTTTTGGTCCCACCCCTCAGGCCCCAGGGGGCGGGGACCATGAAATTCACGATTTTTGTTCCCCTTTACCCATAGATGCTGTATACCAAATTTGGTTGAAATTGGTTCAGTGGTTTCAAAGAAGAAGCTGAAAATGTTCAAATGTTAACACACAACACACGACGCACGACGTCGGACGAAAACGGATACAATAGGTCCCCTGAGATACTCAGGTGACCTAAAAATATATGGAAAATTTGATAATTTGGTGCTTTTCCCAAAGGGTCCAATAGTAAAATTTGACAACTTTTGAGATGGCCCCTAAGAAATCGTGATAGTAAACATTCGATTTTTTAATCTTAAAATAACAGTAAAAATGAATTATCAAAAAACTATCAAAATCCCTAGGGCAGAAATAATTAGACTCGGCCTCGTTAAGCTTCAAGCAAAATTTCATCTTCTAAAGACATCGTCATAATTTCGAGAAATTAAACGTTAAGGATGTCCATAAAAGAAGGAAAGTTTCCTTCAGTCCTAAAACTTTTAATACAGTATTAAGTAAAATATCGACATCCATTTAAAGTGATTGAGGAGCTTTATGTATGTGTACAAGGAGAAATCTTTTGATAGCTAGTCGGGAGTCAAACTTTTACCCAAGCAAACGATGAACACTTTAGCTATGGCACCACCTCCACCGATTTTGTCAAGAAAGAGAAGAAATCAATCAATTGGAATTAAAAAAGATAGAACCGGCTAAATTTGACAGATCATCCTCTGTGCGCGGCCTAATGACGATATTTGAAAATCAATTGTGTTCATTGCAGCAAAAGGATAATAGGCTTTCTGTCTATTTGAATTGCAGTAAAACGATAGGATTTGCATTGTTCTGTAGATGACTCTGCTGAGGTTTAGATAAAAACAGATTATTTGTCTATGAAAAATTGCATTTGTCCTTTTACACATTCAAAGATATTTTTTTCACTTATGTGCTCGATTCCAGAAGAAAAATTTGATGTAGTTGTTTTTATTTTACAAGCTTATATAAACAGCAATGGATCATTTGTCAATCTGAAGTGCTTTAGAGTGTATGTCTTGTTTCTGTAAATGGGTAATAGAAATAATTGATTTTTAGTTTTAGTCCATAAAGGTCACAAATAACGTTTTAGAGCCTTTGTGTATAATAAAAGAATTAACTTATTGTATTATTCTGTCTTTATTCTAATTCTAACGAGCAGTGAAAAGATCGGGGTTTTGTTTTTTGTTTCAGCACCTATTGCAACATAGGATCTCCATTTAAACGAGGGACCTTTCGAACCCGCCACGTAAGGGTCAACTCCTCACTCAACGACTCTAGAGCAAATCTCTATAAATGAAACAAACTTAGGTGTTTTAATTGAGGATAAAGGTATATCATTAGATATATCATAAAAATATATATTGTATACATTGTACATTCAAAACTCTCATCGAGCAAAATGAAATATATTTGGTTGCTGTTATAAACATAATTTGGGACAACCAAATCTTCACCTCCCAAGAATACTGCGAGTTTTACATCATAAAACAGTAAATGGAAAATTATTTATCCGAGATATTCCACGAACAGGATTTGTCCATCACCTGAAAATCGAATTTCAATATCACTACATTCTGATTTTACGATATAGCAATTCAATGGCGTTTTCTTCAGAAAGGACAATTGTCATATACAAGATAGAACAATTCGGCGGGCATTTTCTCCAGATAAGGCAATTGTCATTTACATCCAGACTCTTAATGTTGATGAGGAAATGTGCTTCAAGCATACAAAGATCGTTAAATCAATATATAAATCATTAAAGGTCATCACAAATAATTCTCCGATTTTCTAATTTATCTAGACGTTTTATGGAAATCAGAGGATTTTTTTTTAAAAGCTATGAAATAGTTTTCTGCGCTTTCGAGGTGTGCTATTTTTGAGTATCAATAAAGAATAGATTTAAAAGCCATCTATTTAATTAAAATTTATAGGTATAACCTTGTTTAGGACAGTTTACGCTTTACTTGAAAAAGACGTAAATGGTAATCTAACAACCAAGCTCTAAGATAAACGTAATGACTTTAACTCCTCAATCATCACCTGCATGCATACGGAGTTTATATTTCTCAGTTGATTCGATACGCAAGAACATGCTCTACGTAAATATGAGCAATTTCTAAACCGAGGTAAATTATTGACGAACAAGTTGATGAAACAAGAATATCAGCAGTCTCGTTGAAAGACATAATTTCGTAAGTTCTATAGTCGACACAATGACCTTGTAAGTAAATATAAATTATCACTGAGTCGAATGCTGACTGACGTTTTTCATACTAATTGGTAGTCCATTATTTACAAACTGAATTGACGACGGATTTTCCCGTTGTTTCCCAATCATTGCAGGGAGCACACGGCGGGTGTGACCGATCCGCAGGGGATGCTCACTCCTCCATGGCAACTGATCCCACCTCTGATATATTGGAGGTCTGTGTTTACTCTGCTCCTATTTTTTTAATTGTTTTTAGGATTTTTGAGCTTGAATACTGTTCGTTATCTCCATATATTTCACTTTATAAATAGCGAATCGAAGCTGTTTGTGAAAAAGCGTAAACTGCTCCAACCCAAATCATACCATAATAAGTATACATGTAACTTGGGTACATAGTTAATGCATTACTTATTAATTTTCAATTATCAAGTATACTACACAAGACAATTTCTCCCTCAAAGTGCCTTCAAATAACAGGAGATTGAATCCTCTTATCAAAAGTATTGATAATTTTTTGTTAATTTTATTTTTAGAATCTACACACAGCTTCATAAAAAATCAAAACACACAAGCTAATTTAGAAAATGTGTGTCCTCCGCTGTCGGAAAAAGAGGAGGATGCTCAAAATGGCGTCCACCTCCCCCCCCCCCTTTCCCCGAATTTGCAGAATTATTAAATTATGTACTGAAGCAAGCAAAAAAGCCAATATATAAAGATTTGACTTCTTATTCTTTATTTCAGATACTTTTAATATAAAATATTAATCACACAATATAATTTGTACACGTCACGCGCCATAACTTCTTCATTTCAGATGCTTCATACTATCATTTAGCAATTGATTAAAACAATTTAAACCAGAAGTCTCTGTCGAGACTGAAGCTCTACTGGTTTGAACTAGGAATAGAAAAGTACTTAAGCAGCTGGGATTTGAAACTTTACAACAGCAATAAATAGAATAATGATCGTTGATAAAGTCTCTTTATGTTCTTAGTGTAGTCTACTTGTGTGCCAAGTTATATTGAAATCAGACCAAAACTGTAGGAGTAGTAGCATTTTGAAAGCAATTTTACAGACATTTCTATTTTTAGTAACCATGGCAACACAGTTCATCAAAATTAAAATTCGATACACAGAATTATGTATCTTAGTGTATTCTACTTGTGTGCCAAGTTATACTGAAATCAGACCAAAACTGTAGGAGGAGTAGCATTTTGAAACAATTTTACAGAAATTTCTATTTTTAGTAACCACGGCAACACTGTTCATCGAAATCAAAAACCGATACACAGAATTATGTATCTTAGTGTATTCTACTTGTGTGCCAAGTTATACTGAAATCAGACCAAAACTGTAGGAGGAGTAGCATTTTGAAAGAATTTCACAGAAATTTCTATTTTTAGTAACCACGGCAACACCGTTCATCGAAATCAAAAACCGATATACAGAATTATGTATCTTAGTGTATTCTACTTGTGTGCCAAGTTATACTGAAATCAGACCAAAACTGTAGGAGGAGTAGCATTTTGAAAGAATTTCACAGAAATTTCTATTTTTAGTAACCACGGCAACACCGTTCATCGAAATCAAAAACCGATACACAGATTTATGTATCTTAGTGTAGTCTACTCATGTGCCAAGTTATATTGAAATTAGACCAAAACTGTAGGAGGAGTAGCATTTTGAAAAATTGTTTACAGACAGACGGACAGACAGACGGACAGACGGACGGACGCCGGACGCATTACTATCGCATAAGCTCTTCTGGTCTCTGACCAGTAGAGCTAAAAATGGCTTAACAAGGATTTGAAAATATTCTCTTCAAAAACGAATCCTTTGTTAATGAATTCGAAACCGCCTTTCAAGCCGATTTAGACCTTTCGTAGTTTTGTATAAATCTATGGCGACTGGTTAGTGCAATATTCATATCCAAATATATTCTGTTGTCACAGTTTCAAATGTATACATATAAAGTAATAAATAACACTTTTAAATAGTTCATTGGGAACTGAAGTGGGTCGGTGAGTGATCAAATCTTCGGCCTTAGCAGGATTTGATCACGCGACCAACCCACTTCAATTCCCATTCAAGTTTTTTAAACTTGCTATTTTTTATTGGTATGTGTAAGGATTTTTATGAAGTTTCGGAATCCATTATAGATATGGTAATTCAAATTCATTTTGGTTATTGGAATATTAAAAATATTTAAAACTGACATAAGATTTTGAAGAATAAATGTAAACAAAGATATATATATATATATAGGTGTAATGAATCCAAATGGTATATCCTTCATTCTGATACCGGTGTATGAAATAAAAAAAAACATTTTGCATATATATATATATATATATACAGTGCCCGACAGATTTACAGGTGTGACCCTTCTATATATATATATATTGTGATCTTCATATGTATTCTAATCCTGCAAGAATTATACTTTCCCTTTAATTTTCTTTAATCCTCAATAAAAATAATAGCAAGGAAAAGTTTTTAGGATTACCGTAAAACAATTTACTAAGAGAGGCGCGGTGCTAATCATCTGCGAATTCCAAAAACCTCAAGCAACTACTAGAAATCTTTAGATCACGAATTTATTAAATAAATAACATTTCAACATTTTATATAGCCATTCCCCATTGTGAAAATGAACTGTGAAGTTCACCTCCAGACTTTTTGACATCATAGACGGCTGCTTTTTCAATAAAAATAGAACTTGTAAATGTTCATACCGTAACTTAGTCAGTAGTCATTCACGTCAGTAGTCATTCACGAAATCTACTGTTTAAAAGCATTCTGATTGTACACATACATACCCAAATTTTGATATTTAAAACTAGTATACTTGTGTTTCTTATTGACAAAATCTATATATTTAGTTTTTGAAATCAAGTCTTACCTTAGCCATTTCTATAGAATAGCGTTGTATATAAAAGCCTGATCCGTGGATCAAACCTGGGGAAACGATACAGGTATTTTTCTGATCAAACTTATCTCAGCGGCAGACAGTAATTTTTTTTTTTATTTTGAGAAAATGAACAAATGCTGCATGTTTTGTTTTATCCCTTAATTAGTTGCCTTGCAATACATGTTACAAGTCATTTTTTTAATTCCTTTACGATTTAATTTTTTTTGTATCAATTTCTTTCTTTTGAATCATTATGGATTATTTACATTTCCAATAAATTTCCCATATGATTCTTTACAAAATAAAATGCAGTATATTTTCTCATGAACTACATTAGGTATGTACCACGAATAAGCATGAAAATCTCCATTGTTACGTCATAATACCGCTCTTGGCGTCAAAAAATATAGTGCACACTGTTTTGTTTTAAAAATGACAGTTGAACGGCGTAAATTAATGGCAAGTCAGCAGAAAAATAATGTAAATATAAGAAATGAACTCTTTAGAAAGATTCATGAGGTACATGAACTACAATGCTTCACGCCTGCATATTTATCATGAAGCCCTAACGCGCTTCATTAAATATGCCGACGTGAAGCGTCGTAGTTCATAAACTCATGAATCTTTAAAAATTAAATTCATTTCTTAAATATATATACATGTAAGGAAAAGTTGATCTGAAAGTTAGTTACAAGTATACTAAAATTTAAACTAAATAGAGATATATAATTTTGTACACAAAGAAATTGTAACATGCTTTAATCGAAAATGGGATCTATCATAATAGTAAACTATTATAGTGTCCGCTTTGCATAGTGTAAATTGATTTGATTTTCATCTCCGATAAAAAAAGATAATTATGAAAGGTCCAGAAGACACAGATCAAAGAAATAGTAGGGTTGAATGTTTTTCAGAGGCAAGGGTTTATCTCCCAAGGAAGTCCAGGACAAAGCCCTGGCATGGATCCAAGGGTAAAGTCCCCGAGGCTCCTTATAATTTTTGCTTATAGTAGAAACAAATTTAATCATTATGTTATATCTGGCCTTTACAGGTGTATTAACATCCCTCTCCTAAACCAGAAGTCTCTGTCGAGGCTGTAGCTCTACTGGTTTGTACTTCCCGGTATAATAGAGAAAAGAAAAGTAGCAGTTGGACTTAAAACTTTACAAAAGCAATAAATAGAATAATGATCCTTGATTAAGTCTCTTTTTGAGGCACGATTGCCATAAGACTACAGCTGTAGGAGTAGCTTTTAATAAAATTTTACTGAATTTTCAATTTAAATTACTATGGAAACATAAATCATCAAAATCAAAAACACAAAACTGTTAATTATGTATCTTAGTGTAGTCTGCTTGCATGCCAAATTATATTTTAATCAGACTAAAACTGTATTTAGAGTAGCATTTTAAAAGTATTTCACAGATATTTCTATTTTAAGTAACAACAGCAACACCATTCATCGAAATCAAAAATGGATACACAGAATTATGTATCTTAGTGTAGTCTACTTGTGGGCCAAGTTATATTGAAATCAGACCAAAACTGTAGGAGGAGTAGCATTTTGAATGTATTTCAAAAAAAATTCTATTTTAATTAACAACGGCAACACCGTTCATTGAAATCAAAAAACCGATAAATAGAATTATGTATCTTAGTGTAGTCTACTTGTGTGCCAAGTTATATTGAAATCAGACCAGAACTGTAGGTAGAGTAGCATTTTGAATGTATTTCAAAAAAAATTCTATTTTTAGTAACAACGGCAACACCGTTCATCGAAATCAAAAACCGATAAATAGAATTATGTATCTTAGTGTAGTCTACTTGTGTGCCAGGTTATATTGAAACCAGACCAAAACTGTAGGAAGAGTAGCATTTTGGAAGATTTTCACAGAAATTTCTATTTTAAGTAACAACAGCAACACCATTCATCGAAATCAAAAATGGATAAACAGAATTATGTATCTTAGTGTAGTCTACTTGTGGGCCAAGTTATATTGAATTCAGATCAAAACTGTAGGAGAAGTAGCATTTTGAATGATTTTCAGAAATTTCTATTTTTAGTAACAACGGCAACACCGTTCTTCGAAATCAAAAACCGATAAATAGAATTATATATCTTAGTGTAGTCTACTTGTGTGCCAAGTTATATTGAAACCAGACCAAAACTGTAGGAGGAGTAGCATTTTGAATGATTTTCACAAATTCTATTTTTAGTAACCACGGCAACACCGTTCATCGAAATCAAAAATCGATATACAGAGTTATGTATCTTAGTGTAGTCTACTTGTGTGCCAAGTTATATCGAATTCAAGTCAAAACTGTAGGAAGAGTAGCTTTTTGAAAGATTTTCACAGAAATTTCTATTTTTAGTAACCAAGGCAACACCCTTCATCAAAATCTAAAACCGATACATAGAGTTATGTATCTTAGTGTAGTCTACTTGTGTGCCAAGTTATATTGAAATCAGACCAAAACTATAGGAGGAGTAGCATTTTGAAAAATTGTTTACAGACAGACGGACAGACAGACAGACGGACGGACCGGACGCATTACTATCGCATAAGCTCTTCTGGTCTCTGACCAGTAGAGCTAAAAAGTATCAATAACCAAATTTTACAAAATATTTAATTAGAAACATTCTTCCTTTAGTCAAATTGACTTGTCTTTGAGCTGTGATTGGAGTCCATCTAATGACATATTTCTTAATTTGACACCCCCACCCCTATTTTCATATCATGAGATAATGTCTCTAGCCAGTTTGTCTTCTCGTCTCTGTAATAATCAATAGATTTGCAAATAACTTCAGGAAATTATAGCACAAAAAATACATCATGCATAATTTCAGAGTCGGAATAACTTTCCTGTGCTAAATGCGTACAACCACGTAAATTATTTCCATAAAATTTAATTTTTCGTAAAACTGGGAAGATGTCGTATAGAAATGTTTAAATTATAATAAGTATCATTTTAGCATTTTCATGTTTGATTTAAGTCAAAAAGTCAATTTTATCCATTTAAAAACGGTTTCATATAAATTAAAATTCCAAGGCTTCAAACTAAATGCCTTTTGATTCTAGTAAACGCTTGCATCTACCTGATGTGTGGTTGTAGAAAATAATTTGACAAATCCGTTAAGGATAACGTACTTTTTGACTCAATTATCTAAATGCCTATCCGTATTTCAAAGTGACAAAAATTTTTAATTTTAGTCTGGATTACTTGTTTGTGTAAGAATTTGTTTAAATCGTCTTCATCAGCCACGGAAAAAATGCAATAAATTCTTGCCAATCCATTTACGTGTAAACAAAATAATTCTTTTCCTTAATTCTCAAAGTTTCTGAAGGCGTTGAAAGAGAGAATTACATGTAGTCATGTCTTCAGCAGGAACATTGCTCTTAAACAATTTTTAGTATCAGGAAACATGGAGGATTTGCACTCTGGAAAAAGAAAAGTTAATAAAGGACACTACAATATATATTAATTTTCTCTTGCATTGTTGTTTGCTTAAAAAATAAATGTACGTAATGTTTTTTGGAGCTTGTAAAATCTCGTAATTTTTATCTATTGTAAAATACTTTGTCCCTGAAATTCAAGATTATGGGGGATGTAAATATGGTCTGTGTTTTTTTTTCTCGTTGGGGGGGGGGGGGGTGCACCTCACATTATCATAGAGTGTCAAGGTTAGAGTCAATTATTTTCTTTTATTTCCATGACTTTGTAACTGAAAAAAATAAGGGATGCTATAAAATTTCCTGGAGATGAATTGGTTGCTGAACAATTCATTTTTAATCGTGATAGAACACTGTAGGCAACTTTACTTTTCAACCGTTACGGTATTGAAAAATGATGTTCATGTCGGTCTGGTAATTATTGTCATTAATGTCTGCAGATTAATTAAACACTTGAAGGTTTTTAACATCGCAGATTTTCAATAAAATATAGGGGAAAAATCGAACAGCTTAAATAGCGCAGCAAGATTTTTTTTTCACAGCACAATTGCGTTGAAATCTTAAAATAATGAATTTATCATGCAAACAAACATGTACCTTACCATAAGAACATAAAAACATCAAATTCATATAACTACTTCACTCTCTGCTTTAGGCATACTTACAAATGACAATCTTTTTCATCCAATTCTGAATCATACGTTATTTTCATTTGCCCTTTATTGATACTGGTTTGCTGATATGACTGCAACAGACAAGTGTTCCTTCCGGAATTAATTACCTTTTGAGTATTATTTCGACACTTCAAGTGAAGGATAAACTTATTCACAGCTCTCCCAGTCAAACACTTTACTCCACAAATCTTAAAATCCAGTTGTATCATTTCCATTAAAGAAGCATAAGATAAGACGAGTAAAAGTGTCAAACAACTAAGCTTAAGCATATCTAAATACGTCCTGTGTGTCAACTCTAGTTAAATCAATTAATAGAAAAGCAGTACATGAAACTATTTATACGCTGTTACTGCAAAATCACTACCTAGCAGATGAAAATAATCCATCCCAATTCAACCGCAGGTGATGTGCTTTTCTACCACGCAGTATACCAAAATTTGAATTCACATTCCCCACTGACAAAAAAAGGGAAACAGAGTAGTGAAGAAATTCAAAAGCTATTGAGAGACTGATAAACAACAGGTTGCTCGTTGACCTTGAATTGATTTCTCCCTCCTTTCTACTTTTGGATGAGTGGGAGATTGGGCCTAAGAGCAACAATAAAGATAGATTGCCGGAAGGTATAACTTACTGCCTAAACTCAATTTTGTTTCTGCTGCTTAACGTTAACTGTAGGTATACGAGGAGGGACACCCACCAAAAGAGGTTCGACCTCTATTCAATACATGTATAGGACTATGTGGTGCATAATAATCGAATCAATGAAATTGTTATATTTCCCAACGATACGAGTATTCTATCCTAGAGAAATAAAGAATGGAACAGCTATACTGGTAGTGACATCACTCTCAATAAAGACCAATTCCGATTTTACTAATCTAGAATAAATATATTTCCTAATAAATATATACTGTATACAGGGAAATTTTCGCCCTTAACTCGGATGGGCGAATTTAAAACGCGACGAATTCAAAGAATACAGTATGATTTCTTAAACAAAAGTGTAAATGGGTGAAAATAAAGCGGGGCGAAAATAACCCTGTATATAGTATGTTTGCGTATGTTACTTAAGTTGAATAATATATTTTCTAAAGCATTTTTACCTTTATGTATGAAAACCCTAAAATATTCGTTTGATGTCTGACAGAAATTAATTTGCCGGGAATCTGAAAAGAATTTTGACTTTGATTTTAAGTAATTCAACTTGCTTCAAATAAGGAGCTTCAGGGTAAAATTAAAGTCATATAAACCTTACTTTTAGCTTTACTGGTCAGAGACCAGAAGAGCTTATGCGATAGTAATGCGTCCGGCGTCCGTCCGTCTGTAAACAATTTTTCAAAATGCTACTCCTTCTACAGTTTTGGTCTGATTTCAATATAACTTGGCACACAAGTAGACTACACTAAGATATATAATTCTGTGTATCGGTTTTTGAAATGGATGAACGGCGTTGCCGTGGTAACTAAAAATCGAAATGTCTTTGAAGTTCTTTCAAAATGCTACTCCTCCTACAGTTTTGGTCTGATTTCAATATAACTTGGAACATATGTAGACTACACGAAGATACACAATTCTGCATATCGGTTTTTGACTTCGGTGATCATTATTGCCTTGGTTACTAAAAACAGAAATGTCTGTTAAATACTCTCAAAATGCTACTCTAAATACAGTTTTAGTCTGATTATAATATAACGTGGCATGCAAGTAGACTACACTAAGAACATAAAGAGACTTTATCAAGGATCATTATTATATTTATTGTTGTTGTAAAGTTTCAATTCCCAACTGCTTAAGTACTTTTTTCTTCCTTTGCTATAAGTACAAACCAGTAGAGCTTCAGTCTCGACAGAGACTTCTGGTTTGAGTTTTACAAGGAAATGATTGTTGAATGATAATATGTTATTTTACGTCCCGTTTGAGATTTTTTTTCACTCATGAGACCTCAACATATATTCCCTCATCCGAAAGACCCACATTTCATTTCAAATTTCATAGGGATTGGCAAAGAAATAGTTGATACCTAAGTTTATATCGACTCAATTCAATGGCGACTAGGGATCCAACCCTCGACCTTCCGATTACAGAGAGATCGCGGTATACATTTACAGAAAGGAATGTACTTGAGCTACTTGAATTTGCCTGTATAATAATATTTTTGAATTTTTTATGCAAGGTAGCGGCAGCAGAGTCAATCAAAATTACTTGATAACGAGAATGAACTTCAACTGATGCGGTTTATATTCATTTAAAGGGGGTACCCATACAATTTACGATTTGATTTCAATCGGAGACTTTGATCTGCTCATTTAGATCACTAAACATGGGTTTGAAGAATTTCCATTTTGGGCCATCTCCTGGGTGACCTTTCAATTATCCAAACAAACGTTTCCTTCCAAAAATTTAGAAGTATCACGGAATTCAGTTATAGAAGTAAAAGCCCCGATGATACACAAATGGAAAATTATGACGTGGTTTTATGAAGCCTGCAAAAAGAACGACCACGGTCTTTTCTGTACATTAATGTATTTAGTAAATGTTTTTGTCTTGTTTTTAGTGCTTTGTTTGGTACGAGACGATTAAATCTTCTCCACAGCTACATATAAATCTGCATTCATTTTCCCGAATGACACCTAATTACGATATCTCTAATTGGTCAAAACAATATTTTTATTGGAAAGGTTACCAGCCGATGATCCTAAACGGAGTCTCTTCAAGTCATTGTATAGCGATCTATTTGAGTGGATGAAAGAATCTGATTATAATCAAATTGTATATAAGATAGCTGTAAATTATAAAATTTCAATTCGAACAAGAGCCCATGGGCCACATCGCTTACCTGAGATTAGCTTTGACCAATCTGTTCTTTACCAGATTTCCTTTTGTGACCCAAACCTACCCTCAGGAGTCATAACTTGGACAACTTAAAATAAACACTAACCCAGGATGCTTCCACATAAGTAAACTTTTCTTGCCCGGTGGTTCTTGAGAAGAAAAAAAAACTTAGATTCCCTATTGTGGCCCCGCCCTACCCTCGGGGGTCATGATTAGAATAATTTAAAATATACACTACCCCTGGATACCTGCAAATAAATTTCAGGTTTTCCGGCCCAGTGGTTCTTGAAAAGATTTTTCAAGGTTTTTCCTAAGATATATTTCAATGTAAAATTTGAATTCCTTATTTTGGCCCGCCCTTCATCTCGGGGGGAGGGGGTCATGATTTAAACAATTTAGAATCTACACTACCCCAGGAAGCTTCTATATGTAAGTTTCAGCTTTTCTGGCCTAGTGGTTCTTGAGAGGATTTTTAAATAACCCTACCTATTTTTATCTTTTCTTGATTATCTCCCCTTGGAAAGAGTTTTGGCCATTTATTTTAACAATTTAACTCCTGGTCATTCTTTGATGCTTTGTTCCAAATTTGGTTAAAATTGGTTCAGTGGTTCTTAAGAAGTTGAAAATGTGAAAAGTTTACGGACGACGGACAATGGGGGTCACGAGTTTTCAGCTCTGGTGGCCTTCATTTTTAACAGTTTAAACTCTTCTTCATCCAAGGACACTCTGTACCAAGTGTGGTTAAATTGGCCCAGTTGTTCTTGAGAACAAGTTGAAAATGTGGAAAGTTTACAACAAACGGACGGACAACGGGTGATCAGAAAAGCTCACTTGAGCTTTCAGCTCAGGTGAGCTAATAAAAAAAAATATTATACCGATCAATTACATCTTGTATTATTATCCTTTTGTCACGTTTCAAAATGTATAAAAAGATCTGTTAAGATAGGTATTCATACTTGCGCCATTACAAAAACTGGAAATTCCACCGTCTACAACGCGATTTTCGATGCTTGCAAACTGAACTACAATGTAATTACCGACTTTTTTACATGTATTTCAAAAGATGTAAGAATATGGATTGTTGGTTCAACAATTACACTGCATGCCTTTGGTCCTGCTGGTCGAAATGGGGCGGGGGGGGGGGGTTTCTAAATTGGCTTATTCACATTAAAGGCTAATATCCGACATGAGATAGCGACATCTTCCCAAATTAATGTTAAGGTATGAAGATCCACCACAATATCTGGTTCTGCATTGCGATGGCAATGACATTGGTCAAATTTCATCATGTGTTTTGCGTCATAGCATATATAATTCTTTGGATTCTCTCTCGGCACTGTTGACAAACACCAAAATCATTTGGTCTCAAGTATTGCCTAGATTGAATTGACGTAATGCTGGGGACAACCGTGTCTCTGAAAGGTTGGGCACACACCACCATCTGGTACCTAAACTCACACTTGTTGGCCAATCAACGACATCGTATACATTGTTTACTAACCAAACGGTGGTTAATTTCTTTTTTTGCTTTTCGAATCACGTCAGTAAATGAACAAGGTGCATGAAGATGACTGGAGTGGTAAGTAATGTCGTTTATATTCTATCAAAAAACTTACTTTTTCAATAATCGCATGCGGAAATTTAAGCGCAAAAGTATGCAAAGTTTACCTATACCGAACAAACACCCACTCTGAGGAACATATTTGCATTCTTGTTAGCTTAAAAACGATTCCAAATGCTTTATGTTTGTATGGGCTCCTTTTCCAACCTATCTGTCGCCCGCGTGGCGCAGTGGTAAGATCGTCTGCTCTAGAGTCGCTAAGTAAAAAGTTGATCCTTACTGTGAAACGTGGCGATTGGTCCTTCGTATGAGACCCTATAAACCGAGGTCCCCTGTCGCAGTTGGTGCTGGCACGAAAAAGATCCCACACTGCTCAATCGCCTGAGTGCCGAACATAGTACAAATTATGTAGCTCTTAACCGGCAAGTGGTAGCGTCTTCATATGCATAAAAAAATCTCCAGAGGGACATTTAACAACAGGCAAGCAAGTCAACCTATCGACTTTCTTTTTGTATGAAATATCTTGATCTATTTTACTATGGGTCAAAAGCTCAAATTTTCTACGGCGATGCTTTCGTGATACTACTAAAACTTTACGGGAATTGAAATGTATCTTGCATATGTATTTTGAATACTGTAGAGAAAAGGAAAAAAAAATGGTGCATTTATTCAACAGAAGAAAAACACCCTTGAAAAGGTACGTATGTATACATGCAATGTCATGCTCAATAAACACTTGTTTGACCCCCTCCCCCTTATATTTAATTGTCCTCCATTTCAATTAAGAATAGCAATTTTAAATAACATTTGTATTTCTAAAATGTAGGGAGATCTTGATCAAAATTTCAATAGTTTCAATCCTTTTTTGTTTGTTTGTTTGTTTGTTTGACAACGCTCAAAATTCAAATACCGTAGTAAGGCCAATCCAAGTTTTTTCTATGTTTAGCGTCCGCGTGCGCCTTGGTTTTTGACACCCCATATGAGAAAAAAAACACACAACAACAGGAGTCCTGAAATTGATAAATTTAGTCGAATTTTTTTAATTTTGTAAATTTCTCCAAATAACTCTGTACAGTAAGTTATATTGGGTGTATTGTAAGCATTTAATCCCTTGTTTTTGCTTTAGAATAGATAGTTCTTTTATTAAAGCAGTTTAGTTAGATTAAATCATTAGAAGGACGTGGTTTTTTTGCGAATAGGTAGGTAGGTTTTTGAAAGATGAGTGGATGCTAAACAGAGAAAAAAACTTGGAATGGCCTAATACATTTTCAGTGTTATCAAACTTTACGATGTACATTGAAATAAGAAGATTCATAATTTATAATAATATAATATAAGATATATTAAGAATCATATAGTTCCAAGAACTGTACACTACAACATCGGCAGAAGTGCCCTTACCTATAACGGCACAATCAGGAGCCTTTCTATGAGTATAACAACCCAAACTTCAAAGAGGGTAGAAGTCTAGAAAAAAAATATATGAAATATACGGAATTGAAGTATATTTCATTTAATATGTATTTATCAATCGTTGGATTGAAATCCTATAAACTATATATGTTTATTGACTGTATTTGGTCAGCTTCCTTGTAATGCCCATTGTCCTAGAGAGGTCCTCTATATCATCCGCTTCCTCGTCCTCAACCACCTCCGCACAGCCATCACCATCTTTTTCCCAATACACTCTTTAAGTTGGTGTCCAGACAACGAAGTCATACCTTGGGGGAGTCATAGAGGAGTCTTGTTGTCGCATATGCGGAGAGGCACATTCGGAGAGCAAATTGTGGGTAGGGTGTGAGATAAAGGATTGCCGTTATTGGAGGCATGCTAAGGAGCATGGGGGTTACAGCGTATAGGAAAACAAGTCTGTAAAACATTAAATTTTCATTTCCAAAACCTTTAGGTTCTCCAACATTAGATTTTGATCTTCAAAAAAATGTCAATAGTTGTACATGTACATATTCAAAACCTTGAAACTGA
This sequence comes from Saccostrea cuccullata, assembly GCF_032062105.1. NCBI lineage: Eukaryota > Metazoa > Mollusca > Bivalvia > Ostreida > Ostreidae > Saccostrea > Saccostrea cuccullata. The sequence continues at coordinate 740,738 of NW_026929887.1, forward strand.
TTTTGAATAGCTTTGATTCTCCTGTAATTCGTGTTCTTGTAAAAATTCAAATAAGAGCTTTTTTGTTGGTTTTCATCTTTTTCCATTTTAGCTCTAATGGTCAGAGCTTATTTGCTAAAAATGCACTATAAACAAGATGATGACCGTAAACTATATTTAGATTTCACTCGCATAGTAAGTATCATGCAATTAATTAAATTAAAAGTCTACTTTAATTATCTATACACAGCCATGAAATAGCAAAAACGTATGGTGGCGTTTCCGATTGGCGGATCTAAGCTGCTGGCAATTTTTAATGAAACTGACAAGCAATCGTTTATTTATTTCATAAAACGTCATGACTGAATTACTCAATCAAAACTTTATTTAAATTATTTAAAAGAAATAAGCTTTGATAAAGCGATGAAAAAGGGAAATGTGCAATTTATTTTCGTCAGTTGCCGATTTGACGGAATCTTTTAGAACATCATAAAACACGAGCCCGACGTTTAAAAGGCCAGAAGTCTCTGTCGAGATTGTAGCACTACTGGTTTGTACTTATAACAAAGGAAGAGAAAAGTAGCAGTTGGGACTTGATACTTTACGACAGCAATAAATAGACAAGTATTTCTTCCTTCTATAGGCCAGGGGGCTGTCAGTATAATAAATTTACTATCAGTAGTGGTAACAATTAATTTAATTCCCCGCGCTTGAGCGGGATTTTATTTAGTATTTCATAAACAACTATAAAAACGATGTTGTGACTATTGAAAGCATTGTACTTTTGATAAGTTTTGAACAAAGCATAATTCTAATTCGATTCCCTAGTATCAAAAATTAACCCGCGAGTGCCGCCTCCAGGTGGTGGCAGTGAATTTCCAGTTTTGGTAACGGCGAAGATATTTCGAACTACTGGTTGTTGTGAATAATTTCCTGTTCTTGATCTTCACTGGCTTCTCTCTCTGCTGGAAATTGTCGGAAAGCTTCTTTTTGAATTGAAACCGAATACAGTTCTCTCAAGTTTTCTTGTTTTGCTGCTTCGTTAGCTTGCATTGTTTGGCCAGATTGTCAATGTGATCCCGTTTATCTTTTCAGGTGATTTTCTTAACTTCTATATCTGAGGCTGTGCGGTCCTCTTAAACTTATGCCTCTGCTGTTCTTGTCCGGCTTGTACTCAGCATCGCTTTCTTTACCTTCCTCGCATCCAGTTTCCTCATTGTATCAACAGAGATTAACTCCTTGTGTTGAGATTTTCTACTGCCAATGATTTCCTAACATGTGTCTTGCAACAATACCTTGTTTTTGCTAATTTTGTATAAGTCAAATAAAACACTTTCATAGAGATGAATAATGTCATTTATTAAAATGAGTATAAATGTGAACAATTTAACAAACAAGAAGGGGATGTTAGCAACATCATTGTTTTCTAAGACAAGACAATGTTAATATCATTGCCTTGTAGTAGCTGGAATCTGTTTGACAAGTTGAGGTGGAATGCTTCAACAATTACTTTGTTTTGAGGACACTAACGTTGTACCAAGGCTGCATGTTTGTCATGTTGTTTAACTTTAGGCGTAGTCTTAATCCCGTCAACAGCAGATGGTCTGATGAAATGTCTGCTCCTCTCATCACCCAGACATCATTTCCAAGCTCTTCTTCGAAATTTCTTATTGATGCAAATATGATCAAATTTGGTTCTCCGTAACATGGCCAAGAGATCTTCATGTGACCTTTGAATCCGATTATGAGAAAAGATGCTTCCTCTTATTACAAGCTGGTTAAGGAGCATATATAGGTAGGCAAATCTCTCGCCGTTCTCATTCGTGTAGCCCAGTCCTCGTTCGTGTATCCCAGTCCCTGTGTGCCCATGACTTCAAAGTGGCCGGTGTTCTCACCTCCAATCTTAGCATTGAAGTCGCCTATGAGTAATTTCATGTCTTTCTTTTCTGTTTTCTCCCAGATTGCCTGTAGTTACTGGTAAAAGGCGTCTTTTTTGTCGTCAGCATCATTAATGGGGGCATAACGTTAACATTGGATGGTGTTCAATTTGATCTTGCTTTTCTTGGTGTTAAACTAAGCTATTATTCTCGGGGAGTTGACAGGTTCCCATCCGATAAGAGCCCGTAATTCCTCCAGGGATAGCATCAGGCCTACACCTAGGGTTTGATACCGGTACTCGGTACCAATACCGTACCAAATACCGGGTAGTTACTTAAAAAATTCCGGTAAAATACCGTTTAATTTTATAGCGGTACTAGTAACGATATTTATTGAACTTTAAAACATTTAAATACATTCAAAATTATTTTTTAAAATACGATTTCAGATTCACAAAAATTGAATTCTCCGCGCATTTAAAAAGTGTGCTAATTAACGAAAGTGATGCGTAATACCCAACTTGCTTTCCACTGCGGATATTCAAGATAAATCAATACGAATATTAAACAAAAGTATAATATTTTTACACTAACGTGTTTCAATTTTATTGCTAAAAACCGAATACGAATATTAAACAAAAGTAAAATATTTTTACACTAACGTGTTTTAATTTTATTGCTAAAAACTGATAATAATTGTAAATTTGAACAGGCAAAATATTGGAATTTGTGATGTGCATCTCCATCCATTTTCTACAGTTTCGTTGATTAGTACGACCAAACAAAATGGGTCCTGGCAACCGAGTGAAGCGAACCAGAAAGTCGGATGGCGGTATATGCAATCATTGTCAAGTATTTTGTCAGGGAAAAGGGGGGAACACAAGCAATTTGATCAAGCATCTGCGGCTCAAACACAAATTACATGTAGATTTAAACCCATGCACACTTTTTAACGTGACGGTGAAGAAACAGAAAGAAGATGTAGAAAGTGGAGATTCGACTACCTCTGATGCTGATCATGCTAAGCCTATAAATTTAATTTTAAAACAATAACAAAACCATTAGCAGTGTATGTTTAGGGAATGCAACTGATACACAGTGCGTACGCTTTTGCGTCGCCAGTAAAACTCAGTTTGCGACCGTTAAATAAGCATTAACGGTCGCAAATACCAAATTAGAAGATAGTTATTCCATAATTCTTGGAGGTCTAAATTTTTTTCTCCCTCAATTTGTACATTAATAAATGTGAAAATAAAACTTAATAATTTTAATAAGATTGATTTGTTGATGTTTAATTTATCTAATTTAAATTTTGAGAATAAATAAGCATTTAAAAATGAAAAGTTGAAAACATGTGTAAATTATTTAGATCATAAAAGTTATACTCATAAAACTGAAATTAATAAATGTGTTTTAATGTATTTAAAAAAAAAGAAAAGCAAAATTATTTTTTATTACATAATGATTATTTTAATCTAAAATAAAATGTTGATCCAATAATGTGCAATGTGCAAAGATTCAGCTGCAACTGAGTCAGTTATAACACCACCACTTCCCAGCCTACATGTACCAGAGTCCACTTCCTCAAGTCAACAGAATCCAGGTTTTCAGTCTCAGATTACCAAACAACCTACCCCACCTTGTCTTCAAGTCTAAGAAAGAAAAAAAAAATTATCCAAAGGGCAGCAGGACAGTAATAGGAGGGCAATTACTATATTTGTTGTAAAAGAAATGCAGTCTTTTAGTATAATCAGCAGTAATTCATTCAGAGAAGTTCTTAAGGAATTAAATCCAGAGTTTATTCCGCAAAATAAGGAAACCATATAATCTATATATGTACATGTACCTAACTGGTACAATGTAGAGATGCAAAAGCTAAAAATAGAGCTGTCTTCAGCAGAAGCAATAGAAATTACAGCCGATCACTGGACGAGTTGGAGGCCACTACATAACTGTTACAGTCCACTGCATTAAAGACTGGACTTTGCAAAACAAAGCAAAGTTTTGCAAACTAATTAAAAGCAGTCTATGAGTCACAGACTGGTGAGGCAATATCGTAAGAGATAAGAGAATGTCTGGTTTATCAAGGAAAAAGCACTTGCCATTACTGTGACAATGCTGCTAACATGACAGTAGGTGCAAATGTGTTGAATATCTTACGAGTCCCTTGCTTTGCCCATAGCATGAATGTTTCTGCTGGAAAGTTATACAAAGAGACAATGTTTACCAAATGGCTTGTTCGTATAAGATCAATGGTCCTCTGATTTAAACGGGTTCATATGGCTGGAGTTGTTTTGAAGGGAAAATTAGCTACCTTAGAGTTTCCAAATCATAATGTTGTCATTCTTGATGTTAAAACCAGATGGAACTCTATGTATCTGATGGTTGAAAGATTTGCTGAAATTTATCCTGGACTCGGTGCAGCAACTAAAGATCAGCGGTTGAAGAAGCGAGTTGACAAGGATAGAGTGGACAAAGTAACAGATTAAGATTTGAAGAAAAGTGAAGAATTTGTAGAATGCATGAAAATTCTGTACACAAGCACATTAGCAGTATTCACTGACAAAATGCCAACAATTGGTCAGGTACTTCCAACTAGGTTGAAACCGCCAAAATGCTTCACGGTTCAACCCGATGATAGCCCATTCATTAAAATCGTAAAGACAGCAGTATGGAACATGAAGAATAGGTACCAAGATGAAGAAGTGTGCCATTTCTTAGAAGAGGCGGCTGCCTTACTTCCCAGATTCAAATAAAAATGATCAATAAAGAGGAAGTTTGAGACCGATTACAAGAGAAAATTACTTCTATGACCAGAACAAAGAGAGCCAGTCTCACTCTCACAGTAAACAAACTGATCCAGATGAGCCCATGTCTTTAAACAACAATGAACCAGAGTCTTCCAGTGATACAGAAATAGTTGCAGATAAAGTCAAAGAAGAAAGCACTGTGAGCAGACCCTCTCCAAAACATCCAAAACTTACAATTGAGGAATTATTCAGTGAGGATGAAGATTTTGTTATATTTACAAGACATGATGCTCCACCAACCCCTGCAATGGAAGCCCAGAAGAAGATTGAAATGTTCAAGAAGTTTCAAGGAATTAGATTTCGTACTAATCCTCTTTCATTCTATCATGAACACAAGTCTAAATTTCCATTGATTACAGCATTGTCCCTCAGATATTTCTGTGTTCCTGCCAGCAGTGTTCCTTCTGAGAGAATTTCCTTAGCTCGGAACATCATCAGCCAAGAGTGTGTTTTCCTTGACCCATAGAAGGCTGATATGTTTATTTTCCTGCATAAGATTGCAGAGTGATTAACTAAATTCTTGAAAGTCACACCATTTACATGTCAGAGTCTACTTATGTGTTTAACAGTTAAAGATGTCTGTACATGTAGTATTACCATTTAAATAGTCAATTTTACTCAAATGTTCAATCAATTAAGTATTATTACATACTAAGTATTTTGTTTCACATTATAACATTTTCGTATGTACCAGCCAACCAGGTACATGTACATGTTGGTTGTGTATACAGTACTTCTCGTTACTATATAGCGATTTTTCTTTTATTATTATGCCCCGTAAACGAAGTTTTGGGGGTATATAGTTTTTATCGTGTCCGTCCCTCTGTCTGTTTGTCTGCAAAAACATTAACCTTGCCCATAACTTTTGATTTAGTGGAGCTATGACTTTCTTATTTCACGTGTGTATTACTTGTGACAAGACCTTTCTTTGGATACCACCAAATTTGACCTTGACCTTGGAGTATGACCCACTTTTACACAAAAATTCCAAACTTTTATTTAGGCCATATCTTTTGAACAGTATACACCAGGACATTTATACTTCACATATGTATTCTTTGTGGCAAGACCTTTCATTGGATACCAACAACCTCGACCTTTTGACCTTGACGATTTCCGTTCTTATGAAAAACCTTTAACCTTGGTCATAACTTTTGAACGGTAAGGGATAGGACTTTCATACTTCACATATGTTATCCTTTTGAGAAGACCCTTTAATGGATACCAAGAACTTTGACCTTGGAGTTTGACCTACTTTAAAAAAGCAAACCTTGACCATAACTTTTAAAGGGTAAGGGCTAGTGCTTTCATACTTTACATATTTAATCCTTGTGACAAGACCTTTCATTTGATAGCAAGACCTTTGACTCTCTGACCTTGACGTTTGACATACTTTTTTAAAATGTTTAACCTTGGCCAAAATTTCTGACGGTTAGGACTAGGACTTCCAAACTTTACATACGTATTCTTTGTGACCTTTCATTGGATACCATTTACCTTGACCTTGGAGATTTTCGTACTTATGAAAAAACTTAAACCTTGGTCATAACTTTTGAACGCTAAGGGCTAGTGATCTCAAACTATACATATGTAATCCTTGTGAAAATACCCTTCATTGGATACCAAGAACTTTGACCCATTGACCTTGGAGTTTGACCTACTTTTAAAAAAGCAAATTTTAACGATAACTTTTAAAGGGTTAGGCTAGTGCTTTCATACTTTACGTATTTAATCCTTTTGACAAGACTTTTCATTTCTTATCAAGAACTTCGTGGCAATACCTTTTATTGGATACCAATTACCTTGACCTTGAAGATTTCCGTATTTATGAAAAAACTTTAATCTTGGCCTTCTATCCACAATTGTATTTCCAGTGAGAATACCCTACTTTGGATACCAATATATTAAATTTGCATTTAAGAAAAGTTTAATCCTAGCTATGTTGCCATGTGGGGGCATTAGTGTTTCACAAACGCATCTTGTTTTTACAGAATTAGTTAATAAGGAGATACAGAGCGGGTGGTGTTCAAGATCGTAGCGGCCTTCTTAGCAGCGAGGTGTTACGATATCTATCTCTATTGAACTGACAACTAGCTTAGCCGCTAAATGTCAGATTTCGAATAAAAACACATCAATATTAACTCATTTTGGGAATAAAAAAGTTTACTTCAAGCGAAAATATACTGAAAGGAAAAAGAAACGCAGGGCAAATTTTTGAAGGAATGAAATTTATATTTCTTTTATTTTTGTCATTATTCCTTTCTAACTTGAAAATCATTTTTCAAGAAAATGTAACCAAAATTCCATTTGATTTTGTCTTACAATTCATGAGTTGTTGAAACTCGCATGACGATACCCCCCCCCCCCCCCCAATAAGTGAAAATCGAAAACTCATTATCTTCTATGTCTCACCCGCGCATCTGTCACAGCCTTGATTCTGATTTGGATCAAATGTATGCATCGACGTGGGCATTTGTTAAAGGCGGACATGTGCATTTGATGTACAGATACGCGAGTTCTACTTTGGTCAAATCCAGTTTACAGAGGTGCTATAATCTTTTAAAAATAAATAATTACCCGTTTCATAAAATGAATTTAACAAAGCGACAGAAAACTAGATCCGTAAAAAAAAAAAAAAAAAGAAAAGATTTCATAAAATGAATTTAACAAAGCGTACAAGAAAGTTTTTTTCCTTTGATTTCAGAAAAAGTCATTTTTCAATTCTTTACCACATTTTCAGAGTTTTTGAAATTAAAAAAAAATCACTGGTCAAGTGGACCAGTGATTTAGTGAAATTCACTAGTCCACACAAATATTCTCACTGGACCATTGATTCCTATTGTGTGTTGCATGAACATTTTATTATGAACCAATTTCAACCAAATTTGGCACAAAAAATGACGTACACCGAGGGGTAACTACTAAAATTAATGTCATGTACAACTGTGAATTGCCCATCAGTTTTTTTCCTTTGATTTAAGAAAAAGTCATTTTTAAAATTCTTTAACACATTTTAGAGTTTTTGAAATCCTAAAAAAAATTCACATGGACAAGTGGACCAGTGATTTAGTGATATATTCACTATTAACCCTCAATTTAAATCCACACAAATATCCACTGGCTTTAAAATGCCATCATGGTTTATCAGACACATATTCAAAACTGTATTTTGACTGAAAATATAGAGTTTTTATTTTCCTGCAAAAAAAACCCTTTTAATATCAGTCCGATGCATGGTTAATTGGCCTTAAAAATCTTTTAAAAGAATTATAAGAACATTGAAGTGAAATTTCAAATATCCCCGGACTGAATTAACCAGGAGTGATATTTACAGTGGATACCCAACATGGCTGCCTACCGCAGAAATTGAGAAAACGAAGTTCTAAATGTTGTTGGGATAATGTTTAATCTAACAATAATGATTATTAACTCCTATATTAAAGGTAAATAATGATTAGGTTCGACATATGTTCAATCCTTTAGACTATCTCACAAATAAACTTAGAATTCACATGTTAAGAGGTTAAAACTCCGGAATGGTCCATTTTTTACCGGTCCTTTGGACCGATAATATGAAGAAAATTACCGGACTTTTAAAATATTTTCCGGTTTTGCCGGTGGTACCGGTGGATTTCAAAAACTCTTCATTTTTTGTCATCAACGAACTGTTTTTCTGTCACCATGTGTGTTATCTATTTATATTCGATGTCATATGACCTACCAATTAGTGACTGACTCTAAAAATTACAGATTCTCGATAACAACAAAGTTTAAAATTAACTCGCCACAGCCATAAACAACGATAATAATTGACAGGAAAGTTTGCATTTGCGGTATTCATACATGTAGTAAATTTGAAAGTTGTAATTGCCGACAGGGGATGCTCACTCCTCCATGGCACCTGATCCCACCTCTGATGTTTCGGAGGTCCGTGTTTGCTCTGCTCTTGTTTTGTATATTTGTTTAATGGACGTTGAGATTGAATACTGTTCGTTATTTCCATATCCTTCTTTCTGTAAATCGATCTACCTTGGGGAAAAAACTGCAGGTCGATAAATCGGCATTTTTAACGTTGAAAGAAGTTTATTCGGTAAAAACCAATATATATATAACGTTGAAAGAAGTTTATTCGGTAAAAACAAATATTTGTCCCCCCCCCCCCCCATATCAAACTTTGACGGAGAAATATTTAATTTTATTATATGATTGAATAATTTCCTTCTCTCTGATTGGCTGAGAACCAACTATGTTAGAAAAATACTACGTAAACGTTGTATTGACCTGCACGTGACGTTCCAGGTCAATACAAGGAATTATTGCAGGTCAATATAAGGAATTATTGACCTGTTCAATTTTTTCTGTTACAATGTGTTCTTGTTGAAATTTCTTGTTAAAACTTTCCATTAAGCAAAGAAACAGTCTTGTAGGCGTTTGCTATCATATAATCATATAATAAAACAGTTATTGCTGTGTTTTGCGGTCAATACGATGATTTAACCACCTTCAAAGTACTATCTTCACTTCGCCGTTCGGGCTCAGTGAATATTGCACTCCTCAGGTGTCTAAATCATCGTATTGACCTTAAAAACAGCAATAATTGTATAATGTTCTTAGACAGGGAGATATATGCTGACTTCAAAGCACTGATCATTTTCATAATCAATGACGTCATATGTTTGAAATGACCTCACGAAAATGACGTAAATTTAAAATTTCCATGATTTCTACAGGAAAATGTATGTATTATGTCGATATTTTGAGTAAAAGTCACCGAGCGCAGGTCTGATCAGGCTCAATATTTTGATATGATGTGTAGAATGACAATATCAATGAAATATGTAAATATTGTTCCTGGGCAAACTTGCGCTTTATAAATTTTAAAGCTACAATAATCTATTGTTGAAATTTTGTCCTCTTTCTAAAAAATGCTATAAAATCGGATTAGTTTGTGACATCATAAAAACAAAAAATGTCAATAAACTACTTTAAAACTATGATATGTTCTGTTAATTTATATTTCTCATACAATTTATAGAATTCAGCGCATTTCAAGAATTTTTCAAAATTTTACTTTTGTAGGGGCAAAGATATGCAGTATACCGCATATAGTTCTTTATGACTGAAAACCTATCATATTTTTTCCAGCAGTCATTCGTGACTATTGGTGCCTCAGTTAACATTTTCTTACTTGTGGGATATGAGTGTCTATCCACTCACAAAATCAATATTATACACCTTTCTAATTGATCCTTTAAAGTTTTTATAAAAGACAAAGACAAATATGATGGTTCTTGGTCATAGCTTTTTTACACGCGTTGACATTTTTTATTTCAATTTTTTCAACATGAGCACACTCGTTACCGCACAATATTTTCATTGGAAATTATTTCTCGAAAAGTTATAATTATTTTTCTGTTTCAATATTTTGCGGTAACGACTGTGCTCTATGTGAAAACCACGAGTAATTGTGTAAAATTTGAGCATTTTTCCGGAAAACCTCGAACAAAGCTGCGATTAGAATTTAGTTTGACATCGTAATATCCGAAATAACGAAATTGTTGCACATATGAAATGTGTCAATGTTCTAGGTTGATAATCACCCAAAACTTATTTTCTAATGCCCTTTTTAAAATTTACATATTTGCTAGGCCAATTAAGGCATTTTGTGGGTCGAATTCTTTCCACGCACTTTTACAACCTGTTCATAGAACTGCCTTTTTGGCAATTCAACAAGGCATATAAAATACTAGGGTGTGTAGGGAATTTAGGGCCGAAAATTTACGTCATAAGTTATTGACAAGCAAGTTAATGAAGCATGAAAATAAACAGTCTCGTCAGCAAATACAATTTATCATGGAGTCAAATGCTGAGTGACTGAAGTTTTTTACCCTGACTGTAAGGCCATTATTTACACACAGAATCGTCCACGGATTTTTCCCGATCATGCGGGAGTGACTGGTTGGCAGGGGATGCTCACTCCTCTATGACACCTGATCCAATCTCTGATGTTTTGGAGGTCCGTGTTTCCTCCGTTCCTATTTGTGATACCGTTTAATGGACTTCTGAGCTCGTCGTCATCTCCGCATACCTCACGATCCGATTAATAATCATGCATCCAGATACAATGGTCTGCATATGAAATGTTTTTGTTTTTTTTCAAAAACATTACTATTTTCGATCACTGTCCGAATTTACCGACCATTGTTACTTCCTGTTTTTTTTTTTTAATTTATATTTTTGTTTCCTGATTACATCACTCGAAACTCTTGACTTTAAATTTGTAAGTATATTGTTCTTTCACAAACGACACATATTCACCCACACGGTCATGTCAATTTTACGTTAACTGTATGTAATTTAACGAAATACCATTTTATAAATACTATATACAAAAAAACTGCAAACTACGTAGTGCGCTAAAGGTATCTTCGTCAAATATGATAAGAAAACATTGTGTGATTTAATTAATTACCAGCGACATAACGATGTAAAATGCCCTTTAGCATCAGTAACTGTTGAACGACAATACATGTGCCATAAATGTAAGCACGTGAACTGAAAGTGCATGTAAAATTGTTGCCAGGTACAGTATGCCAATATATTCATTTTGTTAGCATGGTTTATGACAACATGCACAAGACGACAAAGCCTCACAAGGGTTAATCCAACATTTCAGATCTCAAAAATCTGAAATTACAAATCAGTACAACAAACATTGTATAATTTAAAGGCAAATGAAAGGCTTTACCATTTGAATAAGGTGGAATTCATGTCACTTACAAAAAGTAATATATCATACTATAATATGTTGGTTCATTGACGATAAATTACTCTGTATCTTTTTAATTCAGCAGACAAAGTTACAGTCGACATTGTGATCCCTTCCCTGCAGTGTCATAGATAAGCAAAGGAATTGAGTAATGTTGATCGCATTATTTGATACTCAGTTTGCGTGGGTTTTTCATAGGTGACCTAACTCAGAAACAGAAATTGTTTTATTAGTTTATACAATCATGAGAGCTCAATGTGATGCACCGTTCGACATTCCATGTCAATAGAGATGTGACATAACATAGTGCTACATCCATTTGATGGAATCTACATCATCAGTCAAACAATCCCAGTTTTAATCCATTTTCAAGATATATTGTAATCAAATGCGCACCTTTATGTAATCAAATACGCATCCTATATATAGCATCCTCTTTTTTCTAAATTGAGAACAAATACGATAATGAAACCCCGACTCCCTATGAGGTTGGTTTTACGTCCCTTTGAAAAAATTTTTCATTCACATTAGGACGCCACCGCTTGCCGGTGGACGGCTGCAAATTTTGACCTTTAAACTTGGCAAGATTTCCAGTCCGGTGGCCGTAAATTGCTCGTAAACGTTGGTGTGAACGATGCCTAAACATCGGTCCTCATCAGCAAAGTAGTCCTTAACACATTTGTCATAGAGCAGGCATACCCCAGCCGATGATCGTACAGCGAGTAAGATTTTTGACCGGAGTGGCACATATTACATCGATCATACATTGGTGAACATCGTTTGTACAACAATCGACCATTGGCCGATGTTTGGTAGAACATCGACCGATGTCTGTTGCTCACAACTCATCCCCGATTCGGCCGATCCTTGATAGATGTACGAATGTATTAATGAAGTGTTTCCAATGAGAAGGGATGTGGGGCCGCGGTGGAGATATCAATGATTTTTACATGTACAACTTATTTTCTCCCGACGACTTCAATCTTCGATTCGCCTTATGGCCTGAGTCACCGTCATATTACTATGGGTGTCCTGCTAGCAACCACACTATTTTCGTTAAAAAAAATAACGCTATAAAGTTATAAATTTATTAAAGGTTCTCACAGAGATTCCGAATGACTCGGTCATTCTGGTATGTTTAGCGTCACCAGATGAAACAGTACTAAACTGATGATGATAGTAAAACTATAACTAAAGTTAAAACTTTTCTTATTTTATATCCTTACTCTAGGGCTTTGTGTGAAATTTAAGTTCACTTTGTGTGCTTGCTAAACTTATCTTTAAACCGAAAAAATATTTTTATATCCACAAATTTTCCAGTAACGAGAGAAGACAATTTTGGCTATTTAATGTCATTTATTGAACAAAAAAAATGACTAAAACTACATTACATATTAAATAAACATATAACAATTAATTAGCTTGGCGTAAAACAAAACATACAGTTAATGACATATTGACTAGTTTAAACATACTGACTATGGTCACATGACATAATTCCTCCTAATCACATGACAAAAACAGCCCAGCTAATAGTATAAGGGTAAAAAACACGTAAAAAGGTGGCGCACAAAAAGCCACCGCATCAAATTAACAAAAATTTTAAATGTACATTGTTCATATGCAACAATATACAAGCAAACGGGTTAGATTATAAGCGTCACCAAAAAGGGTGGTGGAGGGAAAGAGATTGTGCTTGGAAAATTCCGTTGCTTCTTCTTTCATTAAAAATTGCAGAGTGAGACTTACTTGTTGGGAAAAATTTAAACAAAATTTTGATTGATAATCTATAATTTGTACCTGAAAAGTGGATCATTTGAAAACATTGTTAAAGATAAGTGTCCACCTCAAACCTCCCCGTTTTGTGGAGAAAACCTTTATTTTCACCTCTGAATTTGCATCATTTTAATGGTCTTTAAGCTTGAGTACTATTCATTATTCCATATTTTATTATACAGGTAAATTACAGCTACTACCGATTCGGCCACCTTTATTAAATTGGTTGGTTACCCACCCCTACCGACTGACTGAAGATGACCCTAATCAAAACATTTTTTATACCTCCAGGTAGCAATTAATTTTTTTTTAGTTAAGAGAGCATCGAATTTTTCTGACAAAAATTATTTTCTCACCTACCTACCAAACTATTTTTTTTTATTCTGAGTCTGGAGATGGCAAACATTCTTTTAAAGCTGACCTTGCATTGTTGATTTAATAAAATGATGTTTTACATATTTTTGTTCATTAAATAACCAAACTGTTTATATATTAACACTTACAAATTTGTATGTGTTAATATATATGAATATGTCAAAAAATAAACAAAACATTGTTATAAAACAGTAGGCAGGGTGAAGTATAATTTTTCTCTCACACGATGTGTCTTTATATTTCAAGTTAGAAAGTGAACATTTGGAAAGCTTGGAAATTTATAATGCTCGATAAAACGTGATAGTTTGCTTATAAATAGCAGCATGGGTTTATGTTAAGCTGCAAATACGTAAAACTTTGACAAAAGTATTTGGTACCTAAAACTTTTTCCTATTTAAAAACTTAATCAAAACCTGAAATGCTAGCGAAAAATACAATTTATGTTATCTTTTTTTTAGTTTTTTCACTCTTTCTTTATCACTCAAGAATATAAATTCCATTACTTTCTAGTCCTTAACATTTTTTATGAAAGTATTAAGCATTCCAAGTCTTAAAGAAAATAGGCTTATAACTATCCAACACCATTTGATTAACTTCGCACTTTCCAGAGTTGTTTACTTGACCAAAAAATAAATCACTTCTGTGTCCTGGTTACACAATATTAATTGCTGTTCTGCATGGAAATGATCTTAACATCATCCTATTCTAAACCGGCGACAAAATTGATTCTTTTTGCCCACATTATACTTCATCATACAAGCATTTAATTTTCTTTTCCATTTAGACTTGCAATGATCTTGAAAAATGTTCGTAAATCATGGAGAAGTATCTAATTCTTCTGATTTACTGTGACATCTTCGTTGTACAGATTTAGCTTACAAAGACTCCTCTAAATAACAGACTGACATTATATTTATTTGTTTCCAATAGACGATAATGAAAGCGTATTCAATACAGATGACAGAAATAAATAGAGCCCCGCCCTGACCCAGGGACAATGAAATTCACAATTATGGAAGACACCCCCCTGCTCATCTTAACTATACATTAAGTTTGTTTAATACCCAGGAGCAGAGATTTTAAAAGAAGTAATGCATATTCACTGCATACTATATACAACCCCACATTAGCACTAAAACCCCTGACCTAGAGCCACGAATTTCACACTTTTGGTAGAGGACCCAACGTTGATTATAATCATGACGACAGTTTTAACTGTTTAATGTCCAAGTGTAAAGATTTTCAAGAACTGTATTAAATTTAATGGTTTTGGCCCCACCTTTTGGCCGGGGGGGGGGGGGGGGGGCATGGACTTTGAACTTCACAATTCATGTTCCCCTTCAACCAAAGTACATTATGTAGACTATTCTGATAATTAATTTGCACAGGTTACCATTTTATTAAGAGCTTCTTTCCTCGTGTTTTCTAGAGTGATTAATCTTTCCTTTTAATTTTTCTTTGTTTTATTTCAAAATACAGTCATTTTCGGCATGGTTTTACAAAATAGGAAATATGCCACTGTTAGAAGCAAGGAATTATTAATTGCAAATTCTTGCACTCAATGAAAGCTTTTAATATTAGCTTTGCTTGTTTTTCTCTACATCTTATTGATACCGAATCGTAAAAAGCACCTTGTATATTTTCATTGCATCGTCTCATTTATTTGGTTATACAATAGATTACACTTCTTGGATTCGTAGAGCTGTCACAAAATTATTTAGATGGAGCAAATAAATCTGATCCTATACTGTGTTATTTTCTACTTAGTACGTCTTACTAAAATGTAATTAATCAGGATTAAATAAGGGGATTTACCAGTGTGTTAAATCTGAGGAGTTATCGAAGGATGAATGGTAATAAATATGTACAGATGCATATTTTGAAAGACGTAGATAAGTATTTCATTTCCCGAATAATCCTCTTATTTACATGCTCTGTGATGGGGCCAATGACATAACATCATGATGTTCTATATTAAGCTTCCTATATGCACATGTGAGATATGTAAACATTACTCCTCACTGCGTCCAAAATTTACTTAGGATCCATGTCAACGTCAAAATTTGCACTATTACGGAGATGCTGTGGAATTGTAGTCCTCTCCAGAAAACTTCAGATTAAAAACAAGATGTGTTTGTGAAACACTATGCGCCCGGCGGAAACAAAGTTCGAAAAAGCAATATTTAGCATATCGGTCACAGTCAAGGTCACAAGGTACTTTTGTGTCATTTGAAAGAACTTAATTAGTGGAGTATGCATACCAAATATGAAGTCTCTATTTCCTATGGTTCAATAGTTATGGCTAAAGTTCGAAAAAGCTATTTTTAACATATATGTCACAGTCTAGGTCTCAAGGTCATTGACCTTGGTGTCATTTGAAAGAACTTTATTAGTGGAGTATGCATACCAAATATGAAGTATATATCTCTCATGGTTCAAAAATTATGGCGAAGGTTAAAGTTGACAACATACAGACAGATAAACAGACAGGACAAAAACAATATTCGCCTTGAATCTATCGATCCGAGCGCATAAAAATAGGAGAGGGCTACTTTATTGCAGCTAATGTACGAGTAGTTCTGAAGTTCAAGAAATACAGCGCGCTATACTTTTGCAATCACGTGCTCCTTTTTCATTGGTCATATAAAATTGTATGATGAAATTTTGATAGCCATGAAATACAGCGCGCTATACTTTTGCAATCACGTGCTCCTTTTTCATTGGTCATATAAAATTGTATGATGAAATTTTGATAGATCATGGCTAACTCAGTGCGTGAGAATACAGTAGAAGTACGTGCTACTAAGGTAATATAGGCATATATAGGTATAATATTATAATAATAGGTAAAGATCATGGGTAACTCAGTTCCTGGGAACAATGATATAAAAGATAGGTATATTATAATAATAGGTAAAATGATAGATCATGGGTAACTCAGTTCCTGGGAACAATGATACAGAACATATAGAGTACCTTTTAACTCGTGCATCTTCAGATATCAGACTCGGAGGACAAGCCCCCTCGTCGGATATCTAAAGATACGCTCGTTAAAAGGTACTCTATATATTACATACAAGTTTATCTTTTTAAAAAGATAGGTGAGCTAGCGCCGTAGCAATTTTTAAACACGGAAAGGAAGGTCCGTGATCAAGTGATTTATTTTGATGAATTCTTTAATTTTTATCGAGGCTGGAGTGTGAAAAAGTTATAAATGTTTTGTGAAGTGTATTTTATAGACACAAAGGTTAAGAAACGAGGGGGGGGGGGGTGTGAAGTTTTTGTGTTGAACTATTGGAGTTTTTGCGCAACGGGACATTTATGACCTTTACTGGGGAGGGGAAGACTCTATATAATATGGCGAAGATGCCGATTAAGGCATTGTATGATCTGGTTTAAGGATAGAATTTCGTGGCAATGTAGCAAAGAAAATACAGGGGAGCTGAAAGGAATATAGAAATAAATCAAAGTGCATGTTGTATAAATAAAATCCAGAGAGTTCCGAATGTGAAGTTGCTTGGTCATTTGGGTCATCTTTGTGAAGAACTGTTAGGTTTTAAAAAGCCATGCACATCAGAATTTTTTTATGAATAATGGATTTATTCGTTATTTTTAGTGTAAATTCTTGTTTCTGGAATCGTACGATTACCTGAATTGACCAATCAGAAATAAGAGTCTATCTTTGGTTGTGCTTAGACTAAAAAAACCTCCCTTGTCTTTGTTTAGAATAATCAGATAATGACTCGGGCTTTTCCGTCAGAAAAAGGGAAATTTTAATTGCAATTATGCGTTTAATTGCAATTATGCGGTTATCTTTAAACTGTAAGCTACATAATAAATAAACATAGTTATTAATGATACAACGAAATTGTTATCGTGCGGTCTATCTATAGTAATTTTCACATTTTTGTTTTCCCATAATGCACGACCATGAAGCCGAGCATGCGTATTCAAGGAATTTGGACTTACGTAGTTGCTTGAGAGCGCTAGCAATAAACACACTACTCGTTGGATAAAAATTATATCCAACCACAAATCATGCATATGATATCCTGTTTATGCCTCATATCTCGAGTGACAAACAAACCTTGAATAACAAATTAAAAGTTTGGAGAGCATTATTTAAACAAATATTATACTGATAATTATATTAGTTAGTTTCATATAAATGTATGCTGTATACAATTAAAAATACCTATATTTGAATTCTGTAAATAATAGCCTTTTTTCACTTATTAATGGGGGGGGGGGATCTATTTATGTTAAATGTCAATTAAGTGCTATAAGAAGAGCTGTAATACATTATTGTTACAGAAATTATTTCCTTAGAAACAATTATTAACTAGTAGAACATGAAAACAATTACGATATTGATAATAATAATTGTGTCATATAAGTATTCGCTGTATTTATTAGGTCACCTGAGTAACTCAGGTGACCTATTGCTATCTGTTTTCGTCTGTCGTCGTCAGTCGTGCGTCGTGTGTTAAACATTTGAACATTTTCATCTTCTCCTCTGAAACCACTGAATCAATTTCAACCAAATTTCGTATACAGCATCTACGGGTGAAGGGGAACAAAAATTGTGAATTTTATGGTCCCCGCTCCCCTGGGGCCTGAGGGGTGGGGCCAAAACCACCAAAATTATTGCAATCTTTAAAAATCTTCTTCTTTACTCCTGGACATCAAGCAAGCAAACTGTTGGCATGAATGTAATGAGCATTGAGTCCTCTACCAAAATTGTGAAATTCATGGCCCCAGGGTCAGGGGTTCTGGTGTTAGGGCGGGGCTCTATTGATCGTATAGTGAAAATGCATTTATTCTTTGAAAATCTTCTTCTCTGCTCCTAGGTATTAAATAAACTAATTAAGTACAAAGTTATGTTGAGAAAGAGTGCCACTTCCAAAATTGTGAATTTTATTGCCCCAGGGTCAGGGGTTCTGCTGTTAGGGTGGGGCTCTATTGATCATATAGTGAAAATGCATTTATTCTTTGAAAATCTTCTCTGCTCCTAGGTATTAGATAAACTAACTAAGCACATAGTTATGATGAGCAAGAGTGCCACTTCCAAAATTGTGAATTTTACGGCCCCAGGGTCAGGGGTTCTGGTCTTAAGGTGGGGCTCTATTGATCATCTAGTGAAATGCATTTATTCTTTGTAAATCTTCTTCTTTGCTTCTATGTATTAAATAAACTAACTAAGCACATAGTTATGATGAGCAAGAGTGTCTCTTCCAAAATTGTTTATTTAAGGGCCCCAGGGTCAGGGGCTCTGGTGTTAGGTCGGGGCTCTATTGATTATATAGTGAAAATGCATTAACTCTTTGAAAATCTTTTCCTTTGATCCCATGTTTTATGCCAATGATCCAAGTATATATATATATATATATATATATATCTACATATTTATGATGAAGAAAGGTGCATCTAGCAAAATGGTTATTTTTTACGCCCCCTGGGTCGGGGGGGGGGGGTACATAGTCTGAAAATAAATTAATGCTTTGAAATCTGCTCTTTAGATTTAATCAACCATTTTATGATAAAATTTGCAAAATTTTGAAATATGTGGCCCCTGGGTCAGTGGTTCCTTTGGGGTGAGGTGCACAACTGGTTATAAAGTGGAAGTGTATTTTCTCTTTGTTACTCTGATCTACTTCTGGGTATTAAGTAAATAGAGTAAGCATGCTAAGTTTATAATTATGATAAGCAATGGTGGCTCTTTCGAAACTGTGAATTGTGAATTTCATGGCCTTTGGTTTAAAACATGAACCAATTTTAATTGTTTGAAAGTTGTTACACGATACTCAGGTGACCTATAAGGCCCGTGGGCCTCTTGTAATTAAGATGTATTCTTTAATATCATATGTCAGTTTTGAATATTTTTAAGATCCCAAAGAACCAACATGAATTTGAACTACCATATTTAAGACTATATTGGATTCCGAAACTTCGTTAGAATCCTTACAAACAAAGATACTTACGGGTTCCAGTCAATGCTCAACCAAACCTCTTTCTTTACTCCTCACTAAGATATAAACAGTATTGAAGGAGAAACTTTAAGAGTACTTAATGAAGAATGAATTTGAAGTAACATATCTATATTGGATTCAGAAACGTCCTAAGAATTCTTCCGGAACTTCCTGAGAATCCTACGTCAATGCTCAACCAAGCCTCTTTCTTTACTCCTCATCATATTAACGGTAGTGAAGGAGAAACTTCAAGAGTCCTGTGCAACAATATATTCGAGAAGTGGTGTTAATCAGATGTGGATACTTAAAATTCCAAGGAACTTTAGGACAATTTGAAATTACTAGGTTTTATCAAAATCAACAGTTTAAAAACTTACGACTTTTCAACTTGAATCACAACCATTCCCCACGAAAAATTAAATTCCAGGATATTTGATATCATTGACAGCTGCTTTTTTTCTTAATAAAAGGGAAACTCATAAATTTACTTACCTTGTCATTGGTCATTTGCAAAATTATTTTGTAAAAAACATTATGACTGAACACACAAGTACGCTGAAGTTTACATCAAAAAGATGCTCGAGCTACTGATTGACAATACATGTATCTATGTTTTTTTGGAGACTACGTCTTCCAACAATTTATTGGAATTCCTATGGGTACCAATTGCGGTTATTAAGGTCTTCCGTTTCCAACGGAAGACCTTCTACTGATTCTGTTGGTAAAGATTATTATTTTTTTTTTTCTTCTGCTTCCTAGACCGCAACTTTGAGGCCTCATATCTTACTTATTTCTCAACGGATTTCGCTCAAAGAATGACTGCACTTAAGCTATGAGAGTTGGATCCCGATGTTTTGCGCAAAATAAAATTCCAAAATTCATTCAATTAATGTTTTATAGGTATTAAACAATATCTTAAGAGCAGGTTTTGGTATATTATATAACATGAAAGTATTAAACAATGCCGAGCGACACTAGCTTTTGAGACGGGGGTCTAATAGTTTTGTCTCATTTCTATTGTTATTCATATGCATACCAGTTTTCAACGACTTTGTTTACATCGAGCCGCAACTTGACCATTTTTCTTATTTGAACAGAATGTGTATTTTAACTTAAACTTATACATATCCAAAGGACAATGTTGGTCAAGTTGCGGCTCATATCTAATTTTAAAAAAAATGTCCCAAAACTAGGGTCGACATAGCTACTAAATTAACCGGTCACCGTGCATCAACGATTGATATTATAATCACCTTAATCACGTGACATTCTGCTGTTCGATACGCTAACGCTTTCATTGAACATTTCATTGTGTTTAAGTTTTTGTTGTGACAGTATCTATCGTACTTCCAACTTCAAACTATGGGATATTTTTGCGCAAGTATTAATAGGGTTTGAAGAGTATATGTCTCTTATTCAACTTTATGCATTACATTAGGGGTGTTTTGAAAGAATTCTGGTATTAACAGTGTCAGTAGTAATGTATACATTATAGAGAAATTCCACGAACTTTTGGATCAACCCTCGTACATGTATAGGCTTATGTCGCCTCTGTATTATGGTCTGTAGAGCGAGACATCTATCCCATCCCTTAACATTAGAATCATTTAATAATTGTGCACCATAAAATCAACAAGACCTCTCTCTTCTCCATTTAAATTCGTAGTTCGAAAAAATCATATGTGCTAATGTTTACATTCCACAACCATGCGGTTTAAACAGCTGTTAAATGACTCCGCCTATTTGCGGATACTTTAGATTCGAAAGTGGTCCCGTTCAAATTTCCGGAACTTAAGGCTTTTACACGTTCTTTTCAATTACATTTTCTGTAATTATAGAAATATGTATGACAAGAAATTCTAGAAATAAATATCAAAAGCATATGCTTGCACATCAATCATAGATTAATTTAGCGATATATTGTAATGTTAAGCTGAAAATGTGTAGCCGAAAAGGTTCCAACTCTCATAGCTTAAGTGCAGTCATTCTTTTCAGAGGTTATAGACGTTTATAAACTCTATCAGAATGCTGACTAAAATTTCAAAAAGTCACTTCCGGTTTTGAGTTATTTCCCTTTAAACGAAAATTTATAGGCTTTCGTTTCCAGACAAAGGCTCAGAGACGGCTAAAGCTGGAGCAGAAATTCTACTGATTTTAGATAAAAGAAGGATAGAAGTTGTGCACATCTGTTTTTGTTTTTCGATTTCTCTATTCAAAATGGCGCTATATAGGGGTCAAAAATTAGAACACTTAAAAGAACCAAAAATTACTCATATTTTGCTTTTTATCTTCTTAACTAAAAATATTTTGTTTAAATATATACAACATCATTTGTGCAGAATTAGAAGATCTTTCAAATGATATGTTGGAAAAAGGGCTGACCCCTAAATTAAGGGATCTAGAGGGGCCAAAAGTTTTTTCCAGATATCTCAAAAAGTATTGAGAATTTGTTATACATCAAAGAAGCAAAGTTGTTGAAAATGTCAAGTTTAATCTAATGGAGTCGTCAAAATACGTCCAGCGTCGTCACTTCCGGCCAAACCGGAAGTAGTCGAAAAACGCGTATTTTTGCCGTTTTGGACAAGTTTTTGGGTAAAATATGTCTCTGGGAGCTTAAAATTAATTTTCCGTGCGTCCTCGTCACTTCCGGTCAAACCGGAAGTAGCAAAAAATGGCTTATTTTTGCATTAATCAACATAGCTTTAGAGGATTCAAAGCATTTTTGGGCGTTATTTCTCATTTTTGTTAAAGATGAAAGCTACTTCAGGTCAAACAGGACGGAAGACCTACTCGTTGATTTGCAACGAGCTTTGCTCTAGTTAGCAGACTTTTTTTTGTATTCATATGAAGCAGAATTTGTAAAAGAAAAATCTTTACGTGAAAAAAAGAAAACACTTGCTGTGGCCTTCAACTCGACATTTAAATATATCGACGACGTATTATCAATTACATGCATCAATATTGTCAATTACATGTATCAATGGAAACTTCCATTCTTATGTCGATACGATATATCCTGGTGAGCTTGAGATAAAAGATACCACAGAATCAGACACATCTGTTTCATATTTATACCCCCGTTTGAAAAGCGGGAGGGTATATAGTTATCGTTATGTCCCTCTGCTACGCTTTGGGGTACTTATCTCTTATCCGCAACTCCCCTCATACCACTGAATGAAATTTGATGAAACCTTCACAGAATCTTTATAACATATTGCCATGACCTCCTATTTTACTTTTTGATCCAACACATATTTTGGTTTTCCCATAGCAAAACATGGACACTGCCATTATATTCATGTTGGAGGTGGCGGTATCATTTAGTGAGCTCATTGTTCACAGTACCTCTAGTTGGATATTTTACTTGAATGGTAATCTAACAACCAAGCTCCAAGATGATCATGATGATTTTAACTTAACAATCGTCAACTTCCTTTACTTATGCATTAATATACCTTTTCACCTACATACGGAGTTTATACATGTATATCTAAGTTGATTCGATACACAAGAACATGCTCTACGTATGAACAATTTCGAAAACGAGGTAAATATTGACGAACAAGTTGATGAAACAAGAATATCAGCAGTCTCGTTAAAAGTCATTTCGTAAGATTACCATATTCGATACAATGACCTTGTCATCAAAAACAATGGTCATTGAGTCAAATGCTGACTGACGTTTTATATACTAATTGTTAGTCCATTATACACTGAACTGACTACGGATTTTCCGTTATTTCCCGATCATAACAAGGAACCCATGGCGGGTGTGGTCGGTAGGGGATGCTTACTCCTCTACGGCACCTGATCCACATTGTTTTTGAGGTCCTTGTTTTTTATGCTCCTATTTTGTAATGTTTATTGGACTATTGATCTTGAATACTGTTCGTTATCTCGATATTTATACCCCCCGCTTAAGCGGGAGGGTATATACATGTAGTAATCGTTATGTCCGTCCGTCCGTCTGTTACGCTTTGGGGTACCCATCTCCTATCCGCAACTCCTCTAATACCACTGAATGAATTTTCATGAAACTTTTACAGAATCGTATTTACATATTGCCATTGTGGACCTCCTATTTTACGTTTTAATCCACCACATATATTGGGTTCCCATAGCAAAATGTGGACAATGCCATTATCATGTGGGAGGCGGGGGGGGGGGGTATCATTTAGTGAGCCCATTGCTCACAGTACCTATAGTTTTCATTTACTTGATTAGTAAATTCTTCAGTCAATGGGTTGTTTTCACCTATTTAATGTTTAGGTTGTTTGTTTCTGAAGTTTTTCATTCAAATTTAAATATCTGATTGGCTGTAAATTTAAACCTATACTCTACTCTCTCTGCCATTGAGCGGTTAGGGATCTTTTACGTTTCTTGTCCATTGCAGGACGGGATCTCAGTTATATGGTCTCATCAGAAGGACCGGTCTCTACATCCCGCAGCAGGGATTCCAACCCTGCGACATAAGGATCCACTCCTTACACCATGAATATAAAGCGAACGATTTAACAAAGATACCACTACTACACGCGGGTGACTGATAGGGGTGTTAATTAATAAAAATGCCACTAAAGTGTTGCATATATAGCTATTTATTTTGTCACAAAAATCATTTCCTTATTGACCCCCGCTTTCGCGAAAGCGAGGGGACATTAAATCTCATTCGTCTGTCCGTCACAAAAACTTTAACCTTGCTCATAACATTTGATTTAGTGGAGCTATGACTTTCATATTTCACAAGTAAATTCCTTGTGATAAGACCTTTCTTTGGGTACCACCAAATTTGACCTTTTGACCTTGATCTTATAGTTTTTAACCCACTTTTACACAAAAATTCCAAACTTTTACTTTGGCCATTAACTTTTAAATGATACTAGGACTTTGATATTTCACATATATATTCTTTGTGACAAGACCTATCATTGGATATCAACAACTTTGACCTTTTGACCTTGACCTTAGAGATTTTTCATACTTATGAAAAAACTTTAACCTTGACCATAACTTTTGAATGGTAAGGGCTAGGGCTTTCATACTTTACATATGTAATCCTTGTGAGAAGACTTTTCATTGGATACCAAGAACTTTAACCCTTTGACCCTGACCTTGGAGTTCAGTGATGATTTTTAAATAAATGACATATGATAGGGCGTTCATATTACACACAATATGTCGTAAAAAATAACATCACACCCACAAAGACACCGAAAGCGGGGGACCACAATTCCTTGAATTTGCTAGCATGTTAACAATTTAAATGCTAGCAGAGCGTTATGAAGACAACTATTATACTGAAGATTATGCAAGACTTTTTGATGTATTCTTAGGTGCTGCATTTCCTATAGTTTCTTAGGGGCATGTGGTGGTATGGGGGATAAATTACAAATTATTTGGGACCAGGTGTCCATGGAGTAAAGGCATTATTTTAATCATATATTTTCTAATGATAGAAAAATGCAAAATTAAAAAAATTATCAAGAGGCCCATGGGCCTTATAGGTCACCTGAGCATTATGCAACAATTTTCCAGTGACTGAATTTGATTCCTGTTTTAAGCCAGATGCTATGACATTCACAATTCTAAAAGAGGCATCATTGATCATCATAACTATACATTTAGCAGTTTAAAATTGCTCAGTTTGGTTACTTAATACCCATAAGCAGGGCAGAGGAACAAAAAATGCATTTCAACTAATCAGTAATATTCAGCATTAATTAGTAGTGCCCCTACCATGCATGAACCCCTAACCCTTAGGCCTAGATCCACACATTGCACAATTTTTGAAAAGGCATCCTTGCTTTTCAAAAATATTTGATTGATACCAAGGAGCAGATTTCAAACAATATTCATTCATTTTCAGTCTCTAAGTACAGTCCCCCCCCCCTCTCTATGGTACCCCTGACCCCGGGGCCTTGAAATTCACAATTCTGGAAGACTAGGGCCCTTGTTCATAACTATAAATGTAGTTAATCTGCTTAATACCCAGGAGCAGAGAAGAAAATTTTCATAGATTTTATGTATTTTCACTATATAATCAATAGAGCTTCGCCCTAACACGAGAACCCCTGACCCTGGGGCCATAAAATTCACAATTTTGGTAGAGGCACTCATGCTCATCATAACTATGCACCTAGTTAATCTATTTAATACCCAGGAGCAGAGAAGAAGATTTTCAAAGAATTCATGTATTTTCACAATATAATCAATAGACCCCCCCCCCCAACACCAGAATCCCTGACCCTGGGGCCCTAAAATTCACAAATGTGGTAGAGGCTCTCTTGCAAATCATAACTATGCACTTAGTTAGTTTATTTAATACCTAGGAGCAGAGAAAAAGATTTTCTAAGAATTCATGTCTTTTCACTATATAATCAAGAGCCCCCCCCCAAACACCAGAACCCCTGACCCTGGGGCCCTAAAATTCACAATTTTGGTAGAGGCACTCTTGCTCATTATAACTATGTATTTGGTTTGTTTATTTAATACCCAGGAGCAGAGGAGACGATTTTCAAAGAAATAATGCATTTTCACTATATACTTATTTAGCCCCGCCCTAGCACTAGAACCCCTGACCCCAGGGCCATGAATTTCACAATTTTGGTAGAGGACTCAATGCTGATTACAATGCAAAAATTGCATTAATTTTAGTGGTTTTGGCCCCAACCCTCCGGCTTCAGGGAGCAGGGATCATGAAATTCACAATTTTTGTTCCGCTTCATCCATAGATACTTTGTGCCAAATTTGGTTGAAATTGGTTCAGTGGTTGCAGAGAAGAAGCTGAAAATGTTTCAAATATTAACGCACGATGCACGACGACGGATGAAAATGGATAGCAATAGGTCACCTGAGTTTACTCAGGTGGCCTAAAAATGAAAACAACGAAGAAATATTCTGGATCAAGATGGCCTTTATTCTGGACTATGATTGATGATGTAACAACTGATAAAGTGACACAGAAACTCAACCTCGTACAGTACATGTATTTCGACACAAAGTGGTTTATCTTGGAGTTTAACATGCTACAACAATCAACTCCTCGATTGGTGGAGGAATGTCATAACCAGAAGTCTCTGTCGAGACTGTAGCTCTACTGGTTTGTACTTATCAAAAACCATTGCACTATTTTATGTATCTTTGTGAAGTCTACTTGTGTGCCAACTTATTTTGAAATCAAACTAAAACTGTAGAAGGAGTAGCGTTTTAAAGGAATTTCACAGAAAATTCTATTTTTAGTAACCATGGCAACACCGTTCATCGAAATCAAAAACCGATGCACTATTCTATGTATCTTAGTGTAGTCTACTTGTGTGCCAAGTTATATTGAAATCGGACCAAAACTGTAGAAGGAGTAGCGTTTTAAAGGAATTTCACAGAAAATTCTATTTTTAGTAACCATGGCAACACCGTTCATTGAAATCAAAAACCGATGCACTATTCTATGTATCTTAGTGTAGTCTACTTGTGTGCAAAGTTATATTGAAATCAGACCAATATTGAGGAAGGAGTAGCGTTTTAAAGGAATTTCACAGAAAATTCTATGTTTAGTAACCATGGCAACACCGTTCATCAAAATCAAAAACCGATGCACTATTCTATGTATCTTGGTGTAGTCTACTTGTGTGCCAAGTTATATTGAAATCGGACCAAAACTGTAGGAGGAGTAGCATTTTGAAAGAATTTCACAGACATATCTATTTTTAGTAACCACGGTAACACCGTTCATTGAAATCAAAAACCGATGCACTATTCTATGTATCTTAGTGTAGTCTACTTGTGTGCAAAGTTATATTGAAATCAGACCAATATTGAGGAAGGAGTAGCGTTTTAAAGGAATTTCACAGAAAATTCTATTTTCAGTAACCATGGCAACACCGTTCATCGAAATTAAAAACCGATGCACTATTCTATGTATCTAAGTGTAGTCTACTTGTGTGCCAAGTTATATTGAAATCAGACCAAAACTGTAGAAGGAGTAGTGTTTTAAAGGAATTTCACAGAAAATTCTATTTTTAGTAACCATGGCAAACCGTTCATTGAAATCAAAAACCGATGCACTATTCTATGTATCTTAGTGTAGTCTACTTTTGTGCCAAGTTATTTTGAAATCAGACCAAAATTGTAGAAGGAGTAGCGTTTTAAAGGAATTTCACAGAAAATTCTATTTTTAGTAACCATGGCAACACCGTTCATTGAAATCAAAAACCGATGCACTATTCTATGTATCTTAGTGTAGTCTACTTGTGTGCCAAGTAATATTGAAATCAGACTAAAATTGTAGGAGGAGTAGCGTTTTTAAAAATTGTTTACAGACAGACGGACAGACAGACAGACAGACAGACAGACAGACAGACAGACGGACGGACGGACGCCGGACGCATTACTATCGCATAAGCTCTTCTGGTCTCTGACCAGTAGAGCTAAAAAAGACGAACATACGGACATTCTTGGTGAAATTTTAAGGCTCTGTAGATTTACATGCACGGGAAGTTGATGATATACATGTATTTAAAAGTTTAGTAATTTTACATTTTACATTGACATAGGGGTAAAATTCTAAATAAAACTAGAAAGTCTGCTATTGCAAGCAATAGCGTATGTCGCCCCGAACTGGACAAGACTTTCATTTTTTCATCACTAAAACAATACCCATTAGCTAAGCTTGGACAACCATCAACATCAGTCCTATCAGTACTTTGATTTAAAAATCAAAGTTAAAGAATTTTCACTTTTCCCCTGTTTCCATGGAAACTGTTGACATTTGCAATTTTTAAATCCAATGAGCACAATTACAGATACTAATCATTAAATAAATAAAATTTCATAAAGAATGTTCAAGGGACCAGAGAGAAAACTCGTGGACAAAATTCGTCGCTTTTTGCAGATTTCCATGGCAACAGTAGCCATTTTGAAACTGAATGACTATACAACACAACTACAGCCAGTGATCCTCCTTTGACGAAAGTTTCAGGAAGATTGTCCCAGCCATCTCTGAGAAACCGCCTGGAGAACAAAAACATGCGTTCAATCGCAATATGTCGCCCGACTTCGTTCGGGAAGACATAATAATACAATTTACGTTAACATAGGTTCCATATTATAGAACCGGATGCAAATGTATAATTATAATGACTCATATCATAATTTATTATTGTTGGATTATATAATTGATTACTTAATTGATACATGTATTGTTATCTAAATTTATTTGAAAAAATTTTCATTGGTTGCATATATTTTTTATTATTTATTTTCTCTTAAAGTTGACGGTCAAAATCATTGTGATATATAGTAGTAAATACATTACTATAATTATCCAATAGAACACAAGGCTACTTGTATTCGGCGCGATTTTTTTATAAAATTTATCGCTTATACAATATTTGTCAGCATCGGGCTCGATATTTCACTCGATATTCTTATACTAATCAAAGTACTAAAAGTACTGTTTGGGGTTGATTTTAATGACGATTTCAATAAAATTTAATGTTCGACACTTTGTTCACAACTTTTTTCAAATTATGTTCATTTATGCTTCATAAGGTAGATGTGAGAATTAAATGAAAAAGAAAATGACACGATTCCACAGAGTCAAAAAGGTAAGGTTGTTTTGATCATCATAACCTTAGAATGATATGCCCAAAATAGTACGACTTTTTCTCTGTTCGATTATTTTCAATAAAATTTTACAGTATTTTTCTGACCTAAAGTTTGTTTAAAAGGGATACTAATAGCAAAACCATTTCTGTAACTAAAGTTACTCCCCTTCCTCTAATAAAGACAACTTAATATTTAGTAGTATTATTATTTTAAAAAGTAACAAGGCATCTTGTTCAAACACTGATACCAATGTATGGTAGCTTATTGCCATGAAAATCAAGTCTTTAAAAGAAAGTTAAACTGTAGAGTATAGGGTCATAATGTAATACTGGTAAATTTTAGTTTGTTACATTGGCGTCGAAAGTAAATTAAAAGGGGGGGAGGGGGGGGTAAGTGAATGAAAAAAAATAAATTTCGAACCTGAAAAATCTTAAAACCAAAAATCGGAAAATGTGTCTATTGTCCAAACAAGAAAAACCTATTTCGTGAGGGGGGAACTTCTTTCAGTACCATTTTTTCCCTTTCAAACACTTACACTTACCCTTCTTCTTCGACTACATTGCAACGTGCCTGATGAGAGGAGGGGGGGGGGGGGCTAAATAAACCTACGTCTCAATACCTATATGAAGTCTATCTTTGTAAACCCCCCCCCCTCCCCGATTCCGACGCCTATGTGTTATGCATAAAGTTAATTTATAAAAACAAAAGCACTAAATGTTTTTAAATGCTATAGTTGATGTTTGGATAAATATATACATGTATGTAGAGAGAGAGAAAAGAGAGAGTAGGTCAACTCAAAGAAATGCAGTAAATTTCGGATTACACTTGCACAAATCGTGGTAAGACATGCATGGATCAAAGGGGATACGGATCCCTAACAAATTCTAATTTTTTTTAAACTGACAAAGTAAAATTACTAAAGCTATGTCTCGAACCCTTTTCCCCTTCCGATTTGAGCCACCACCTCCTAGGGAAAATTTTCTGGATCCACCTAACAAAAAAAAAATACAATCGGGCTCGGGCTGTCGACTTGAATATAACCGATAATGCTTAAATTATAAAGAAAATCGCTGTCATTTGAGTGTTTTAATGCAGGGAGAAAATACTTCTGTGATATTGGGATGAGATGGACGCGCTGGCGCGCCGACGCGACAAATACAGTTAGCCGAACACGATCATATCCATCATTCATATAGTTCATTACGACAATAGCCAATTGCAATGAATATTCATAGCCAATAGTAAAGCAAAGAAAGTATTCGCGTACTCACCCAATCTGCGCAGACAAAGTAGCTTTATTCTAAACTAGAGGCCGATGGGCCTTATAGGTCACATGAGTATATTTAAAAACTTTCCAACAAATGAATTTTATTCGTGTTTAAACCAGAGGCCATGAAATTCACAATTTTGAAAGAGGCACGATTGCTTATCATACAGTATGCGGTATACCGATCAGACCCAACCTGACACCCAAGCAGTCCCAGAAAGCAGTCCCCAGGACTGCTGTCTTGGACTGATTTGTTCACTCATGATTGAAAAAGGTTCTGAGTGACATGATAGCTCCGCCCCATTGTATATTCTGAAATTGCAGGCTCCCCTTTGTTTAGTTTATTTGCAGAAGAGAGGAGTTTTGATTATTAAAAAAGCAAGGATTTCTTACAATCTTTTAATAAGTAGAGATTATTATAGTTAATTAATATTTTCATAGACTGTATATTTACACAAATGTAGTTTAGAACAAATTTTAAAAAAAGTTGTTAAATATACGGATATCAGGAGATTTTTATCCCTAAAAATACACTACAGGTTTTTGAGAGAAAAAAATAACTACATGTGGGCCCATTTTATTGTTTAATGTAAAATTATGTTCGCAGAACTTGCATTGGCACTATTTTAAAAAATCATTACAATTAGATATGTTTTTTTTTAACTGAAGAAGCTACAAGTTTTACAAGTCAACGCTAAAAATGATTATTCCATGCAACCCTCAAATAAAATCTAACAATTTTTTTAATGACCATGAATTAAAATTATGCTACCATTCTTCTGTAACATAAACAATGTGTACAATTATTGGGGAATTCATTAATAATTGAATTAGTTTTTAATTTATAAACAAGTTATTAAAAGAGTACATTTATTTCTAAAAATGTTGAAAATACCGGGAAATGTGATTTATTTCTCCTTTGTTATTCTTGCGTTTACCTGGCCGATTAATGTGTATAAAATTATTTCAACACCGTGGTTTCGATCGCCTTAGGGCAGAAAATCGAATACTTGTTATTTTGGTATGTGCATCAGTGTTTCACATCATTGAACATGCTAGTCAACAATGTCCTTAATTTCAACCTACCGGGTATGTAATGCGAGAAAAAAAAAGATAAATGAAATGTGTATAATTTTTTTTCAGGATTAATTAATTTTGAACGGAATTTGAGGGTTCCATTCTGGTGATTTACAAATGTAAATATTTACAAATAAAAAACTTAAGCTCCATAGTAGAGCTAGAGAAACTAACGATAATTCAATCGACATATCAAGTACCTCTAACCCAGGGGCCCGGAAATTAAGCATTTTAGAAGAAGCAGTTTTCTTCGTCATAAATATGTAATAAGATCATTGGCATAATACCCAGGAGCAAAGAAAAAGATTTTCAAAGAATTCATGCATTTTCACTTTATAAACATTAGAGCCCTGCCCTAACACAAAAAGCCCTGACCCAGGGCCTTAACCTTTTGGGCAAGCAAAACACACCTTCTAGCCTTCAGCTTCAGTCCAGCTGCAAGAAGCTTCTCAAAGACCAACTCTAGGTTTTTCAGCATTTCGTCAAATGTCTTCCCGTATACGATGACACCGTCTAGGTATATTAGACATATCTGCCATTGTAAGCCAGCTAGTACAGACTCCATCAAGCTTTGAACGTAGCTGGGACATTACAAAGCCCGAACGGCATGACATTAAACTCATACAGACCTTGACGAGTAACAAATGCCGTGTTAGCCTTATCCTGTGGCTCTAGCTCAACTTGCCAGTAACCAGCATTTAAGTCCAACGTACTAAACCTCTTGGCATCACGCAGCTAGTTTACAGACTCGTCAATACGAGGTAATGGGTAAGCGTCCTTTGTTGTAACACTGTTTAAGCGCCTGTAGTCTACGCAGAATCTTCTAGACCCATCTTTCTTCTTTACTAGTACAATTGATGAAGACCAAGGGCTTTGTGACGGTTCTATAATACCTCTTCTTAACATGTCAGATACATGTCCCTGAACCTCTTCTTGCATTGAAATGGGAGACGCTTTGGTGCCTGCTTAATAGGTGCATTTGTACCCGTCTCTATTTTGTGCCTGACTTTAACTGTTCGTCCTACGTCTTCATCAGTCTTGGAAAACAGTGATGCAAACTTCTATAACAGACTTTTGGCTTTCTGTCAATATTCCTCATCTAAATGACCAGTACTGCTTTCATAAAGCTCTTGCAAATGGAATGGCATGTCACAATTCTCATCAAGAAGGTCATTTTTCTCCGTCATCAAAGACAACCTCATCAACTGAAGTTAATTTCCCTACAACAGTTCCTGGGTACATGGTTCTACTATATCATCTGAAATATTCATGATACGGATGGGAACCGTGTTCTATCTCCGGACAAGTGTTTTAGCCAGCAAGCAAGAATCATTCCACCATCACTTCCGATCTAGGTGGTACAGTGATCCTATGTACATTGGCTACTTTATATGAGCTCGCCGACCCCTCAAGCTGAATAGGGTGCTCTATGCCTGAGATTGATATCTGATGCCTACGCACATCAATTATTGACTCATGCTTTATCAGAAAATCTAGACCAAGTATTCCGTCTATCTACCGTAATATCAGCTATAATCATCTCATGTTGTAGCTCGACATCATTCAGCTTGAAATCCACTGGAACCTTTCCACGTTAAATGTAGTTCCACTTGCAGTTAATACGTCTCTCTTAACTTCGGTCATTGCATTGTTTCCTGTCCTTGCATATTGTAGACAGCAAAGATACTGTAGCACCTGTATCGACCAACAAGTATGCATCCATTCCATGGATACGGGCCGTAACATAAAACCCCTCTCCCATTGATAGAGCTTGCAGATCTAGAGTACTCATCACCTGACTTGGGATCTTTCTTTAGAACTGTACCAGGCCTCTCATGCTGAACCTTCTTAGTATTGATCTCGTTCCTAAATTTGTTTTTAGGCTCTTTCCTCAGCTGTGGGCAGTCTTTTCTTAGATGCAAATCGGATCCACACTTGTAGCATTTCTTAGTTCGAATTTTATCATCTGTTTGTGTCGCTGGACGAGGCAAACGTCTCTGACTTTGTGACTGAAACTTCCACTGTCTCAGTTCTCTCATATCACGCTGTAATGAGCGCATGTTCTTTTCAATTGTTTCTATGAAAAGATCGAGTTTCGAGTTCTTAAACGAGTCTTCAGTATTCTCACTCATCACCCTGACTGTATCTGTGCGACGGCTCTCTGTTCTGTTGTATGCTTCTAGTTTCACAGCTCTCTGTATCGCATCATTCAGGTTCATAGGTCTTGCCTGCTTAATCTTGAGACGCATATCTGAGTTGTGCAACCCATCTAAGAATTGATCTATGGGTAGGCTAAATTTATGAGTCTTCTTATGTCTCGAACCATCTCTGGCAAACTCTCAGACGCTTTTTGTCTTCTTTCTATGAGCCGTGCTCTATAAAGCTATGTCTGGTTCAAAGGTGCAAACATATCTTGGAGAGCCTTAACTAGTTTACCATAGTGCTGTCGTCCTTCTTTAGGCTGATTTCCTAATACTCCTTGTGCCTGGCCTCTAAAGGATGCAGCCAAGTATAGTCCCTTCTCAGTCTCTGTCCATTTATTAAGAAGACATACCAATTCGAAGTGAGACAGATAATCATTGAACAAACCAGATCCATCATATGTAGCGGGCTTTACAAAATTTCTGGATTGACCTTGTCTCAGGTTTGTAGGAGTTCCTTGGCTTGGGAGCACGCATGGGAGGCCGCTCATTAGATACAGAACTCTCATCATCATTCGTACATGAACATACATCATCACTGACATATCCACTCACACTATCTCTCCTTCTCATTCGGGGTACTGGTACTCGTGACTGGTCTGTCTTGGGACTCCAGGAGTTTGTGTTCTAGGAGTGTTTGTAGTCATTACAGAGTCATGTATCTCTCTTTTGAGACGAACTATTTCCCTTTCCGGAAAATCAAAATCGGCTTGTAAACCTGACATTCTTCAACAAATGACAAAATGATAGCAATGGATTTAAAAGAACTGACCCAAATCCCGACGCTGCCGCCAATTTTTGTAACGTGTCCTGGGTCCGATGATTTGGACCAGTCCGGGGGATGTATAAAAATGATCAGATTTACAAGAAAATAATTACAAGGGTTAATATAAAAACATCGAATCAATATATACATATATTTCTAGGGTTATCTTTCCCTTTAATATAAAAACAAATCAAAAGCAATGAGATATCGGACCGGGCTTTGTTCTTAGTATCTGTCTGGTGTATGTGTCTCAGGGATGTGCCACCAGACGGCTTTGTCCCTTGATACAATACAGGCTGTAACCAGGTACTAGAAAAACACCGCTTGTATTTATATACAGTAAATATACCACTGTTAACAAGCTAGTAAAACAACACAACATTGTGCAGTTGTATTAACAGTATTTATCTTTTTATGACTCTAACCACCGTACCTTCTCTCTCGACAGCCAAACAGAGAATGACCAATTATTTTGGATGCACTCGTACATGTATATATACTTGAGCGACACCTGGACTAACCTCGGCTTTCACCATATGCCTAACGATAAAACCCGATAAAAATTGAATCCCGAGCCCGGTCGTCACACATGTAAACAAAGGTTTGTCAGTGTAGAAAATATTGCACATTTTTTTAACAAGCGTATCGGGATTTGGAAAAAGTGTCGCTAATGAGCTCCAATTTCAATAAGCAAAGATAAAAGTAGATTGTGATTTTAACACCCCCACTCCCATTATTAGGATACGTGTTTAAAAGAAACAGACAGACTATAGCTATTTCCTGTACATGTATACTGTCCATTTTATTTATATAACCCAGACTACTCTATATCATTTGAATGGGTCAACCTACACCACGTGTTTTGAATTAAAATCACAATAAAATAAGAAGGGGTGACCTACTGCGACACGGATGTCAGTTTCTACGGTCTCATCCGAAAGACCGGTCTCCTCGTCCCATTGTAGGATTCGAACCCGCGACGTAAGGATCAACTCCTAACTTCGAAACTCTGGAGCAGGCACTATAACCATTGCGCCACGCGGACGATAGAGGAATGAAGTACAATAAAATGAATTCCTTTTAAACAGTGTAAAACATTTATAGTAATGCATAAAATATGGGATAAGAAAGAATCTCCCAAGATTTAAGGATGGATATGATTTTAATCAAATTTTGCTTTAAGAAAAAAACACACTACTCGTTGATTAAAAACTATATCCAACCACAAATCATTCATAGGATATCCTTTTTATTAAGCTTCATGTCTCGTGTGACAAATCTTAAATAACAACTTAATAGTTTGGAGAACATTATTAGAACAAATATAAAATTGATAATTATTAGTTTGTTTTATATAAATGTATGCCGTATACAATTAAAAATACCTGTACTTGATGAGTAAAGTCTGTAAATGATGCCTTTTTTTCACTCATTAATGGAGAGGGAGGTAATTATGTAAAATATCAATTAAGTGCAATACATTATTGTTACAGAAATCATTTCCTTTTAAACAATTATTAACTTGTAGAACATGAAAACAATTTCGATATTGATAATAATATTTGTTTCATATAATTATTTGCTGTTTTCATAATCAAGATATATTCTTTAAATTTATATGTCTGTTTGAATATTTTTAAGATCCCAAAGAACCAACATGGATTTGAACTACCATATCTAAGACTATATTGGATTCCGAAACTTCTTCAGAATCCTTACAAACAAAGATATTTTTGGGTTCCAGTCAATGCTCAACCAAACCTCTTTCTTTACTCCTCACAGAAGATATTAACAGTATTGAAGGAGAAACTTCAAGAGTACTGAATGAAGAATGAATTTGAACGACCATATCTATATTGGATTCAGAAACGTCCTAAGAATCCTTCCGGAACTTCCAGAGAATCCTACGTCAATGCTCAACCAAGCCTCTTTATTTACTCCTCTTCATATTAACGGTAGTGAAGGAGAAACTTCAAGAGTACTGTGTAACGATATCTTCCAGAAGTGGTGTTAATCAGATGTGGATACTTAAAATTCCAAGGAACTTGAGGACAATTTAAAATTACGAGGTTTTATCAAAATCAACAGTTTAAAAACTTACGACTTTTCAACTTTAAACACAACCATTCCCCACGAAAAATTAAATTCCAGGCTATCTGATATCATTGACAGCTGTTTTTTTTTCAATAAAAATGGAACTCGTAAATTTACTAATCTTGTCATTGGTCCATTGCAAAATTATTTTGTTAAAATATTCTGATTGTACACACAAGAACACTGAAGTTGACTTCAGAAAGATGCCTGCGTTTCTGATTCACAATATCTGTGCTTTTTGGAGACCAAGTCTTCCAACAATTAATTGGAATTCCAATGGGTACCAATTATGGGTCCGTTATTAATAGACCTTAGGCTATTTTTGTATTCATATGAAGCAGAATTTGTAATAAATAAATAAATAAAAAAAAATAAATACATAAAAATTACGTGAAAAGACGAAAACACTTGCTGTGGCCTTCAACTCGACATTTAAATATATCGACGACGTATTGTCTATTAACAATGGAAATTTCCATTCCTATGTCGTTACGATATCCTGGTGAGCTTGAGATAAAAGATAACACATAATCACACATCTGTTTCATATTTAGATATTTTACTTGAAAAGGACCTTAATGGTAATCTAAAAACCTAGCTCTATGATAAACGTTAATGGTAAGCTAACAACCAGATCTCTAAGATAAATATGACGACTTTAACTTTACAATCGTCAACTTCCTTTACTTATGCAGCAATATACCTTCATCACCTGCATACGGAGTTTATATATCTCAGTCGATTCGATACGTATGAACAATTTCGACGTTTTTCATACTAATTGTTAGTCCATTATTTATACACTGAACTGACTACGGATTTTCCACACAGGAGCACACGGCGGGAGTGACCTGTCGGCAGAGGATGTTGACTCCTCCATGGCACCTCATCCCACCTTTGATTTTTTTTTTTAGGTCCGTGTTTGTTCTGCTCCTATTTTGTATTGTTTTATGGACTGTTTATATTGAATACTGTTGGTTATCTCGATATGTTTCATTTACTTGATTAGTAAATTATACAATAAATGTGTTGTTTTCATCTATTTAATGTTACGTTTTTTGTTCATGATTTTTTTCATTCAGATTAAGACACCATCTGGTTTGCTGTAAATTTAAACCTATACTGGACACTCTGTGCCATTGAGCAGCTAGGAATCTTTTACGTGTCTTTATCGATTGCAGGACGGGACCTCAGTTTATATGGTCTCATCTGAAGGACCGGTCTCCATATCTCGCAGTAGGGATTCAAACCTTGCGACATAAGGATCCACTCCTTATACCATGAATATAAAGCGAACGATTTAACAAGGTTACCACTACTCCACGCGGCTGACTGATATGGGTGTTAATTAATAAAAATGCCATTAAAGTGTTGCATATATATAGCTATTTATTTTGTCACAAAAATCATTTCCTTGTTAACAATTTAAATGCTAGCAGAGTGTTATGAATACAACTATTATATTGAAGATTATGCAAGATTTTTTGGTGTATCAATTTCTAGTTGTAAACGCTTCCCTATACAAATAAATTGATAATCAAGAACTTGCAATGCAATTCTTAGGTGTTTCATTTCCTATAGTTTCTTAGGGGCATGTGGTGGTATGGGGGATAAATTCCACATTATTTGGGACCAGGTGTCCTAGGAGTAAAGGCATCATTTTAATCTGATATTTTTTAATTAAACAATAAAATACTTTCTTTGTTTGTTATTACTGGAATGAACGGTCGCAGCTGTTGCAGAAAAAATACATAACCCGCTATGTACATTTTTTCTGCAATAGCTGCGACCGTTCATTCCAGTAATAACAAAGAAAGAAAGACATTTTATTGTTTATATTTATATCTGTTTAAATTATCATTTTAAGTAGGATTTAAAATATTAATTATTGTGTTAATGATGCGAACGTCTTTGTACGTTTCATTGATGGAACGGCCACTGATCAAGAAATTTGTACAGTTGATATGCCTAATGTAGTTCATGCAGTGATGAACGCAATGGGTTTTCTTAAGAAATAAAGAAGAAAATATTCAGTGGATGTAAATATTGATAGAAAAAGGCAAGATTAAAAAAAAGGTTTAAGAAATTAAAAATGAAAACAACGAAGAAATATTCTGGATCAAGAAGGCCTTAATTCTGGAGTATGATTGATGATGTAACAATTGATATAGTGACATAGAAACTCAACATTATTTTTACCTTACCCCACCTTTGATGTAAACATTTTATATAGTAATGTTTTGATCTATTTGGAAGTTGCATGTAGTGATATTGGTATCACTGCAAGGTTTATTAATGTAAATCTATTAAACTACTTTTTCATTTTTGTAATAGTTTTTACAAAATTGTCATTTAATAATAAATGACCTTTTTCAACTTCAAACGGTGTTGTGTTGTTATCAGATAGTGTAATATTACATCAAACAGAGCAACCTTTAGTGCGATTATCAGGAAGATGGGCATAAATGTATTTCGACACAAAGTGGTTTATCTTGGATTTTAACATGCTACAAGAATCAACTCCTCGATTGGTGGAGGAATGTCTTAAAAAGACGAACATACGGACATTCTTGGTGAAATTTTAAGGTTCTGTAGATTTATTTGCACGGAAACTTGATATAATTAAAAAGTTAGTAATTGTACATTTTACATTGACACAAGGGTAAAATTCTAAATAAAATAATACAATAAACGTTAACATAAGGTTCCATATTATAGAACTGGATGCAAATGCAGGGGCGTAGCAACCGGGGTCAGGGGGGGCCTGGCCCCCCCACTTTTTTTTCCCAACCTTACTTATATTATAGGAAATGTTAATTGAAAGTTTGGTTGGCCCCCCCACATTTAGTGATGTACCGAAAATGTAGTATTAGAATTGGTAATAAAAGTACTTGATACTGAAAAAAAGTTTACCTACCCCCCCCCCCCCCCCCCCCCCCCCCCCCCCCCCCCCCCCCCACGAAATAGGATTTTCGACTTTGGGCAACTTTTCCCTTTTTTTTTTTTTTTTTTTTTTTTTGCTTGTCAACTTTTTAGGTAGGTAAGAAAAAATTTTCTCTGGCTGGCCCCCCCCCCCACTTTCAAAAACGATGCTACGCCACTGAAATGTATATAATGACTCATATCATAATTTGTTATTGTTGGTTTATATAATTGATTACTTAATGATACATGTATTGTTATCTAAATTTACTTGGATATTGTGATATATTTAGTAGTAAATATATTACTATAATTATCAAATAGAACACGATCATATCCATCATACATGTAGTTCATTACGACAATAGCCAATTGCAATGAATATTCATAGCCAATAGTAAAGCAAAGAAAGTATTCACGTACTCACCCAATCTGCGCAGACAAAGTAGCTTTATTCTAAACAAGAGGCCCATGGGCCTTATAGGTCACCTGAGTATATTTAACAACTCTCCAACAATTGAATTTTATTCGTGTTTTAAACCTAGAACCTCTGACCCTGGCGCCATGAAATTCATGATTTGGAAGAGGCAGCCTTATTATCCTCTCAATCAAATGGGAAAATCTGTCGTCAATTCAGTGTGTAAATAATGGACTAACCATTGGTATGAAAAACGTCAGTTGGCTTTTGACTCAATAATAAATTGCTGACAAGATCATTGTTTCGACCATAGAAGTTACGAAATGCTGATTTTAAACGAGACTGTTGTTATTCTTGTTTCATCAACTTGTTCGCCAATAATTTACCTTGTCTTATAAATTGGACGTATACATATGAACGTAAAGCAGGCTCTTGCGTATCGAATCAACTGAGAGATATAAACCCCGTATGCAGGTGAAGGTATATTGCTGCATAAAGAAGGGAAGCTGACAATAGAAAATTTAAAGTCATCATGTTTATGTAATTCTCACAGATTCACTCAAATTGCAATAGGAGTGAATAATCCTCTTAAATATATATCAGTTTGAAATCGACGAATTATTTAATATTGATAATACTAATTTTATGTATATAATTTCATTTTTTCCATTTATAAATATGCATATATGGATCTATAAATAACACACAGACGTAGGTACTGACATATTTAAGTCTACAGCTCGAGAAGTCAACAGGTCTAATGCTTAATACGGCCCCCGTTAATATATAATATTTATGAAAAACACTTTTACATTCTGCCCCATCACCGAAGGAACTCAATCACCTCCGTAACGGGTGGTTCTGCAAAAGAAATACCTTAATATCAAATCCAATAATTGATAGTCGGTAGTTTTCGAGACTAATGGCAGCAGTGGTCAGCATCTTTTGATGTTCCCCAATTTCTTTATCAATACAGTTTGGGTGAATCTTCATAAAAATCTCTCTTACCCATGTCGTCTTTAGTGATTGCAATTCTCCGAATTCCAAGCTTTCTAGATACTCTTGTGACAACCAAATTAACTATTGAAATTTTTATTTATAAAACATATGAGTTACTTATACTTACATGGGAATATCACGGTTAATCATATTTGAAGAAATAATTCTTATAAAAACATTGTGAAAATAAATCTGCCTAAGGGCGATATATAATGATACAAATATAATTTTTATTTCAAAGACAAAACCACTTAAATGTTATTCAGAATTGATTCATTAAAACTAAACAGTTCATTTTTCGGAAATCGCAATGTGTTCAGTTTCATTACGTCCCAATTATCAAACCACCAATCAAAATCAATGAAAATATGGGAAAACTGTCACTCAATAGTTAAAATAAATTGATCGTCAATATTTTGCAAAGGAGTTTATATAAATGTTTCCGGGTCTTCAATACAATGATATTCATGCAAAACTTACTTTTGATTTTCTGCGATAAAGATCCCTCATTTAAAGATGCTGCTGCAAATATCGAACCAAAACACACATAAACTACTTGCTTTGCATACTGCCTTAAGGTATCCGATCCATAATAGCCTCCGATTCAATGAATCTGAATGCATAACAGATGTATATTGGCTGAATACAGCTCAGTATATGGAGACATAATCTATTTTAGTCTCAACATGTAACAGCGGAATGTGTCCTAATTTTTTACCTTGATCCATTTTTGAAGAGTTATCCCCCTTTGCGTTTAATCAACAAAATTCATTTTTTAAAAATATATCTGGTGAAAATTATTTTTAATCGTTTTTCTATTCTTAATAATTATATACATCTTTCATAGCATTTTTTGATATTCATCATTTTTATCTTTTAAAAAAAAATTGCTTGTTCCCATAGACCTCAATGCATTCTTAGTTAATTAATTAATTACTGTTTGGGTAATCATAGTTTTGAAAATTTCTCCTGGTTAATCCTTTTCTATCGTAAACTGCTTTGAATTAGTTTCAGAGTATTTAATACAGGATGGATATTTAAGGTTAGAAAATTATCCCTTTTATGGGTCGGATAAATAAATACTCTCTCTGAAGGATTCTTAACTTTAAGACTTATTCTAGAATGCTTCAACTGACTGAAATAAGATGTTTATTATTTTAAGTTAGTAATGTATCCTTATATATAGTCACATGTAATATGCATTATAAACATAACATTTATCTTTTAACAAGAGGCCCATAGGCCTATAGGTCACCTGAGCATCATTTAATTAACAGCTTCCCAATCATACATTAAACCAGAGGCCATGACATTCACACTTTTGAAAGAAGCACCATTGCTCATCATAACTATACACTCAGCATGCTTGCTCCAGGTTGATTACTTCATACCTGTTGCGGGTTCTTCCTTATTATAGTAAAATAACAAAAGTCAAAGCGTTTTCACATTTATATAGATTACATCAACTGTACATAGTATATTCCGGCTCCACTGTAACTATTACCATACACCATAAAACACAGAACACAGGACGTAACGTAGGACGTGTAAACTGGAACGGAGGACGTATAACGGGACCTACATAACACAAAAATTGTAAACACATTAAGTTACACATTAAATACTCAAATCTACATACAAGTTATTACCCACATAACCCACCATACACAAACATGGGATAATAATGGGATCAACATCACAGCGCTGCATTACAGAACTTGTATTAAATGCTTTTACACAATAATTACATTATTGTACATGTAACTTACACTTACACACAGTAACTTCACTTACATAGTTACTTTACTGTTTAGAATCATATTGAAACTAAATACGACAATACTGGAGCCGATGCTATCAATTAACATTACTCACTATAATATTTATAGAACATACAAACTATACAAACGAACGAACGAACATTCAAACGAATAAACTAGAATAAAAATACGTTGAAATAACAAAGTTATCCCAGGACCGTTTAATTAACAAAACAGAGAAGAAAATGTAAATAAAACATGTTACTCATCTCAGAAGTCAGTGTCTGTATTAACGATAAAATTATTATAACTTTACAAAACTTTTCAGTATTAAAATTGGTCAATTGGACAGAGCTCGTGCAGCTACATGTCGGTAAGCCGGTTCTAAGAAGCGTGGAAGCCTAAACTCAGGTGAATAAATACAGGTAGTGGAGAGGTACCAAAAGGGTGTTCGAATAAGAGATCCAGAATAGGATAACTGAAAGAAACTACGGAACAAAGTTCGAATAATAAATACAGTAAATTTAAAATACAAATAGACAATATAACACCGTAAATGTGACAATACCCATAACCAGAGTAGGGAAACAAAAAATGTATTTCAAATAATCAGTAATAATCAGCACTGCCCCTACTCTCAGGAGCCGCTCACCCTGGGACCGAATATTTCTCAATATTAGAAAAGGCACCCTTGCTAATCATAAACGATTGATAAATCCCGAGGAGCAGATTACAAAGCTTTAAGGTATCCGATCCACAATTCGCCTCTATGAAATCGGCCGACTTCGGAACATGTCGTACAAGATCGGAAAACTAAACGTTCCATATATTTTTTTTTTAATTTACAAAAATACATTATTTATATTATTCTAAGTAAACGTTGAAACGTATGAATATGACTATGAAATAATCCAAGCTTTAAATTTAAAAATAACGCGCACGAGAATTCTCGAGACTGTCAATTTCCGTCATGGCGCCAGTGAAAAGAAGACGGAACAAACTCGGGCGGTTCAAAAGTCAGCCGGGAATACAGCCAAAAGTCAGTGAAAACAAAAAGAAAAATGTGATCGAAGAACATAATTATACATCAGAACATATTTGTACAAGTTTCAACGGCTGTGATGTATGCTGTCCAGGGCTAAGTAAGTTGAATGCAGCGAAGAAAATCAACACGAACAGTTTGAAACTAAAAGGAAGACGTATTGTGGAATTTAACATACTCATTGAAGGTCTTGCGAACTGTAAGAAATGTTTTTGTGGTCCTTTATTTCTTTCCCCTCAAACAGTAAAAGCAGAAATGAAAGTGGGACTTTCGGGGTATTTATATGTGCAATGTACCTACTGCGGTAATGTAAACAGAGTACCCTATGGGAAAAAACAGAAGAAGGTAAAAGGCAAGAGAGGAATGCCCAGCTTCTGCGTGAATACTAAACTCGGTGCAGGTAGTTATTGTTTATATATTTACTA
The DNA here is from genome assembly GCF_032062105.1 of Saccostrea cuccullata. NCBI lineage: Eukaryota > Metazoa > Mollusca > Bivalvia > Ostreida > Ostreidae > Saccostrea > Saccostrea cuccullata. Next base: position 784,867 of record NW_026929887.1, read on the forward strand.
TATTATTATGTTTATTCACCAATCAAGGGCCCACGGGGGGGCATGAACAATTTTTACAAAATGATAACATTGATTACAATTCTATATTAAGGATAATGTAACATGACTAGTGATTAAGTTTATAAAATTAAACAAAGTGAGCCAAGTTTCTTGTGATTTTTTTTACACTAGGATATAAAACTTCCATGTAGATAGATGGGTTTCTTATAAATTTATGAATTTCTTTTTGATAGCAATGATTGATTCAGTTGGTGGTCCACAGAGGATGAACAATTTTCTTGCAACACTCAATCTGCCAACAATTAATAATAAAAACCTTAAAGTTATGGAACGCAGAGCTGGTGAGATGATTGAGAAATTTGCAGATGAAAATATGAGAAATGAAAGTCAAAAGGCATTCAGAGAGGAAATGGGGTATGTATACTTGTATAAAATGTTATTATTACTAATGAAAGCATACTTTTGAATATTTATCTTCCTTTTATTTAATTTTTTGTTGACTTTTTAAAATTCATTATATGTTTGGCTAATTTCAGAGAAGTTGCAGCACAGGAGATGGATTCAAATGCAGATTTTTATGATAAAGAACTTGGTGTCGCAATAATTGAAGATGAATTTGAAGGGTAAATATTTGAAGTTCGAGCATATAATATATTTGATTGAAAGAGTATATACTGTTTCCCAAGAATCATTTTCTTTTTTATTTTTAAAATCCATATGTTATTTGTAGAGATCCATCACTCATTGAAAAATGCAATATGGGAGCATTTGATTTACTGACTGAGAGGTAAATAAATCTGTATTTCAATTTGGGTACTATTTTAGCTAATAGTCACATACATCAAGAACCTATATAATATGTCAGTTGTAACCATGCTTTCAGTAATAGTACATCCCCTCAACTTCCTGCCAAACCAATGCCAGTAGTGAAAAAAGTTGGTGTTGACAGAACTGCATCAGCCAAAACAAAAAAGAAAATTATATTCCCCTCAAAGACACGATCAGGAATGACAGTAGCAGCTGATCATGCTTGGCAAAAGAGAGGTTATGACAGCTTAACAGGTATTTTGTTGAAACTATTCCAACATTTGTATAATTAATTATAATGCTTATGTAGATATGGGCTGTAACAAAATCATGTATTTCTTTGTAATAGGACATATTACCTGATAAGTAAAAGGAACAAAGTATTAAAGACAGTTATCAAGCATCGGTCATGTGCAACATGCAAATGGTGGAAAAGAAATAGGCCAGGTCAGAGAATAAGGTCTCACAGATGTGTTTGGAACCACCGAGGCAGTGCTAAGATGATGGAGAGTGAGGCTGGACTACTTGCACTGAAAGAAATGACCAGTCAAGGTACACCAGTTGAGATTATTGAAGGTGATGGGGATAACACTCTAATCGCCCGTCTAAAGAGTCAGTGTGGTCTGTCAGTTGTGAAAAGACTTGACAAAAATCATTGTGTTAAAAATATTATAAAAACTTTTTATGAACTTCGCAATTCGAAAGTGGTCAAAATTTCCAATCAGGTCATACAGCATTTAGCAAAGTGCATCAAATACATATTTGCGAAGAATCAAGGTGATGAAGAGGGAATGCGAGAAAATTTGGTAGCATTGGTTCCACATCAGTTTGGTGACCACAGCAAATGTCATGGGAGGTTTTGTGGGTATAAACGTAAACCTAATGAAACTTACATTCATAGAAGTTTGCCATATAAAGTACCGTTGCAGGATCCATTGTTACGTCATAGTCTTGATGAAATTTTTGCTCCAATCATTGCCAAAAGTGCTTCATATGTAGAATTAGGGTCAAGTCAGGCATGTGAGCATGCCAATAGAGAGACATGTCTTAGAGTTCCGAAGCATCTCCATTATGGCGAAAGTGAGAGTTTAGATTTTAGAGTGAAAGCAACAGCAGCATATATTAATGAGGGTAGAAAGTACTTGTCAGAGGTATATTGTTCATGGTTCAGTTCTTTCTTTTCTGTTGTTTATTGAAATTTCTGGTGATACAAGTTGGAATTTTGAAAGGTACTTCTGTTCTTGTTATTTCTTGTTGGGATTAGTTGAAATGTTGACATTTGTTAATTTTCTTTGTTCTGCCATTCTGCGTTTACTTTTTCAGACACTAAAGATCTGGTATTGTTGAAGCACTAATATAATAAATTCTATTTATTACATGTTTACAATTACTGGGAATTTCCGGTAGGATATTACTTATGTGATAAATGTTTGATACAACATTTTGATGAAGTTACAACATATTTTCTGCATTTTTATCAAAATAACAATAAGACTCAAAAATAGGACACTAAGAATTTGTTGGGAAATAAAGATCATGACTCATGAGAAATTAAATTTAATCTATAAAAATTTACTACAATAATGTTGTGAACTCAAGTATTTTATTTTGTAATACATACAGACTTTCGTCAACAATGACCTGTCTCCTGGACACTTCTCCGAGTCCTATGCAGAGAAGATGGACGCTGACAGGATCAAGAGGATGGAGCGGGCCAGGTTACCAGAGAGAAAGAGAAGAAGGCTGACGTTGAAGGAAGAGAGAGCAACCTCAAAGGGAGGAAATGAAGCAATGGAAGGATTGTCCTATCAGTCTGGTTTGTCATTTTTCAGATGCAGAAATTTTCACAATTATTTTAGTATGTACAGTGTACAATATAAAAACATTTTTTTTTGTTTTAGAAATAGGACTTTCTGTCAATGATAAAGAAGATATAGAAAGTATCCCTGAGCCTGTGCCAAAACCAAGCTTTTGCTCCTCCACAAAGTTGAAGCACTGCCCTTCACCAAATGTTGTCATTTTAGATCTGGAAACCACTGGCCTGAGTAAATATTTTTTTAAAAATATTTATTTAAAATACTCTATGTAATCAGATAAGATTGGACTACCATAAAAATTTGCATCCATATTTTTTTTCAGTTCAGCATGGCATTGTGCCCCACATCACCCAGATTGCTGCTGTAAATAGGAATACAAAGGAGCAGTTCTCCAGATATGTGGCTCCAGACCTGCCCATTACACCAATGGCGGAAAAGGTCACCAACATAACCTGGAGTGGTGGAGTTCTATGTTACCGTGGTGAGCCAGTTGATTTTGTGAGAGTAAAGTCGGCACTGGAGGATTTCTTGGAGTGGTTAGAGAAATTTCCCAGCATAGTAATGGTAGCACACAATGGCCGAACATTCGATTTTCGAGTATTATGCAGGGCATTTCATAGATGTGGTTTGCAAGAGAGATTTTGCTCTAATGTTGCAGCATTTTGTGACTCGCTTACTCTTTTCAGACAAAAGTACCCTAAACTTGATAAGTATAAGCAAGAATTTCTGGCACAGCATTTTTGTGGTCATACTTACAATGCCCATAATGCTCTTGATGATGTTGTCATGCTAGATGAAATTATTGAAGCAGGACTTATCTCTGTTTCAGACTTTAAAAAACATTCGTATGATACAGATTGCCAATTTCTTCAAGAAGAATTTAATTCTTGTAAATCAAAAAATGTTGCTTCACTTCGCCCTCTTATTGGTGAAAAAGTAATGAAATCCTGCACGGTAGAAAATATTGCTGGATCTGGACTGAATCTGGGTCATTTGAGACTGATATTCAAGAGAAGTGGTGAAGATGGACTGGTTAATGTGTTTTCTATGAAAAATAGTTTAGGGAAACCAAGAGTCACATCAGACAAAAAGGTGTTGGGAGAATGTATTCCAAAACTGTGTGCATATTTTAGCAAATGATATGTTATTATGTGTAAAATTGTAAAATAGCTTAGGGAAGCCAAGAGTCACATCAGACAAAAAAGTGTTGGGAGAATGTATTCCAAAACTTTGTGCATATTTTAGCAAATGATATGTTATTATGTGTAAAATTGTAAAATAGTTTAGAGAAACCAAGAGTCACATCAGACAAAAGAGTGTTAGGAGAATGTATTCCAAAACTATGTGCATATTTTAGCAATTGATATGTTATTATGTGTAAAATTGTATAATCAACGTCAAATGTCCATTCAAGCAATACAAACTTGGAACAGAGCAAACATTGATATATTAATATTTTAGACAGATATTTCTATGATTTATTAGCTTGAAATTTGAGAGAAATACATTTAGTGTTGTGAAAATATCAGGTTGAAACCGTAGAAAATTTGTTTACTTTACTTTCTCGAAAAGTTGCTTATGAGTTATCTCCCTTTGTGAGTTGTTGCCCCTGATGACCTATTTATTTTTAACTACTGTTGCTGCCCTATAGATTAAACACAAAAGAAAATATTGCTTCCAGTTATATAAGAGAATTATAAATTATTCAAATTAACCAAAATTGTTAATTTTTTAACGTCCAAAAATGTGGGGTTTTTTTGTATAATTTCACTTGCAGAAATTGTAAATGTTGAATTTTTTTTTTGTTTTTCATGTATTTATATATAAATGATAAAATACAACAGGTATTTAAATTGACTTTTATTGTTTTTAATACATTTCTGTCATTTTATGAATGCTGTGAATCAAATTTTAAAAATTTTGAAAACATCCAGAGTTATCTCTCCTTATGAGTTATCACCCTTGATGACCTAGTTTTTGTATCCCCCATGGGGTGATCATCAATACTCAATAAATAAATCATATGCTTTCCATGTATCAATTTTTATTGAATTATGGATCGGATACCTTAATTCATTTTCAGTATCAATGGTACCCCTGATCTCGGAGCCTTGAAATTCACAATTCTGGAAGAGGCATCATTGCCAATCATAACATTATAGATAGTTCAACAGCTTAATTCCCAGGAGTAGAGGAGAATGTTTACAAAGAACTAATGCATTTTTACTATGTAAGTTACATAGCTCTTCCCTAACACCAAAACTCTTGACCATAGGGCCATGGAATTTACAGTTTTGAAAGAAGCAGTCTTGCTCATCGTTGCTACATATATATGTAAGACTCTAAGGTCTGATGGTGACGCCAAAGTCCGATGCTCTTGGCAAACCTCGATGGTCTGCGCCAAATCCCGATGGTTTGTTGTCGGTACGGACGCCAAAGTACGATGGCTCGTTTCCTATGAGACGCGCTGCGCTAAAGTGCGATGGTCTGACACGCCAAAGTCCGATGGTGTGGAGAAACAATCGACGTTTATGACGTCACAATAATCCGACGTCAATCCATGATACCGTTGTCCTGCATTCAAAATCCATCATTTCTGAATTCGTCCTCGCATACAGTTTTATTGATTTTGCTTATTGCTTCGCCTTTTAGAGTTATAAGGATTAGTCCTCTTATACGTACACCATTCGACTCATTAGGGTTAATTAGCCCTTGCTTCGCACAAACTCGAGTGATTAGGGTTAGTCTCGCACCCACCCACGAAATCTAGGATACAGTTGTTAAATACTTTTTGAACGATTATAGATTCGCACCTATCAGAGAGATTAGGGTTAGTTTTCTTTTTAATTTTTTTTATATTTATGTATACTTATTTTAGACCTTGGCACTTTGGTGCAGTAGCAATATGATGTCATAAACGTTAATTATTTTCCGCACCATCGCACTTTGGCGTGTCAAGCCATCGGGGATTGGCGCAGACCATCGTAGTCTGGAGTCCCATCACACTTTGGAGTCCTACATATGCATATACTAGTATTTAGTTTGCTGAATACCTAGGAGCAGAGACGATTTTCAATAACTAATGCATTTTCACTATGAAATTTATATAGCCACATCAACACCAGAACCCCTAACCCTGGGGACATGAAATTCACAATTTTGAAAGAGAACCAGTCATGTTATTATGGAAGAATGTTTAACAACTGCTAATCTTAAAACATGCGTTGTATACTAACTTGTGATTGTTGAAGACTCATCAGATGAATCATTCTGAGACACTGAAGGTTTAATATTTTCGTTATGATCTTCTTGAAAAAAATCGTGTTTATTCCAGTTATAAATATATTTTTCCTTAATCAAGTTTTAGAGTTACTTTAAGAATTCTAAAAACTTAACATTTTTGAAAGTCTTGTATAGTCTGACTCTGGTTGTAAATAAATAAACACATGAAATATTTTTTCTTTGTTAATTATTTTGCCAAATTAATTAAAAATAGATGAAATATAATGAAAAAACAAACTGCACATTGTTATTTAATGAAGCTGTTTCCATACCCACATCTGATCCGTAATTTCTAAATGAACTCTGCATATGTCTCAGTCATTTCTTCAAATACTTGCTCTGCGACTTCTGTCTGACTATACTGCTGTCCTTTTATACATGTATATTCCTCGTAAATTTTTGTCATTATTTCCACGAAGTCCTGCATATTTGATTGTTTGAATGTTTGCATATTTGAAGTAATTCTTTGGACTGCCGATGTATAAAATATGGGTTTTGAGACAAAGAATAGAAAGTGGTCAATCAGACAATCATCTCTCCCAAGATCAAATAAATCGGAAAGCAGAGATGCGGATGAATAAATAAACATGTCATGGAAGATTTCATTAAACCTCTGTTTCCTGGTACTAGGGTGGCCATGTCTCCTTTCCCATCCGATATTTAGCATAAAAGTGGACGTTCGCCCTCTGCTTCCGATTAACATTTATTGATGTTAGGAAGCGGTGACCCTCATCTCTAGTGCATGTAATCAGACTGTCACTATCGTTGTCTATCTGGTGTTTCTGTAAACCGGTTGTATGATTATAGCTGTAAATTCAAACCATGCTGCTTTCTGATTTTTTCAATAACTGTATCTACCACTCTGTAAATTGTGTTGCTCTACCGGGCGCACACACGGGAATTATATACTGATTTAGAACCGTCGTGTATTCCCGGCCTCTAACAGTAACTTTGCTTTCCGGTCCTGTCAGTGGCGCAAATAACGGTTATAAACATGCTGAAATTAAAGCTTTTGAACAATTTGTCGCTTTCTCAAACACTGTCAACCAGTTTCCAATTTCCTCTGAAAGATACATTTTTCCAAAATATTTTAACGTTGTACGAGTTCTTGTAAAGACGTATAATACATCTTCCGTCCGAACTTTCTTCACAGATGCCATCTCTTAATCTATACTATGTGTCTTTGAAATGAAACTTTTCTGTTGTGAAGTCATAGTATAGGTAACGTTAATAATTTTTGTAGATTAATTTTTGTTTCAGTTGGTGCAAATTCAAAGAAATTCATTTTGTTCCATAAGGAAGTTGATAGATTTATTGATACAACGTGTATGTATTGTATCTTAAACTCAGGTTCGCTATGTGGTCCAGTCACAAGTTTTAAGAAATGTGTCAACCAGTTACACCCAGAACTTGACCGTCTTTGGCAGAGTCCCTAGTCCTCATACAGTTATACCGATGAAAATGTGATATGCCAAAGCGTGTGTTGGTGCCAATACACTTGCACAATTCATGTCTTATCTCATCAAGAAATGAGATTTCCCTAAAAACATTACACAAATAATTCTATTCGGGCAACTTGAGACACAACGTTGTTCAAAAGAATGTATGGCCCATCTCATATTATAGCTGTTACTGGTCATAAACCTGTCCAGTCTCTAACTGTATTAAAAGAGTTGACGAGGTTGAGAAGGTGGGGATGTTGTAAAGCATCTGAGAAGCATTACTGCCTAGTGTAAATAACCAACTTGCTTTACCATCTGCTAGCAATACTGAAGCAAAAACTGGCCTTACCATCCACTAGCACTTTTGGAGCTGCACTGATAATGATGGAGATCAACTCGCTTTCCATGATGATGGTCGCCCGCGTGGCGCAGTGGTTAGAGCGTCTGCTCTAGAGTTGCGAAGTAAGGAGTCAATCCTTACGTCGCGGGTTCGAATCCCACTGTGGGACGTGGAGACCTGTCCTTCGGATGAGACTGTATAAACCGAGGTCCCGTGTCGCAGTAGGCGCTGGCACGAAAAAGATCCCTCCCTGCTCAATGGCCCTAAGTGCCGAGTATAGGACACAATTTGCAGCTCTCCACCGGCAAGTGGTGGCGTCTCCATATAAGTGAAAAATTGTCGAGAAGGACGTTAAACAATATACAATCAATCAATCATTCCATGAGGATGCAAAGTGTCTTGATGGAATTTCTCTTAAAGATTTGCTTGGTGACACTTTCCCAAATACTCTTGCAAGTATTTCAAACACAGCTGTGAAAAACCAGTCAAAAGAAGCCTACAATCTTTAACAATTGCCAATTTCAATCAACTTCAACCTAAATGGAAATAAGATGTAAAACAGTTATTGTAGTCCTTTCATGTTTATGTCCATTTCATGTAGAATAATGGTTGTTATATGTTGTTTAATATTTTATTACTTGATATGTCGATTGGTGATGAATTAAAAATTGATATTTTGATAAGATACTCATAGATTCTTTTTGGGGGGCAGCATTTTTTTTTAGGTTTACAAACCCGCCGCTCAAGTTTTTGAATTTTCAGAGAAAAAATAATAAAATTGAGAAAAACATATTTTTTTTCTTTCCGATGTCAAATTTGAGTGGGGATCGAGATTTCAAATATACGAACTCGTACTTCCGGTTTTAAGATGAACATGGCGGGTAAGTAAAGGTAGATCTGCAAAGGCAATAGTATCACCATAGCTTGGTTTAGAGTAAAAATTTACCAATGGGCTTGGAGTGCTATTCAAAACGTTTCACCCGTTCAGAGGACAAATAAAATGCTGACGACTTTGTTGCATAATGACTTGTTGGTAAGATAATTATGTACATGTATTCGTATTCAAAAGTATCTGCCTGTAAATTATTTTCCTTCCACAGATTTAAAACTGCCAGTGGTAGCTATTGCCATAGACATTGTTTAGGTCTCTGTTATAGCTTACAATCTAAGCATAATTCTTATGAAAAGGATTGTTTGTGCAACTGGTGTAATGAATAAAATTAAGGGAGAAGATTCTGAAAGCTGTCAATGCTAAAAAGGTTCACAATCCAGGAATTCAATTAGCAAAGTTTCCCTCTGATGTCTATGGAACACAATTTCATGGAGAAACACTGCATAACCTAGTTGATATGCATGCACTAAATAACCAAAAGAGGCCACTAATCATCAGTATCATAGATCGACTGCATTCAATCTAGATTTGAGAGTCTGCATCAAAACTCCATATAAACAGCATGTCATGCCTTTGACCACAGAACTGGCTAGATATGAATGCTGGTAATGGTTGGTATTCTTTTTCCTCAGTCAGGTAATTTTTATGTCGTTATATATTTACTTGGATTTGTACATGATTATGGCAATTATTAAATAGAAAATATTTAATCATTATTTACTCTGGGATTAAAGAAAATAAATTATATTTAATATATTGAGGTAAACTTTATTTAATAAATGACAAAGTAAATTGTACACATTTGTAACATACACATGTATATGTACATGCATGACAATTATGAATAATATCATTAAATATGTCGCACTCAGACTCTCTCTATCTGATGACTGACCTTAAATCAAAAGAAATATACAACATGACAAATAAATGTGATGGTTTTTTTTTATCTAATATGTATAGCCTTAGTCCTTCATTGAGTAGCTGAAATTCAGAGTGGTGGAGCAGTTCAGACCACTTCTTGGAAACTGTGACACAGATGCTGCCTTAGGAGAGTGGACTGATCTCAAGGCACATATAGGGCAAGAAAGCGGAAGTGCGAGATTTGGTGTGAATTGAACTTCTGGATAAATATAAGGTCCCTAACTGACTGTGTAACAAATTTATCCCGCTGAAGACCTGTTTTAAATATTTCAAGGTCAGCATTTTTTTTATTTTTAGGTTTACGAACATCAGAATGAAAAAGTCCCGTAGGAGGAGGAAATAAAAAAAATAAATTATTTTTTGGATAAAGTATTGACTTTTGTACATTCATTTTTGCTTCTTTTTTATGCTTTCTTAACAGGCTCCTTTGCCACTGGACACATAATGGTTACAAATAGGAAGGCAGAAGCTTTAGTTGTTCATTACATTGTCTGCCAGTCGGAGTCATGTAGTGATATAAATTTTGCAAAATTTGTCAAAATACAGATTTTAAAAAAATCATTTATTCTACTCTTTCAATATATATTTATCTTTTTAATATGTCTTAATTGAATGTGTAGAAATTGTTCTAAAATATACTTGAGACCTAAAATAATAATTAATTTGTATCATAAAACAGACAGGGGGTATTGGGGAGTGGGGTGAAAAATTTTTCACTTAAGTGTAAAATAACTTTTCTTGCTGCCACATTCAAAACGATGCTACATGCCTGTTTATATTTGAATATGCTTCTTTTTAAATATTTGAAATATTTCATTTCTTGAGGCTATTGTCTATTTCTTCCTCAATTGCAAATGGACTTAAATTCTTATTGTAACTGCACTTGAAACTGTAATGTCTTCTCCCTGGAAAAGTAAACTGATTCTGCTTACTTCTGAGACCACATCCATTGTGAAGTACAGGTAATACACAAACTTATACTGACACAATTTTTTAAGGATGCCCTTAGCCTTTTCCCTATTTTCTCCTTTGTTGGTATTATACTCTTCCTAATTACCAATGTGAGTTACAATGACTAGCCAGTTTTTAGCATCTTGCTTACCGCTTGCAGCTTATGTTCCTTCCATCTGGTGCCATTTGCTTTTGCAGGTTTTTGGAAATGTTCGTCAAAGATATCTGCCACTTCTTAAGCCTCTCTATTTCTTTTAGAGGACCCTCTGTAGAAATAATAAATCAGTTATTACTTCTTCAACCGTATCCATGTGAGTAGATATAAAAGCATCTTTCACAGCAAGTTCCAACAGATGCGCAAGACACCACACAGAAATGATCCAGGGAGATTGTGCCTTGATAAGAGCAAATACACTTCTAACTCTCCAAGTTTAACACTAGCTCCATCTGAGAAAAAGCCAATAAGTGTTTGTTTCCAGTTTAGAATTGCAAATTTTGCAAAAGCATTGTCTAATGCTGCCAAAATGCCACTTGCCTTTGGTGGTTCCTCTTAACTTAGGAACAGCATTACAGGATAGTATCCTTTCAGGATTTTAATCATATTTCTTTCTTTTTCAGTTTCAGAACGATCTGTTGAACCATCAAGAAAACACTGAAGTAATCTGCATTCTGTAATAAATCTTTCAGTTCATCAAATAATGCTCTGCCTCGGTCGAATTGTTGTTTTCATCATAATTATCTGGTGGAATGTTTTTTTTTTTCGTTTAAAGAAATTGGTGATCATCTTGACCTTTAAAGCATATGTTTGATTCAGATTTTCTAAATGATAACAAAAAAGACGGATAAAAACGGCTGCTTTAATCAGCACGTGATCTAAGCGTTTGCGCGACTCTTAGTTTCAAAAAAGCGAAAGACACATTACCGGGAAAAAACGGTTACGAGACAATCGAGGTCGAAAATCACCACTCGGTAAAAATTTCGAGTGTCAAATATTATAACTGCCCTTTCTAAAAATCATCTCGCATTTTGCGAGTATTTCCCACTAATTTCGAACCTTGAATTATTAAATTTCAGCTTTTCTGGCTCAGTGGTTCTTGAGAAGATTTTAAAAGATTTTTCCTAAATATTTCAATGCCAAACTTGGATTCCCTATTTTCGTCTTTTCTTGATTATCTCCCTTTGGAAGGAGGTTTGGCCCTTCATTTTTTACAATTTAACCCCCCCCCCCTTTACCCAAGGATGCCTTGTAGTAAGTTTGGTTAAAATTGGCTAAGTGGTTCTTGAGAAGAAGTTGAAAATGTGAAAAGTTTACGGACGAACACAGGATTGAGTTGCTCAAAACACTGGTTAAGGTTAACCGTTGGATAAATCTCTTATCCAGTGGTTAATTTTTAACCGTTGGTTAAATTCTGTTGCTCAAAATTTTTCCAATGGTTAACTTTGCTATCCAGTGGTTAAATATTGGCTAAAGTTAGCCATTCCACAGAGGTGGGTTAAGTCTCTTAACCAGTGGATAAATATGACTAAAAAATTATTATTTGTTGTAAATTTTGGGAGATAACAAAAGAAACAAAGGTTTATAGATATTGTAACCAAGAATTTAATGTTGATGAGTACTTAAAAAGGCATATGCAGTAATATAAAGACAGGTTGACGTGGTTTTGTAGCAATATTAGGCAGGAATAACATCACAGTCAGGGATATGATAGGTTTTTATGTCTTCATCGTCAGCAGAAATGTTTTAAATGGGTTCTTTCAAGGATTAATCGGTTGGCATTACAAAGGATATCATCAAGCGGACTTCCCTTGCTGAAAAAATAAATAATTATTTTAGGTATATTTTAAATAAAAATTATAAATGAATAAAATTGTTGGTCATTTGCATATAAATCTAATAATGGATATAGATAAAGTGTTCTTTGATAACAATACATCAATATTTAAAATCAATTGAGAATTGACACCCCCTCTCCACCCCCCCCCCTTCCCCCCGACACACACACACTCCTCTACCCCCTTTTTTAAAGATCTTGAATTATGTATTTGTTTTTCAAAAGAATATTAGTTATCATTTCCTTCCCGATATTTTTATCTGCCTATTTTATCAAACTACCTTTCTTGTTGACCGCTGCATTAAATTTTAAATGCGTACCATTTCCTTTGATTTTATTATCATTTTGGCAAGGTCTCGGTGAGATAAAGTGAATAAAAATATTCATTCAAAATTAAATCTGGCATTGATTCTAAATATCTTTCCATAGGCATCAGGATTTTTTTTTTTTTTTTTTTTTTTTTTTTTTTTTTTTTTGGCAAAGATAGACTTTATATAGGCATTGAAAATTGGGGTTACCTTTTTTTAATTTGTTGGTTTAGCCCCCCTCCTCCACCCCCACCCACATTCAGTTAGCTACTCTACTTTCACAATGCTTCCGATGCATATGCTATCAATATCTATGTAGACATAAAGATTTTTATCTAATTTCTACATGTATTGATGCTAATTTTAAAAGGTGTTGTATTTATAAAATACACTTGGGATAATGCATTTTAGTTACACCGCAAAATTTAATTGTACGGAGCGAAATGCATTAGTGACGAACTCGCTATATCTACTTGCATATTCGACCATGACCTTTCTGTAATAATTTAAAAAAAGATGCTACCCACTTTCAGACAGTGTTAGTGCATTGTAATGCAGGATTACATAAATGTGATGAAAGTTATTTCTTGTTTGGAAATATTTGACAAACCACTGGACTGAGATCTTTCTGTCAAGGTATGTATAAAAGCGATAATACAACAAGTGCGAATTTCCTCGAATAATAGCAGACGACGTTTACATGGTGTAAACAGTAAAGGTGTCCTGACTCCAGTCAGTTATTATTTAGGTATGAAACGATACAAATTGATGTATTTGCCTCGTAATTATAGCTGTCTCGAGTAGGTATTGTCTTTAAATTCTTTTCTGTAAAACTAAGATCTAACAGCTTAACGAGCATCTAGGTTTCTGCAATCATTCTATCCATACTACCTGTGGTGCTAATCCTTTCCCATTCTATGTGTTTACAATTACTGCATCTTCCACTTGAATTTTCAGCGAAGAATAATCCCAGCTGACTTGTGTGTTCCTCACTTTTTGCGACTAAAGCGTTTGTTTAGTTTTGATACTGTTACAATTCGATATTTCTCCACTTCTCCACATACGGTTGTAACGTTAAAACGTCTCACTATTTACTTATTTGATATTTACCATGGTAGCCATTTTTTTGGGGTTGACAACTGGACAAGTGTAATGCATTGTGGGATACTAACCACTGGTTAAATCACTTAACCTGTGGTTAGTTAACCAGAGGCTAATTTTATTTTGAGCAACAAATATTTGACCAGTGGTTAGTTACCCAGTGGATATAGAATTTAACCAACGGCTAACTTATCCAGTGGTCAAATTTAACCAGTGTTTTGAGCAACTCATCGATGGACAACGAATGTTCGAACATCGGGTGATCAGAAAAGCACACTTGAGCTTACAGCTCAGGCTAGTTAAGAAGTTCCAGTAGATGTGAAAAAGGAATTGGCTTGTTCCTGACACAATCCCGACAGATTGGCTAAAGCACATTGAGGGTAACTTAGCAAAAACTCAAAAAAAAAAAAATCCTTTCTTTATAAAGAAATCATAGAACAGAGATCCCGAAACCAGTCAAAAATCTATCGGACGATTGTCCTGTAAATATTCAAAATTTACTAGACAATTGTAAAATTTGCCGAACATTAAAACTATTGCAAAAATAAAAAGCGTTGTTTAAAAATGTTTCAAACTATTTTATTCAGTTTCTTATTGTAATTCATTCCCTTTCGATTTCAAGAACAGCTTGGTGTATCAAATCTTCTGGCTGTTCATTGTCACTTTCACTCTCTAAAATTTTCGTGTCATAATCGTCATCTATTCCTGCACCATGACATCTGTTTTCTTCCTGCACCTTGATATCTGTTTCTTCCTGCACTATGACATCTGTTTTCTTCCTGCACCATGACATCTGTTTTTTCCTGCAATATGACATCTGTTTCTTCCTGCTTCATGACATCTGTTTCTTCCTGCACTATTACATCTGTTTCTTCCTGCACTAAGACATCTGTTTTCTTCCTGCACTATGACTTCTGTTTCTTCCTGAACTATGACATCTGTTTCTTCCTGCACTATGACATCTGTTTTCTTCCTGCACCATGACATCTGTTTCTTCCTGCAACATGACATCTGTTTTCTTTCTGCACTATGACATCTGTTTCTCCCTGCACTATGGCTTGCTGTGTGTCTTGTACATTTGACTTGTCTGTGTCTTGCCGTTACTTTGATGATGATCTCACATACTCCAGTAATTCAATCTTCGTGGCTGCTTACTAGATGTCTAAAAAATATGCACATTATTATATATTTGCATGTGTTTTAGCTCGAAACTTATTGTGACATTAAAAATAAATATTATACAACTGTAACGTGTGCCCAGCCGAGCGGTCTATATATATTCAATTGGACACGTACCCGGTTACACCCGGGATTTCTGCAGTGTAACAATTTAAACAAATGATCTGGATTTTGTCCACTAGGACACAAACTTAATCAATATATTAACGATGATTATTTCAATAATTTACCTAATCAATATATTTACTACGATTCGCAGAACAAAATCAAGGGACAATTTGACTCCGGACCACTTGTCTCACCCCCTAACCAATGTCCCGGACAACTGGCCCAACCAAGGGTCCAGGTTACTAAACCAAAGGTCTCTAGTCAACTGGCGTCTCCGGTTCACTTTGACACTAGGGTACAGACTTATTCAGCCTTTATTTCTAATGCCAAAGCTACTAAGGTCAACCAGTTGACGCAACCTATACAATAAGGCTTATTCAGCCCTAAAGTAACCTTATTGTGACTCGGCTTTTTCAGCGTCGTCACTTTATCACCCTTACCTGGCCACTTCTTAGATCGGTTTCCCTCAGCGAACATTCACTGTACGGATTCTGAGGTAGAATGCTGAATCTGTCAACACCCGCTATATATATAGCATAGGACTGGTCTATTTCATGGTAGGGGAGACAGGTCATTCCAAGTCAAAAACCCTAACATCCCTTGTAACACTGATTGGAATAACCCTGATTCATTACATCACCCACCCCTTAAAGTCATACGTCCCGTATGAAAACAACAATTCAAGGGTAACAAATACTTATTTAGTTTTTTTTTTCTTCTTCTTCTATAAATGCACAGAATATCTTTCTGAACGTCAACAATAATCAAACTTGAAAGCAATATTAAACCATCTGTTCACAAAGAGAAAACTTGGTATTAACGATACATATATGTTTTTCTAACACATTAATTAATCTCTGACATAGTCTGACAACCATTTTGGTGGACGTCGTTTCCTTTTTGTGAGATCTGGCGACCAAATATCGTTTTGATCGTCTGATTCTATATTGGTTTCTGCCCATGTTTCCTCCACTTGGTCACTTGTATTCCCTAAGTCATTTCTTTCATCAGAGACCTTATTCTCATTATCTAGACTTCTCTGATCATCTAACTCAACAACTTTACCAGAACTTGATTCTCCCCTCAGTAACTGAGGGTGCTGTTTTCTTAACCTGTCTACGTGTACGACCTGCTCTCGACCTTTTTGTCCACAATTAATCTTGTAGGTCAGATCAGAACATTTGCCTAGGATGGTATAGGGACCATGCCAATACGAGGTCAATTTTCCTGATCTACCTATTTTGCGAACAGGAAAGTACACAAGAACATTATCACCGGGGGAAAACGTTTCAAAGCTAAGCTTTCTGTCATGATATGTCTTTTGACGACACATCTCTTGCTTAGTATTTTCCCGAACTATTCTGTGAGCTTCTTCCAAGCGTTCCTGTAATTCCCAAACCCATTGGCTTCTTGGAGTGATTTTCACTTCTCCTGGCAATTCGTACATTAGGTCTAGGGGTGTACAGGTCTCTCTACCTAACATTAAAAAGTTTGGTGTATAGCCTGTGGTCTCATGAACTGCAGAACGATAGGCCTGCATAACGTATGGGAGAGATTCATCCCAGTCAGTCTGGTGATCGTTTACGTATGCACTAAGCATGGTTGCAAGGGTTTTATTGAAACGTTCAACCATCCCATCACTTTGAGGTTGATAGGGGGTTGTTCTGGTCTTTTCAATGTGTAGTAATGCACAGAGATCTTGAAATAATAGAATTTCATATTGCCTGCCCTGGTCCGAATGAAGTATTCTAGGCACTCCGAATTTTGCAAAGACTTCCTCTACCAATATACGAGCAACTGTTTGTGCCTCCATGTTAGGCATGGCAAAGCTCTCGGTCCACTTGGTAAAGTAGTCAGCGACTACCAAAATATAGCGGTTACCCCTCTCTGTCTTTGGCAATTCTCCTAGAATATCCATGGCCACTCTCTCCATAGGAATCCCAGATTCCACTATCTTCATGGGAGCTTTCTTTGTAACATTCGGACTTTTTCTCTTGGAACATTTTTCACATCCTGCAACATACGCTTTTATGTCTTTTCGGCAACCAGGCCAATAGTACTTACTTCGCACTCTTTCAAGAGTCTTGTGACCTAAGTGTCCTGCCCCTTTGAAGTCATGGCAGAAATAAAGTATCTTCCGCCTCTCGCTCCATGGTATTATAGCTTGAAAGATAGGACTTCCTTTTCCAGGAATCCACTTTCTGCACAGTAACTCATCTTTGATCAGTAACAAGTCCCATTGTCCTACAATATCTCGAACATAAATACTTTTTCCTGCTAGTTCTTCGGATTTTGGTTTTGTCCCATCCTTTAACCATTTGATCACCAATGCAACATCTTCATCGTTTTCTTGAATACTTTTAAGGGACAAATTATCTGACATTTGGGCACCATCCTCATTGTTATTAATTGCATGTAGAGCCCCGGATTCCTCTTCTTGATCCCAAGCAGTAAAGAAACCACATTGCTTGCAGGGTATCCTACTCAGGGCATCAGCATTTTGGTGTTGTGCTCCTGGCCGGTGTTCAATCAACATATCATATGAACTCAATACTTCTAGCCATCTGGCTAGTTGGCCCTCTGGGTTCTTGAATCTCAATAACCACTTTAGGGAGCTATGGTCCGTTCTGATACGAAATTTTCGTCCCTCAAGGAAATGTCTGAAAACTTTTACAAAATGAACAACTGCAAGGAGCTCCTTCCTAGTGACGAAGTAGCTTCTTTCACTCTTGGACAAGGTACGGCTAGCGTAAGCAATGACTTTCTCATGACCTTCTTGTTCCTGAGAAAGTATAGCCCCAATAGCATCTCTGCTGGCATCCGTGTCAAGGATAAACTCTTTAGTAAAGTCAGGGTGTCCTAACACTGGGGTACTTATAAGTTTTTGTTTCAACAGGTCAAATGCGATCTGGCAATCATCGTTCCAGACAAATGGTCTCCCTTTTTCAGTCAACTTATGTAGGCACTTGGCAATCGTTGCGAAGTCCTTTATAAACTTCCTATAATACCCACATAAACCAAGGAAGGACCTCACCTCCGTTGCACTTGTTGGTACAGGCCAATTCTTCACACTTTCTATCTTTTCAGGATCTGTCATTATTCCTTCTTCAGAGATAATGTGGCCCAAGAACTTTACAGATCTCTGGAACAAATGACATTTCTTGGCTTTTAGTCGTAACCCAGCTGATTGAAGTCTGTCAAATACTTTCTCTAAATTGGTCATCATTTCAATGAAGGTTTTACCCATGATGATAATATCATCAAGGTAAACCAGACAAACCTCCCATTGTAATCCTGCCAATACCATTTCCATTAATCTCTCGAAAGTGGCTGGTGCACAACAAAGTCCGAAAGGCATCACTCGGAACTGAAACAAACCCTTACGTGTGGCGAAAGCCGTTTTATGCTTGTCCTTTGGATCAAGTTCCACCTGCCAATACCCGGAAAACATATCCAGAGTGGAAAACCAGCTGTATCCGGACAATTGTTCTAAGGATTCATCAATCCTGGGCAGGGGGTAGGCATCTTTAACTGTACAAGCATTAAGACGTCTGTAGTCTACACAGAATCGGAAAGTATTATCCTTCTTTTTCACTAGTACAATCGGGGAGGCCCATGGACTTGTCGAAGGTTCTATAATATTGCACTCTAGCATCTCATCAATATTCCTTTCAATTTCTTTTGACAAGTGTGCAGGAGAACGGCGAACGGGTTGTTTTATAGGTCTCGCGTCTCCAGTGTCTATCCTGTGTTTGACAATATTGGTCTTTCCAACATCATTATTACTTTTTGCAAAAAGCGATTTATACTTCCAGAGAAAAGATTTCACTTCTTTTGCTTGTTTCTTTGTAAGATGCTTTACAGATTCTTGATACAGATTTTCTATATCGGGCCGCTCTGCTGGTTCACAGGCATAGTTTGAGGTAACCTGTTCAGTTTCTTGAAATGTCCCTATCCCTGTGTTCTTGTACACCACCTTTGGTTCAGACTCCACGTTCAACAATCTCACTGGCAGGATATTATTCTTCATTGGTTGAACACAAGTTCTAGCAGTCAATGGCCTATTAGCATCTTTTTCTCTTGGTTCTACAATACCTTGGGTCTGTAGATGCTCCTCGTCATAGGTACATATTTTCCCTGGTATAATAAGTTCACTCCGGGATCGGTATGCTGACCGTTTCTTCTGCTACAACTCTATAACATCCAATTTTTCCTTCATACACAAGAGGGATACTTTCATCCTGATGTAACAAAAGTTGCCGTTTCGCGTCTGATCAAGTCTAATCCCAGAATCCCTTCTACCTGAAAATCAGCTACCAAGGCCAATGTCTTTATAGGATATTTTCCAATTGCCATCTCGATATTGACTTTACCTTCCAACTTTAATTCATCACCATCTGCAGTGTAAACTTTCATTCCAGGTTCTTGGATTTCAAATGACAATTGGTCTTTCACCTTGTCCCATAAAGTTGTTGATAGCATTGTAACCGTAGCCCCTGTGTCTACTAACATTTTACCCTTAACACCACTTATCATTGCATAAATGAACATTCCAGCTTCGTTTGAACAAGAACCAAGTTTGCCAGTCAGCTGTCCATTCAAACCCTTATCACTGTGTTTCCTTTTGGGATCACTACCCCCTGAAGTCTTCTGGCTATAATGTGCATCTTTATTGTTTTTCTCTGGACAATTTCGCTTAAAATGTCCCTTTTTATGACAACTATAGCATTCTATCATATCCATGCTTTTTCTGGATAGAGGTGACTCTTTGCAAGACTTTCTGTCCCCTTGGCCTCTGCCTTGTCTGAGCTCTTTAATTTCCTTGGTTATGGCTGCCATATTTTTCTCCACTGATGACATCCAGTTCTTCATTTCCATATTGAAGGTTCCGTTATTTGTAGTTACCTCTTCCCTCAATTGGTGTTGATAACCTTTGTACCCCCTTTTGTCTTCTGCCCTAAGATATGCCTCAAGTTCTACTGCATGTTTAATGGCATCATTTAGATCTTTTGGGCGCGCTTGCTTGATCCTTATTCGCATGTCTGAGTCAGGCAAGCCATCTAAAAATTGTTCCATGGCCAAAGTTTCCCTTACCTCAGATGGTGCTTTAGGATAGGCAAAGTTTGACAATCTTCTGACAGCCTGTCCTAATTTAGGTATGGTCTCTGTGGCTCTTTTACGCCTTTCCCTTAGCTGAACTCTGTATAATTCAGTTTGATTAGGAGGTGCAAAACGCTCTTCGAGAGCCTGTACAAGGTAATGATAATCAGTGTTGTCACCTGACAAGTTACCAAGAACCCCTTGAGCCTGACCCCGAAGAGATGCTGCGAGAAATAAGCCTTTCTCCTCTTCTGTCCACTCATTAAGTATACTGACCGTGTTATAATGAGTCTTATAATCCAACCACGATCCACTGCCATCGTAGGTTGCAGCTTTGACTTCCCTTCTACTCATTTTCTTAGTTGCAATATCTTGGACAACTGGTCTACGGTGACGCCTGTAAGTGACATTACCAATATCGACTCTATCCGCCATAACCTCTCTGTTGGTTTCATCATTTTTATCCTCAATTTCCTCAGGGAACCTTACCCTTGGAGGACAGATAGTACTCGGTCTATTTGGCTCGCTATCTGGAAAATGATCAGCCAAAGGACTCCTGGGAACAACAGACGACGGACCACTGGCAATACTAGAGTCGTATCTACCACGGTTCTCATATCCACGAGACCTTGGTGTTGAGTGTATGACACTTTCGTGCTGCCGAATACTTGACTCTAGTTCTCTGATTTCTTCCTTGAGAAAAGTCAGTTCCCGATCTAACTGATCAGCCGACATTATGAACAACAAAACAATGTCCCTAAAGTTTTATTATTTAACCAAAAATAAATACACGCTCCCTCTTCCTAACACTGCAGCAATCCCACCGCTGCCACCAAAAATTCTGTAACGTGTGCCCAGCCGAGCGGTCTATATATATTCATTGGACACGTACCCGGTTACACCCGGGATTTCTGCAGTGTAACAATTTAAACAAATGATCTGGATTTTGTCCACTAGGACACAAACTTAATCAATATATTAACGATGATTATTTCAACAATTTACCTAATCAATATATTTATTACGATTCGCAGAACAAAATCAAGGGACAATTTGACTCCGGACCACTTGTCTCACCCCCTAACCAACGTCCCGGACAACTGGCCCAACCAAGGGTCCAGGTTACTAAACCAAAGGTCTCTAGTCAACTGGCGTCTCTAGTTCTCTTTGACACTAGGGTACAGACTTATTCAGCCTTTATTTCTAATGCCAAAGCTACTGAGGTCAACCAGTTGACGCAACCTATACAATAAGGCTTATTCAGCCCTAAAGTAACCTTATTGTGACTCGGCTTTTTCAGCGTCGTCACTTTTTCACCCTTACCTGGCCACTTCTTAGATCGGTTTCCCGCAGCGAACACTCACTGTACGGATTCTGAGGTAGAATGCTGAATCTGTCAACACCCGCTATATATATAGCATAGGACTGGCCTATTTCATGGTAGGGGAGACAGGTCATTCCAAGTCAAAAACCCTAACATCCCTTGTAATACTGATTGGAATAACCCTGATTCATTACACAACAATACTGGGAATATTTACTATCCATTTATTAACCACAGGTGTTGGATCAAAGTTTAAAATATCAGCTGACCACTCCGGCTGAATAACCATACAGTCATTCAGGTGCATGTTACTCAAACGCTGCCTCCTGTTTGTTTTGCTCAGCTTGAGATCGTTTAAAGAGGCCTCATTAGCAAAAGACGTTGCAGAAAGAGTGTGCAGTAAGTCCATTACGGTCAGAATGTCTTTGATTCCTATTCCACAGCTTTGTCCACTTATACAGTGGTCAGCTTATTCCCATACCTTAAAACCAAACAATCATTTTTAACGAAACACTAAACACTGGAAATTGTTTATATAAAGTATTTTTTTTTTGGTTATACAGGGTGTTTCATAATATATGTTACATTTTTAAATCAAATTATTATTCTTACCTATTACACTTCTATTACAAACTATATATCATTTTAAACATCAAATCCTGCACTTTTGTTCCATGTGAAAAAAGTCAAGGAAATCATGGTCTTACAATGATTAATTGTGCTATAAACGCAGATGCCATAATTTGAAGATTTTTTCGAAATGGACTTAATTTATCCACTCAGTGCTGAATTGTAAAGCTGTTTTTGTTTTCAATTCATGTCTCCAGTATTCATTCAGAAGTTGATGAAATAAATTTTTCAAAAAGAATAGAAGCTTTCTATTATGCTTATCAGAAGGGTAGTACTTAACAAGGTTAAAGGACAGGGTCAGACAAGATGTGATAAATGACACGGTATTCCAGAAAGCCTAAAGACTTTAATAGAAACGGAGATTCATTTTGTGAAATGGAGACTCTTAGTGTAGCAAACTTTTCAGAGAAGTGTCTGATAGAAGTTTTCAGAAATTGATGCTGGAAATATCAGCATTTTCAGCATACAATTTTTCAATAATGCAAGGAAAGATTTTTACCTTTGCATTCGACAATCTGAATCTTTGGCTCTTTTCTGTAGGGTTTAAGGAATAGGGTCTACAATCCTAGACTACAGATACTGAATGAGCTCAAAAAGAACATGGACCTTGAAATGAGGAGTGTCTAAGCAAAAATATTTGACAAGGTTATATACAAGTTTCAAGAAACAACTTTCATTCGTTGTTGAAATAATAGAGGTTATTTAGAACATGTAATGTGAGCTTTTGACGTTGTGAAATTCAAGGTAGCAAAAACTGACACAACTTGGTAATTGTACTAACTGTCATTAATGTTTAAGATTGTGTTTGATATTTAAGTTGGTAATTAAACATAATGAATCTTATAAATACATGTATCAATTTGATAGAAAGACTAATCTGCATTTTTTCCTTGTGTTTGACAAATTGAAAATTCAAATTGTAACATATATTATGAAACACCCTGTATAATTCAATGGTCAATGCCTACTTCTTGTGTACAAGAGTGCACCCCTGTTGAACTAGAGTGTTTTTTAATTTATCTATGGCAACATCATGTTCATCACATCGATAGTCTGGAAATAGTTAATATACTGTCTCAATCTGTTTATCTTAATACATGTATGCTGAAGTGGCTTATGCAAGAGTGGTTTACAGATTAGTGGACAGTGCCAGAGTAGGTTACTTGTAAGAAAGCTTCGTGTATTATGCCACAGTAGGTAACACAACAGAATAATGGATTGTGCCAGAGTGGGTTACAGATTAAGCTGAAGCATAAATAGGCATACACAAAGTACATAGGTATAGCCATAATATTTCTTCTACACCTCAACCATATATTATTGATTTCCATGCCATTGATAAAAACTTCCACATCTGCAATATCGGAAATAATTGAATGTGATTCACATTAAAATTTTATTAACAGACAAAACATGAATTTGTTGTTTTGAATTGCTAGAATTTAATGTTTTATTATTATTATTATTATTACCTTTCAATTCACTGCGAGACGTGGAGACCGGTCCCTCGGATGAGACCGTATAAACAGGTGCTGTTAAGAATGAAAGAAAAAATGAGCAAGCTCACATACCCCACGCTCCCCCAAAACTCAAAAGTGCTGATAATTCGGAAAAAAATTGAGGAATCGGAATTTCGCGGTTATTTGCAGATTTACACATTGTTTCCTAAATATCTGCAAAGTTTGACGAAATTCTGTGCAGCGGTTTAAGAGGAGTATCGCTGACAAACTGTTCATCTCTATATTCAAGGTATGGCTAGAAATCTAAGTTTTTATTGCGGAAATTCCCGGAAATATAAAGGAATCAGAATTTCCTGGTAATATGCATATGTTCACAATGTGTCCTAAATATCTGCAAAGTTGGATGAAATTCTATGAAGCGGTTAAAGAGGAGTTGCGCTGACAAAATGTTCATCTCTATATTTAAGGTATGGCCAAAAATCTAAGTATAAAAGTGCGGATATCCCCGGGAAAAAATAAAGGAATCGGAATTTCCTGGTAATATGCACATGTACACATTGTGTCCTAAAAATCTGTAAAGATTGACGAAATTCTGTGAAGCGGTTTAAGAGGAGTTGCGCTGACAAAAAAACAGGACTGAAGGACTGAAGGACTGACTGACACTCTGACTAACTGACTTACGGACGGGTCAAAAACATTATACTGTCTCAATCTGTTTATCTTAATACATGTATGCTGAAGTGGCTTATGCAAGAGTGGTTTACAGATTAGTGGACAGTGCCAGAGTAGGTTACTTGTAAGAAAGCTTCGTGTATTATGCCACAGTAGGTAACACAACAGAATAATGGATTGTGCCAGAGTGGGTTACAGATTAAGCTGAAGCATAAATAGGCATACACAAAGTACATAGGTATAGCCATAATATTTCTTCTACACCTCAACCATATATTATTGATTTCCATGCCATTGATAAAAACTTCCACATCTGCAATGTCGGAAATAATTGAATGTGATTCACATTAAAATTTTATTAACAGACAAAACATGAATTTGTTGTTTTGAATTGCTAGAATTTAATGTTTTATTATTATTATTACCTTTCAATTCACTGCGAGACGTGGAGACCGGTCCCTCGGATGAGACCGTATAAACAGGTGCTGTTAAGAATGAAAGAAAAAATGAGCAAGCTCACATACCCCACGCTCCCCCAAAACTCAAAAGTGCTGATAATTCGGAAAAAAATTGAGGAATCGGAATTTCGCGGTTATTTGCAGATTTACACATTGTTTCCTAAATATCTGCAAAGTTTGACGAAATTCTGTGCAGCGGTTTAAGAGGAGTATCGCTGACAAACTGTTCATCTCTATATTCAAGGTATGGCTAGAAATCTAAGTTTTTATTGCGGAAATTCCCGGAAATATAAAGGAATCAGAATTTCCTGGTAATATGCATATGTTCACAATGTGTCCTAAATATCTGCAAAGTTGGATGAAATTCTGTGAAGCGGTTAAAGAGGAGTTGCGCTGACAAAATGTTCATCTCTATATTTAAGGTATGGCCAAAAATCTAAGTATAAAAGTGCGGATATCCCCGGGAAAAAATAAAGGAATCGGAATTTTCTGGTAATATGCACATGTACACATTGTGTCCTAAAAATCTGTAAAGATTGACGAAATTCTGTGAAGCGGTTTAAAAGGAGTTGCGCTGACAAAAAAAAACTGAAGGACTGAAGGACTGACTGACACTCTGACTAACTGACTTACGGACGGGTCAAAAACATTATACCTCACGCAACTTGTTGCGTGGGGTATAAAGATTCCTCCCTGCTCAATGGCCCTGAGTGCCAAGCATAGGATAAAATTTGCAGCTTTCCATCGGTGAATGGTGGAGTCTCTATACATGTAGGAGTGAAAAAATCTCGAGATGGACGTTAAACAATACTAGTATACAATCGATCAATATATTTAGTAACCATGGCAATACTGTTCATCGAAATCAAAACCGATATACAATTTTAGGTATCTTAGTGTAGTCTACTTGTGTGCCAAGTTATAATTGAATCAGGCCAAAACTATAGGAGGTGTAGCATTTTAAAAGTATTTCAAGGACATTTCTATTTTTAGTAAGGTAAGTATTTGTCAAACAAGTTGATGAAACAAGAATATCAGCAGTCTACTCTAAAGTCATCATTTAGTAAAATCTATGATCGATACAACGAACTTGTCAGCTATTACAATTTATCATTAAGTCAAATGCTGGCTGGTGTTTTAATACTTATTGATAGGCCATTATTTACACACTGAATTGAACTGAAGGAGCATACTGCGGGTGTGAGCGGTCGGCAGGGGATGCTCATTGATCCATTGTACCCGATCCCACAACTGATGTTTTGGAGGTCCGTGTTTGCTCTGCTCCTATTTTGTATTATTGTTTAATGGACTTTTAAGCTTACATAGTGTTCGTAGTTACATAGTTTCATGTATGAGATCGTACTATATTATTCAAACCCATATGTTGTATTCGTTTTCAATTTACTTATATGTGCTATATATGGTGTAATCTTAGGTAAATTACTAATAAGAGAATCTGGTCATTTTGCAAAAATATATCTTAATTTAAAAAAGAAGACAACCAACCAATCAATATGTACCCGGGTAATAAAAAATCCATTTTTTGAAAAATGCATGTAAAGTTCTTTACAACAATGCAAAACATGATTTTTTCGGAAAACACTAGAAAAAATATTTCATTCTTTACCAAAACCTCAGTAAATAAATGTAACTCTTAATACTTAATAGCTATATAAAAATATAAAAGCTGTTATGTTACAAGAGAAGTATTTTGTTGAAGGCGGACTTGGCCGCCCGACGAAAGAAGTGTATGAAGTGAAGGGTCTCTGATTCACCTTGCTTCCTGTTGCATCTTTCAAAGTTTATGATGTTTTGCTTGTGATGAAGCTCCTCAGATGAAGGTTTATTATTTTCGTTGTGCTCTTTTGAAAAAAAATAAATTTTAAAAATCGTGTGTATTCAAGTTATCAACATATTTTTCCTTAATCAAGCTTTAGAGCTACTTTAAGAATTCTAAAAACTGAACATTTTCAAAAGTCTTGTATAATCTGGTTGTAAATAAATAAACACATGAAATGATATTTTTTTCTTTGTTAATTATTTTGCCAAATTAATTTAAAAAAGATGAAATATAATGAAAACAAAAACTGCACATTGTTATTCAATGAAATTATTTACATACCCACGTCTGATCCGTAATTTCTATTAATGAACTCTGCATATGTGTCAGTCATTTCTTCAAATACTTGCTCTGCGACTTCTGTCTGACTATACTGCTGTCATTTTATACATGTATATTCCTCGTAAATTTTTGTCATTATTTCCACAAAGTCCTGCATATTTGATTCTTTGAATATTTGCATATTTGAAGTATTTCTTTGGACTGCCGATGTATAAAATATGGGTTTGGAGACAAAGATTAGAAAGTGGTCAATCAGACAATCATCTCTCCCAAGATCAAATAAATTCGGAAAGCAGAGATGCGGATGAATAAATAAACATGACATGGAGGATTTCATTAAACCTCTGTTTCCTGGTACTAGGGTGGCCATGTCTTCTTTCCCATCCGATGTTTAGCATAGAAGTGGACGTTCGCCCTCTGCTTACGATTAACATTTATTGATGTTAGGAAGCGGTGACCCTCATCTCTGGTACATGTAATCAGACTGTAGCCATCGTTGGATATCTGATGTTTCAGTAAACCGGTTGTATATGTTTCTAGCTGTAAATTCAAACCATGCTGCTTTCTGATTTTTTTAATAACTGGATCCACCACTCTATTAAATGTGTTGCTCTACCGGGCGCACACACGGGAATTATATACTGATTTAGAACCGTCGTGTATTCCCGGCCTCTAACAGTAACTTTGCTTTTCGGTCCTGTCAGTACCGCAAATATCGGTTATAAACATGCTGAAATTGAAGCTTTTGAACAATTCGTCGCTTTCTCTAACACTGTTAACCAGTTTCCAATTTCCTCTGAGAATACATTTTTAGCTCTACTGGTCAGAGACCAGAAGAGCTTATGCGATAGTAATGCGTCCGGTGTCCGTCCGTCTGTCTGTCTGTCTGTCCGTCTGTCTGTAAACAATTTTTCAAAACGCTACTCCTCCTACAACTTTAGTCTGATTTCAATATAACTTGGCACACAAGTAGACTACACTAAGATACATAAAATAGTGCATCGGTTTTTGATTTCGATGAACGGTGTTGCCATGGTTACTAAAAATAGAATTTTCTGTGAAATTCCTTTAAAACGCTACTCCTTCTACAGTTTTAGTCTCATTTCAATATCACATGGCACACAAGTAGACTACACTAAGATACATAAAATAGTGCATCGGTTTTTGATTTCGATGAACGATGTTGCCATGGTTACTAAAAATAGAATTTTCTGTGAAATTCCTTTAAAACGCTACTCCCTCTACAGTTTTAGTCTGATTTCAATATAACTTGGCACATAAGTAGACTACACTAAGATGCATAAAATAGTGCATCGGTTTTTGATTTCGATGAGCGGTGTTGCCATGGTAACTAAAAATAGAATTTTCTGAGAAATTCCTTTAAAACGCTACTCCTTCTAAAGTTTTGGTCTGATTTCAATATTACTTGGCAAACAAGTAGACTACACTAAGATACATGATTCTGTGCATCGGTTTTTGATCAGTACAAACCAGTAGAGCTACAGTCTCGACAGAGACTTCTGGTTCCAATACATTTTAACGTTGTACGAGTTCTTTTAAAGACGTATTAATACATCTTCCGTCCTAACTTTCTCCATAGATGCCATCTCAAATCTAAACTTTGTGTCTTTGGAATGAAACTTTTCTGTTGTGAAGTCATAATATAGGTAACGTTAATATTTGTAAATTAATTTTTGTTTCAAGTGGTGCATATTCAAAGAAATTCATATTTTTCGTTCAATAAGGAAGTTGATAGATTTATTGATAATATGTATTGTATCTTGAGTTCAGGTTCACTGTGTTGTCCAGTCACAAGTTTTGAGAAGTATGTCAATAAGTTACACAGAGAACTTGACCGTCTTTGGCAGCGTCCCTTGTCCTCATACAGTGATACCGATGAAATGTGATATGCCAATGTGTCTGTTGGTGCCAATACACTTGCAAAATTTATGTCATCTCAGGAAAAATGCGATTTATCTAAAAAAAAAAAATCACAAATCATTCTATTCGGGCAACTGGAGCCACAACGTTGTCTAAAAGAATATATTATGTAAGATTATTTTCGTAATTTTCATTGGCTGAAAGGACGTCACGTGATATTCCTCCTTTTGTGATATCGTCGCGAAAGCGCGTCGGCGGAAAATGATATCGAAGGACACAGCGTTCGGTTGCACTGAAGTTACGTAGAACGTGATGTCATAATATAAGAAGCTTGTTTGTTGTAGAACGTGACGTCATAGTATAAAAAGCTTGTTTTTAACCATTGTGACGTAATGACAGCCAAGTCTGTTTAGCCAGGATTGTGTCAGTGCATTCACTTTGAGTAATTATATAATACTTCAGTGAACGGTCAGTATGTGGTTATAAGGACTCATGGCAATTGATATTGACCTCAGACACAGAAAATGATAGTGACCTCGCAGGCTCGGTCGCTATCACTTTCTGCGTCTTCCGTCAATAGCAATTACCATGAGTCTTTATAACCACATAATTATCGATCTACACTGAAGTCCATAATTGTATAATTTGACCAATTTCGGATTATTAGGTCACCTGAGTCACTTAGGTGACCTATTGCTATCTGTTTTCGTACGTCGTTCGTCGTCAATCGGTCGTAAACTTTTGAACATTTTCAGCTTCTTCTCTGGAATGGCTGAGTCAATTTCAACAAAATTTGGTATACAGCATTTATGGGCAAAGGGGAACAAAAATTATGAAATTCATGGCCCCTGCCCCCTTAGGGCCTGAGAAGTGTGGCCAAAACCACCAAAATTAATGCAATCTTTAAAAATCTTCTTCTTTACTCCTGGACATCTAGCACTCAAATTGTTGGCATGATATTCAGCGTTGAGTCCTCTACCAAAATTGTGAAATTCACGACCGCAGGGTCAGGGGTTCTGGGGCTAGGGTGGGGCTATATAGATCATATAGTAAAAGTGCATTATTTCTTCGAAAATCTTCTCTCTTCCTGGATATTAGATAAACTAACTAAGTATATAGTTATGATAAGCAAGATTGCCTCTTCCAAAATTGTGAAATTTATGGCCCCAGGGTCAGTGGTTCTGGTGTTAGGGCGGGGCTCTATTGATTATAGTGAAAATACGTTAAATCTAAGTGTATAGTTATGATGAAAAGTTCCTTTTTCAAAATTTTGAATGCCATGGTGTCTAGTTTAAAACATGAACCGAATTCAATCATTGAAAAGTTGTTACATGATACTCAGGTGACCTAAAAGGCCCGTGGGCCTCTTGTTAAGCATCCACATCTTTGTGGATTTACACCACTTCTTGAACATATTGTTGCACAGTATACTCTTGAAATTTCTCCTTCACTACCGTTAATATCTCAGTGAGGAGTAAAGAACTAGAGGCCTGGTTGAACATTTACTGGAACGGTGGAACCCACTATGTATCTTTGTTTGTAAGGATTCCTACGAAGTTTCGGAATCCAATACATGTATATACAATGTATATGGTAGTTCAAATTCATTTTGGTTCTTTGGGATATTAAAAATATTCAAAACTTTCATCTTCATAATGGTAGTCATATGTTTAACTTGTTGCAACTTTATATGTCGATTGGTATTGGATTAAAACTTGATATTCTGATAAGATGCTTATGGATTTTTTTTCTTTTTGAAATGTTTAAAAAGGTCTTCGGCGGGATAAATGTGTTACAGTCAGTTACGGACCTAATACGGAGTCATACAGGGTGTGGAATGAAAATCTGTATTGGGATTCGCTTTTATGACTCCGTGTTAGGTCCCTAACTGACTGTTTAACTAATAGTATACTTGCCATTTTATAAGCAAAGTTCTCATTACTCTTATAGAATCATATATAAAAGGGTGTCTTTTCCAAAATTGTGAATTAAAATGATATGCCCCCTAGATCAGTGGGGCTCTTTTGATTATAAAGTGAAAATGCATTTAATTCTTTGAAAATCTTCTCTTCTCCTGGGTATTAAACAAACTATCGACAAACACAGTTGTGAACAGAAAGGGTGACTCTTCTAAAATTATGTATTTCGCGGCCCCAGGGTCTGGGGTTCTGGTGTAAGGGCTGGGCTCTATTGATTATCTTCTTCTCTGCTCTTGGGTATTGAAACAAACTAACAACATAGACGTTATGATGAACAAGGGTGCCTCTTCAAAAACTGTGAATTTCATAGCCCCAGGATCAGAGGTTCAGTTGTTAGAGCGCGGTTTTATTGATAACATGTATATAGTGAAAATGAGTAATTCTTTGGAAATCTTCTCTTCTCCTGGGTATGAAACAAACTAACTACATACAAAGTTATGAAGAGGAAGGGTGCCTCTTGGAAAATAGTAAATTCCATGAGCCCGGGGCTCTGGTGTTACGACGGGGCTATAAAAATTATATAGAGAAAATACTTTAATTCTCTGAAAATCCTCTCCTCTGCCCCTGGATATTAAGCAGATTTACTCCCTATTTGGCTATGATGCGGAAGGGTCTTTCTTCCATAATTGTAAATTTCACGGCCCTTAGGTCAAGGGTACTTTAGACGGAGGTGGGTTGATCTAATTATATACTGAAATGAATTAATGCTTCTTGGTATGAGTCAAACATGTATGTTGAGGAAAGGTTCCTATTCGAGAATTGTGAAATATGTGGACCCAGGGTCAGAGGTTCCTGTGAGGAAGAGATTCTACTAATTATTGTTGAATATTACGGATTAGTAAAAATGCATTTCTTGTTCCGCCACTCTGCCCGTTGGTGTAAAGTTCCAAACTAAGCATGCTAAGCGTATAGTTATGATGAGAATGTTGCCTCTTCTAAATTGTGAATATAAATCCCGGCCTTTGGTTAAAAACATGAACCAAATTCAATGGTTGGAAAGTTGTTAAGAGATTATTGGTCAGGCATAATAAATGAAAAACAATGTCGGATGCCATTTCGATAGGGCATCCCCATTGGTACCATTTACTTTTGTTTACTAAAAGGGAACCAAGATCAGCATAATAAATGTAAATACAATTTTTAGCTGTACTGGTTAGAGATCAGAAGAGCTTATGCGATAGTAATGCTGATTTTAATATCGACACACAAGTAGACTACACGTCCGTCGGTTTTTGTCTGTCTGTCTGTAAACAATTTTTCAAAATGCTACTCCTCCTACAGTTTTGGTCTGATTTTAATATAACGACACACAGGTAGACTACACTTTTGGATGAACGGTGTTGCCGTGGTTACTAAAAATAGAAATTTCTGTGAAATTCTTTCAAAATGCTACTCCTCCTACAGTTTTGGTCTGATTTCATTATAACTTGGCACACAAGTAGACTACACTAAGGTACATAATTCTGTATATCGGTTTTTGATTTTGTTGAGCAGTGTTGACGTGGTTACTAAAAATAGAAATTTCTGTGAAATTCTTTCAAAATGCTACTCCTCCTACAGTTTTGGTCTGATTTCAATATAACTTGGCACACAAGTAGACTACACTAAGATACATAATTCTCTGTAACAGTTTTTGATTTCGATGAAAGGTGTTGCTGTTGTTGCTAAAAATATAAATTGCTGTGAAATGCTTTCAAAAAGCTACATCTCCTACAGTTTTGGTCTGATTTCAATATAACTTAGCACTCAAGTAGACTTACACTATGATACACAATTCTGCATATTGGTTCTTGACTTCGATGAATATTATTGCCTTGGTTACTAGAAATAGAAATTTATGTTAAATACTCTAAAAATGCTACTCCAAATACAGTTTTAGTCTGATTATAATACACTGTAATGTGGCATGCAAGTAGACTACATTAAGAACATAAAGAGACTTAATCAAGGATCATTATTCTATTTATTGCTGTTGTAAAGTTTCAATTCCCAACTCCTTAAGTACTTTTCTCTTCCTTTGTTATAAGTACAAACCAGTAGAGCTTCAGTCTCGACAGAGACTTCTGGTTTATGAATATAATAATATTCATGTAAATACATGTATTTTTTTACCTTTCACTTTATTAAACCTGTTGTTCATGTACATTACGTGCACAAACCAAAACTAGAGCTATTTTAAATCTGCCGATCCTAATGTAAGTTTGGTAACCTTGGATTTCAAGTGACCCTGTTTTAATCGATCTTTTGAACAACTCAGATCCAGCATGTGAAATGATTAAGGAATTGTAATTGTGCATTTTTACAAAACTTTAATACCTTGCCCAGATTATAATTTAATACGACAGATAGGATAGATTGTCAGACAGACAACATTTCAGTTGATGAATAATGAAACATGTTAATAGAATATAAAATTTATTAATGCTAAACAACTAACATGAAAGACGCGCGCGTCTGGCATTATACATAAAATATTATAACAGTTTATCCAAGGTCCTTTAAAAATTATAAAGACGGTCGACAGTGCAATAAATAAGTGGAATTCCAAAACGATAATTAATAACTCTAAGTGTTAATGTATAACGTGATTAGGAGATAACGCGAGTGTCGTCTGCCACATGTAAATTTACTATCCAGTGTCATCCGCTGTATTTACAAACATCCTTTGACATGTTTGACACATAGTGTTAAAACCAAAGTGGAGTGCACTATGTGTCAACTCAAAACAAATACAAGCCAGTCAAAACACATTTTATACGATTATCCAACTCCTTGAAATGTCTCGTTCCGTGATCGGAAGGTCGTGAGTTCGAATTAGGTTGCAACTATCCAAAGTCCGTAAAAAAAAAAATTGCAATTATTCTTTCGCCAAGCTAACACCTGCTGTGACACGGGACCCCAGTTTAATGACCGTTCCCCCACGCCCGGAACTGGAGTCCATTAAATAATTGTAAATTGTTTAACAATGAATTGAATCCAAAAGAAATAAAGAATGAAACAAAAGTTAATATATAGGGTTCTATATTTTATAATAAGCAAGCCATGTAAATGACTCTACAATTATTGCTGTTTTTGAGGCCAGTGTAATGATTTAGTCACCTGAGGAGTACAATATTAAGCAAGTCCGAATGGCGAGGGAAGATAAATATTGTTCTTCAATAAAGGCTAGCTAAATCATAGTATTGTCTGACAAATGGCAATAATTGTCTTATTATAATTATAAATAATGATAAAATGAAACAAACTTCTTAACAGGCTAATTATTTAATATCAGCAGTCTCGTTTAATGTCATCATTTCGTAAGTTCTATGGTGGATACAACGACCTTGTCAGCAAATACAATTTATCACTGAGTCAAATGCTGAATTATGTTTTTTCATACTAATTGTTAGTCCATTATTTATACACTGAATTGACGGCGGATATTTTATTATTTCCCGATCATGACAAGGAGCATACGGCGGATGTAACCGGTCGGCAGGGGATGCTCACTCCTCCATGACACCTGATCCCACCTCTAATGTTTTGGAGGTCTGTTTGCTCTATTCCTATTTTTTTTTTTATGGACTTTTGATCTTGAATACTGTTCGTTATCTCCATAAGTTTCATTTCTGATGATATGTGGACCAAAATTCTTAATCACAAATGTAGTAGCCAAATGGCCGGGATCTGTTCATGACTCCAGAATCTTTACAGAGTCTGCTTTTTGCAGAGAGTTTGAGAATGGTGCGGCAAATTAAAATGTTATCATAAAGCTTGTTTTTATGTTTAATTACCAGGTCTGGTACGATTTATTGGTTAAATAGATTGTTAACAATTCAAATTATCTTGATTTTAGAATTTTCTTAAATGTGTAAATTTTTCATAATGTTATTAAAGTAACACTATGGTCAGCTGCTGTTGATGCTGTGAAAGTTTTCAAACTTTGAAATTATCTGAACACAGTGAACAAAATAAACATCAAAATATTATGAATACCGGCCCGGATAATCGAGTAGTCACGAACTTGTATTTTTTTTTTTATCTATTTCTCCATTTTTTTTTTTAAATTAAACTGGTACATATGAAAATCCATACCGAAATGGGAGCTTTGTGCATTTAGAAATTAGCGGAAATTTTCAAAAATTCAAGAACACACTGTCACTAAGTGATGGAATCAGTGAGATTCAATTTCACCATTCTATGTGACAGTTGCCTGCTGTGTCCTGCAAAACATTGGGATTATTCGGGGAACATTATTCAGAACCCTTTGTTGGAGGAGAAAGAGGATTGGATGGATTCTGATGCCATGGGTGGAGACGGCAAAACTATTAGGGATCACATTGCCCAGAATTATTTTTACGTAACTATGCACATGATAAATTAGTACTATTTGCATAAGAATGTACTCCTTGCAGTGAATGAATTCCAAAACAAAAAAATATCACTTTAATAAATGATCGTACAGTATGTTACTGTATTGTTGGATGATTAATTTGAGAACAACAACCAAAATGTATAAACTCCTCCCTATTTGGAGGGGAGGGTTGTATGCAGACTCTGTTACTGAAAACGATATATGGGACTGAGATCAAATAAAAACAAAACAGAAGCTTCTGATTCAGTTTCAAGGTGTTTATATTTTTTCTGGATCATAAATAGTACAGACATCTCTTTATACAGAAATAGGCAACCTTATGGCAAATACACAATGCTACAGGCAAAGTTTAGCTGCTGTATTCACATCTACATTGCATATGTATAATCACAGCTAAAGTATAAATATTTCTAAGCATTTCCTTCAAATACTTTGGATGGATATGTTTACCCATGAATAATAGCATATGTAGCTAGGGTGGAGTTGAAATCAGAGGATCATTTTTTTTCTTGGTTCAAAATGTGCATTTTGTAAAATTCGACAATTATCTATGAAAAAAATCTTTCAGAAAGCAAGGCTATGTAAGTCATAAAAGTCATGTAAGGTTCACAAAGTTACAAAGACATAATCGCTTGGACAGACAGACAGAAATGGTGATTCTTACTCCCCTCCCGCACCCCATACCCTAAAAATCTATTTGCAGCGGGTATAATGATATTGTAATTAAAACAAAAAGTCTGTCCGATGAAACTTTCTGCATTGTCAACTTAATAAATCCATCTCTAATTTTTTTTTCTTTTTCTCAGTCCCAAGGACTTCAAGATGGAGGGTCTTTGTCTCTTGTTCTTTTCTTTTTTCCTTTTCCTGTTGTCACTGCACCTGGAGTCGAACAGACAGGCTTTGGTAAGTAACAGTCATTCTGACATTAATTAAACTATTATGGAGTTTGTTTCTTATGAAATATTAAGAATTACTAAATACCTGTGTCAGTGTCAAATCCACCCTCTATGCCCTCTAATCAGGGTCTCCCTGAAGGATTGTCAACACGTCTTCGCTCATCCATGGGGGAGGCCGACTGGTTCTACGATCCTCCTCCTGTTGCTGGGTATTTACCATTACTGGGTTTTTTTTCTTTGCTGTTGAAAATTATCATAAATAGATAAAAAAAATAAAGATGGTGTTATTAAAATTGAATTTTAAGAATACGTGTATAACACATACACACATTAATAAATGAACATAAAAGGGTAAATAACATACTAAATTTATAAACATTTACCATATACAAACTTGCATTCCTCAACATTAATGAAGTAGTAATATCTTTAACCTGTGTCATATATCTTTTTTTTTTCTTTATATTAACCTATCTGCTTCAAATTAGACAACAGCATCTTGGTCTGTTTCACTCTCCTTTCCCATGCTATAAAGATTAAATTTCCACAATATATTGATAATTACTTTATAAAGATACTTTCAGCTTATACATGTGCATCTTTGAGGAAATTGTGTGGTAAAAATAAATGTGAAAAAAAGAGTGAAAAAGATTGTTTTCTTTGCAGTTTAAAATAGAATTAAGCAACACAAGTATTTTTATTTATCATTGTATATTCACAACAAAGTCCTCTGTTTATTTCCCTTTTTAATTGAAGTAGAAATCCTTAAAAGAATACTGACTAGGACCAAAAACTTCAGTTGTAAATTCTTGCACAATTAATACTTCTGCTTTAAATTGCGTGTACAAAAATACCTTATTAAATTTCTTTATAAATATTAACACCATTTAAATAAAATACAGCCTGGGACTGTTATTTGCATGCATTACATTTTGGTCTTAATCAAAACTTTTGTAGGACGACCCTGTTAGTCAATGGCCTAGAGTCATTTGTACAAAAATATTTGAGAAGACACCGACTTGGATACATTGACGTAATTTATAAACAAAAAAGATTTATATACGTACATATGTGATGAAGTTGACTTTTTAAAATTAATATTATGTTTGATTTTGGGTTTTCCTTGTGAGTTTTGGTGGTTATGCGTTTCCGTACTTTTGAGGGTGTGTATATAAGCTAAATTTAGAAAACTGGTTGGTTAGAAGGAAAGCGACGCGTGGCAGTGAAAGAGGCGTTGTGACACGCTATGTCTACAGTTTTGGTCACCATGGATGTTCTTATATTTGGTGAACTCTAGAAATAAGTCTGGAACCGGTAGCCAGGGAACGGTGAATTTCTGTGTGTGGTCATTTCTGTTTTCTCCAGCCGGTAAGCTTGTTTTCATTACTATTTATAGGAGTTTGTTACTTTTTGTCTGTATACTTGTTTTGTGTTATGTAGGTGTTTATATTCTGTTATTTGTTAGTATTCTAGGAAAAGTCGTTTAATTTATTTTAGTGTATAGGGCATAGAGTATACGAGAGGCTAAGGGCTTAGGACGGCAGATGTAGAGTGGTCAGTTTGTGTGTAGGACCGGATCATACGGAAGGGCGGCGGCGGTACTAATTATCGCATGTACGTGTACTACGTCCTCACAGACTTATGGGAACACCTTAGCGTCCGTCTAACGGAGGGATAGAGGACTGTTGAGACGTTTTAAGAGGGAGACCTGTGAGTCCGGCGGTCTAGACGGTCAGTGAACGTGGTGTCGACCAAGCGGTGTATGGAGGCCCAGTGGTGCCGATATTTGTGTTGAAATAGGAACGGTTTTCAGACAAACTCCCAATTTGGTTTATAAATAAAATAATTCTGAAGTTATATTACAGTGAAAAGTATTGAAAGTATAAATTCTTTTTTGAACTTTTTAAAAACAACTTGAAGTTAATTATTGTTTAATACAAGAGTTACTGTTTTCATTAAACAAGTTTTGTTTTGATATTTATTTCTGACACGCAACTTTAAGTTCATTGTTTGTAGGCGTGTCAGTTCATTCTTTGTAAAGTTATATTTTTTTCTTTCTCTGTGTGAGTGTTCGCGAGTGTGGTGTATGTAAGGTTTTTGTGTTTTTTTTGTTTGTTTATTCATTTCTTTCATCTGTAAAATAAATTTATTTTTGTTAAATTGATTTTACAGTGTTTCGTTTTCTTCCGGACTAACACAAAATCCAAAAGAACTCATTACAACATGTAAAAGGATTCGGAAAAGTCAGGAAGCTACATGTAGCTGTACCGATTTGTAATTGTATGGATTCCTATAGATTTATCGGTAACGAATTTATCAAAGATACATATGTAGATGAATTTGCTTTAGAAATGTCTTGCGACATGAGTATTTGCAAAAAGCACTTGAAGCTTTTTGGCGATTTGCTTTAATCACCGTAGTATGGTTAGTGTAAAAAAGTTTTTAAATCTCCATAATTTATATGTACTTTTATACAGATATTTTTAGAGAACATTTTAAAAAACAAAGAACGAGAATATGCAAAAATTTTAAAAATTAAAGCTTAAATTGTTAGTCTTATTCTCAGGTTCTTGTTAAAAAACGGGCTTTATTCTGCATTGACATCGATTTATATGTATAATTGCGATAAATCAAGTGTCTTTGTGAATAAAATCATGTTCATGCATTTCTTTCTTGCATTTTCACCCTTCTTTTCATGTAACTGTAACTGTTAAACATGTTAAAATTAGTTATGGTTGATGGTCCTATAGTCGTGCGTGCCCAGTAGTTGTGCGCCATTTTTGTTGTTGTCATATTTAGTCACGTGACAAAATATTACGTCACGAACGGCTGATTTTCGAAGAATAGAAGATAGAAATCCTACACAGTTACAGCGAGTAAAAAATGCGTAACAAACAGGTAGGAATAAATATATAATATACTTCTTGCAAGGAAAGTCGCCATTTTGTTAATATTCTTTTTATAGTCGGTAAATAAATACGATAACCGTGCTGAAGTGCAACGTGATTATGTCAAGCACATGGCTTATGAGCATAAACCAATGTGAAGGTCACTAGCTATTTTGATAGTTTGCTAAGGCCAGGCAATATAATTATTGGCTGAACAAAAAAGTGATGGTCCTTATAAATTTTTTTTTTAAGCCGTAAACACGTTTGTAGCTCTTCATAACAAATTTTATAGGAATAAAGAAGGACAGAGTGTGCTAAAAAATTGAACTTAGTAAGAATTGCCAATAACAACAAAGAGCCAAGTCAGCTAACCCAACAAATATAAAAAATTACTTTGAGGAACTTTCATCCATCCTCTCCAAATACCACCTGTTTAACAAACCATACAGAATATTTAATGTAGATGAGAAAGGGATCACCCTCAATCATGTGCCTCCTCACATAGTGTCTGGCACTGGGCAGACTCCACAGGCAGTTACAACAGGGAAATCGTCAACGGTCACTATACTGGGATGTGGTAGTGCCTCGGGAGTTGCCATTCCACCATTCTTTGTGTTTCCCGGAATGCGTATCAGGCCAGAGTTAATTGGAGGTTGTACTCCTGGAGCAGCTGGTGATGTTGCTGAAAGTGGCTGGTCTAACTCTGTTATTTTTCTACAATATTTGAAGAACTATTTGATAAATCATATTCCTGGTGGCCTAAATGAACCAGTTCTCCTTCTCCTGGATGGACACAAATCGCATGTTTCAGTTGCCACAGCAGAATGGGCAAAGCTACACAATATCGTACTACATGTATTGCCAGCCCACACAAGCCATATACTTCAACCAATGGATGTTGGTTGTTTTGGTCCTCTCCAGAAGATTTACTATAATTTATGCCATAAGCAGATGTGGACCACATCAACCGTAATAACCAAGCAGTACATATGCTCACTGGCTTGTCAGGCATACACCAAAGCACTTACGGCTGAAAACTTGGAATCTGCATTCCGCAAGTGTGGAATATACCCAATGGCATTTAATGCTGATATTATTTCAGAAGAAGCCCTAACACCTTCGTCGATCCTCACAATACAACATGTAGATTCTGAAATATCTGAGGCAGAAAACAGTGAGTTGGATGAAAACAACATTAGTTTGAACTTTTTTGCAGACAAAACAAGGGACTCGTTCGTGTAAAGTCCGAGGGATCAAGAGGCAAAAAGTCATGGAATACTTTAAGCAAAATCACTTCAGGCAGAGCTATTACTGAGCCAGAGGTATCTGCCAGAATCAAGGAGCATATTTCTTCATCAGCTGGACCTAAACAAAAAAAAATTGTTGAAAATCAAAAGCTCAGTGCATCCTCTCCTAAGAAATTAAAAGAGAGGAAAAAGCCTCAAGACTGGTACAAAGAATAAGAAAGCTTCTCGTAAGATTTCTGATAACTCTCAGGAACCTAGGCCCTCTAATTCTATTGACTCAGAACTTGGACCACCAAAGGGACAGTTACTATCTGAAGACTGAGGACATTCCAATTTCTGAGGAAGAATTATGCTGTGTTTGCAGGAAGTTCACTCCTGATGAAGTCCGACAAAGTACATCACTGATATTTGTGAAGTGGGTGCAGTGTGATAATTGCAGACACTGGGTACATTTAAACTACTCTACTGCACCGACATCAGAGTTGTTAGAATTGGCGATCAGTACAAATGTCCTCACTGTAAATAAAATTCTGTTTATTATTCTGGAGATTTTGAATTCTGTTAAGGTCTTCAGCCCGTAATGCATTTTAATATGCACATTTTCAAAAGTGATAATTTTCTCTCAAAACAATTAAAATACATTATGTACTTTATAAATAAACAAATTTATCCAGACATTTCTTTAATCTGATCAAAATATTTAGAAATATGGTGATGCTATAATGTGCACTAGTAAAATTAGATACAAAATCACATTTACTAGCATACTGATATCAAATAAAGTGTTCTGCAAGTAAAACACATGTTTCTAGAAACTATTTAAATCCTTTTATCAGTTAAAATAAGATTTGTAGTTCTTTCAGTAATATAACTTTGAAAATTTAAGAATGTTTCATATCGACTTCAATTTTTGACAATGAAAATATATTATTCTGATCATGTCAACACTCCTATGAGGAAAAAAAGGAGCTGACATGGGAAAGTTTGTAATAAATACATTCTACACTATATGATAATGAAAATAAAAGAAAAATTGTAAACTTTTACCACAGATTATATTATTTGTAAACAATTTTCTAATCCTACCCCCCCCCCCCCCCAAATTTTCAAAATCACATTTTGGATTATAAATATACAAAGACACATATCATAACAAAATAGACATAGCATCACAACTTAAATATAAAGGCAATGTAATAAGTGACAGTATGAAGTGCTTTACTATGATCTTGATCTTGACAATGACCTTTAAATAAGTAATGACCTTGCAAAAAACCTTCCCTTTTAATAATGGTCTTTGAACATAAACTATCATAGGATATGGCAAAGGCAAAAGCATTTTATTAATTTTATACAATCATAAGTGTAAAAGTAATATTGTTTTCCAAATTCATACCAGTATTTGAAATAGTAAGGGTCTGCATGATAAAGAACCCTCACTGCTCAATGCCCCTGAATGGCCATGAGTGCCGAATATAGGTCTAAATTTGAAGCCTTTCACCGGCATACGGTGATGTCTCTATACAATTGAAAAAATCTCGAATGGGATGTTAAACAATATTCAATCAATCAATGTATCAAATTCAAATTTATATTTGACCTTGACCTTATACTTTTTTTTCAACATTTGATATTAAAATTGCCATAGACAACAGAAAGTAATATACATATTCAATTCGTTTTGACAACCACAGGTAATATATTCAATTCATTCTGAGAGCTAATAGAACATCCTAATCTGTTATAAAAATATTTAGAAAATACTTTCTGCAATTTCTCACAAGTCATTGTTTCTCAAAATATTCTACAAGTTTTGGAATTACAGAGTCTAGAACACGTTTTGCAGAAGATACCCGCGGCTGACCATCAGAGGTTTTCTGACAAAATGTGGCTCTCAGTCCATCCTCACCATCTCTTTTAAATATTTTGTTAAGATGTGACAGGTTTAGGCCAGAGCCTGCAATGTTTTCTGCCGTATTATGTTTAAAAACACCATTTGCAATTAGAACATGTAATGAAGTAATATTTTTCGATTTCTCATTGCTGAATGAACACTATGAAGTACAGAAATTGGTGGAAAACTAAATTGTAAAATTTGTGAATCTGATAAATTGGCCTGTTTTATCAACATTCCTAATGTTTTCACATCTTCCGTGGCATCGTGAGCATTGTACGTGGTGTTTAGAACCGTTTTTACCAAGGTCTCCTGTTTATAATTTGGCTGGCCACTAAAGACTTTCTTAAAGACACCAAGTGAATCAATAAAACCAGAAACTGTAGAAAATAGCATAGTTGTCATTTTCAGACTACTAGTATGTAAGGTACTCATAAGAACTAGGAAATCAAATTTCCTCCCATTGTGTGCAACTAAAACTACATCTGGAAAACTTTAAACCATGTCAAAAAATCTGTCAAAGCAGATGTAATATTCACGGCATCAACTTCTTTTCCATGGACAGTCATTTTATCTAAATCTGAATTTACAACTATTCCAGTGGTATTCATTGCCTCCTCTGTAATGGGCACCTTGGGAAGAATATATGTGTTATAAACAGACCCCGTTTTCAATTCAAGTGCAGCAAGTTGTGTAATATGGGGCATCTGTCTTCCTCGAACTGAAGTGATTAAAAAAAATGCAAACAATATAATTCAATTGTTCTATAAATTTTTATGTAAATTTTTTTTACAAATGTTTTCTTATCAATATTTAGTATGTTCAACTTGCCCCGTCCCCTTCAAAGGAATTTACTGATAAGTTTGTTCTTTGTCAATCCTCATTGTGGCTTGTGTCCCACATTCAGTAAAGTTTTTTTTTTTAAATTGTGTTTCTGATTGTTTTCAATTTCAGGAAGGGGGTTATACACAACAGCTAAAACTTTGGAAATTGAAGCTGTGTGTTAAATTTTCTAGAAGTAAACTTACTCAGATCTGTGGTCTCTAAATCAAACATCACAAGAGAAGGATCTCCAGTGGACAAGGTGACAGGCTTGAAAACACCACGTGGAACAGGATCCGGGATTTGTTCAATAGCAACCTCATCTGCCAATCCAATCTCTGAAAAAAAATTCATGTCATAATGGAAGTTGCAACAATTTTCATTTATATATAAACATTTAAAAGTATACATGAAAGTTATGGATACCTGACTC
The DNA here is from genome assembly GCF_032062105.1 of Saccostrea cuccullata. Lineage (NCBI taxonomy): Eukaryota > Metazoa > Mollusca > Bivalvia > Ostreida > Ostreidae > Saccostrea > Saccostrea cuccullata. Next base: position 828,013 of record NW_026929887.1, read on the forward strand.
ATAAGTGTCTCCCTCAAGTGCCTGGAATGCACACTGTGTAACATTTCTCTCCTGTTTCAACTGAACTCTTCTTCTCTTTGTTGAGGGTAGTTTTGATCTCTCCTCAATTCTTAGACGCTGCTTCATCTGTTTTGCTGCATACTTCTGGGTATACTTTCCAGGTGACAAACCAGCTTCCTCATCTACCTTTCAAAAGAAGATTACAATTTCAGAAAAATTCAATTTTTAACCTTTAAATAGTAATAATCTTGACCTTTGTCAATTATCAGAAACAAAATCTGTGTGAAATTGAAGAGGATTTGGTAGCTACTGTAAAATTGGTCATTTTTGTGCAGTTAAATTTACACAATTAGAGGAAAAATTACCAGTTGGAGGGATTAAATTTTGTGGTTATGGAGATAAATAATACAATGTATTGCAGAATGAAATTTTCATACCATGACAAATTTAGAAATTAAACCCATGAAAATTAATGATTTCACTGTAAGTAAGTAATAATCAAGTCCAAACAAATTATTATTATATACACAAGAACAAATACTTACAGTTAATGTAGGCTTGATGGAAATTGCTGAAATCAACATGATGCTAAAAAAAATTAAACAACAAAATAATTAAAACAATCAACATTTTTAAACAATAACAATCCCACAGAAACACAAACAACTGAAATTAGGAAAAGTAAAGAAAAATCCAACAATAAAAATTTTCAATCAAGATACCTTTGAGATGTAGCCTCTTCCTTCATTTATGAAGGCTGCTGTTGCATGGACCCTAAAATCAAGTGCCTCTGAATTTCCATAGTGGAGTGACTTAGGTATTCTCATGGTGACTTCTTTGTTAGCATGTTCACACTGTTGACTAGAACCGAGGTCCACATACTGGGCTGCTCGTGCTGACACCTGATCAAAAATGGGCTCGAGATGCTGGCGAAGTTGGTTGTCCTTCAAAGCTGCTTTGTACGGAAGACTTCTGTGAATGTATTTTTCAGATGGATTCCGTTTAAATCCACAAAAGCGAGCACAGCACAAGGAATGATCACCAAACTGATGTGGCAATACGGCCTTGAGGTTTTCTTCTAAATCGTCTTTGCTGCGATTTTTTGCAAGGGCATATTTAATGCATTTCTGCAAGTGAATAATAACATTTTTACTGAGCTTCACGCCTTTTGTTCCATGAAGTGCATAGAGTCGTTTTCCAATGTTCTTAACCACATGATTTTTGTCCAGTCTTTTCTTCATTGTGATTCCTAAGTCACTTTTAATTCTTGTAATCAATGTATTGTCCCCATCTCCTTCGAGAATATCTACAGATGTACCTGAATCTTTCAGCTCTTTTATACCTTGAACACCGCTTATGCTTTCCATCAGACGGGCACTTCCAGTGTGATTGTGGACGCATCTGTGATTTCTGATCTGTTGACCAGGCCGGTTCCTCTGCCACCACTTACAGGTGCCACAAGTTCTATGAGATACCACTGTTTTCACAACTTTTTTCCCATATTTGGCTTTACTCATAAAAAATGTATGTGCTGCAATTTTGTAAAAGGTACCCTAGCTCATCATAAATGTTTGATATATACCAAGGAGTGGATTTCAAAGGCATTAATTTATTCTCAGGATAATTTAAAATCAGAGCCCCCCCCCGGTACCACTGACTCAGGGGCCTTGAATTTCCTGCAAATGGCTCTGTATCGGTCAGACGGCTCTGTATCGGTCAGACGTCTATAGAACATTGAAAGAGCTATACTTATACATATATTCTGGTCATCATATATATTCATAGTACATAATCATTTTGGTTAGTTTTTCTTATATTATAAATAAGCTTAGATGAAAACTTTAATTGATATATAGCCTTTACAATCCTTTGTTTTGATCCACTTTAATGGCTCCTCTATTCTCCTGATAGGTCATGTTTTGAACAAATTTAAATCTACATTACCTTTTTGATGCTTTTATATTGATGATCACTCATGGCCTTGTGAAGAATTTTAACGATTTCCCATATATTCCTTAAAAAAAACCTTGATCACCCATTGTGACCCCATTCTACCCCCAGGAGTTAAGATATGAACAAACTGAGCATGCTTCCCTATAATTATGGTCAATCACAGCTTTGCTATTCTCGAGAAAAAGAATGTTATTTTATGTTATCCTCCTTTGATCACCAATAATGACCCGCCCTTGCTCAAGGAGTCATGATTTGAGTAAACTTCAATCTACACTACCACAGGATGCTTCCATATGCCTATGACAAATCATGGTTTAAGTGTTCTTTAACCTTTGTATTGTTATATTAAACTTTGATCCACCATTGTGCCCCCCCCCCCTTCGCCCGAGGGTCATCACTTTCAGTGGATGTTTCCATATCTATGACCAATCATGGTTTTGCTGTACTTGAAAATAAAATTAAAGATCTTACCAGGGGGTCATGATTTGAACACAGTTAGTTGAATCTTCACTACCAGAGGATTTTTCTACATGAGTTTCATATTTCCTGACCCAATGGTTCTTCTTAAGATTTTCCCTGTTTTCCTACATTAAAGTTTGATACTGCATTGTGCCCCCCCTACCCCCGGGGTACAAGATTTGGGCAAACTTAAATTTTCTCTACCAGAGGATGCTTTTACATGAGTTTCATCTTTTCTGGCCCTCGATCTGGTTCGTGAGAAAAAGATTTATAGAAGATACCATTGATTTATCACTAATTCATAATCATCTCCCCTTGGAAGAGGGCGTGGTCCTTCATTTGAACAAACTTCAATTCCCTTCACCCAATGATACTTTGTGGCAAGTTTGGTTTAACTTGATCCCATGATTCTTGAGAAGAAGATAAAAATGTTAAAAGTTTACGACAACGACGACAGACAACAGACAAATCTTGATCTGATCAGAAAAGCTCATTTGAGCCTTTTGGCTTACGTGAGCTAAAAATATGTAAACAGTTAAATAGGAAAGATATGCCTCAATTATTTTACAGTATATTATTTATATATGTCACGGTGTGTTTTTGTATCACGCGAGTAACTCAGGTGACCTATTGCTACATGTATCTGTTTTCGTCCGTCGTCGTGCCTCCTTTTAACATTTTCAGCTTCTTCTCACAAATTTTGTCCTACACTCGGTACTCAGAGCAATTGAGCAGTGAGGGATATTTTTCGCGCTAGCACCTACTGCAACACGGGACCTTGGTTATACCTTCTCATCGCAAGGACCGGTCTCCACGTCCCACAATGGGATCCGAACCCGCGACGTAAGGATCGACTCCTCACTTCGGGATTTTAGAGAAATGATATAATTACATGCGCATACGTAAGACGAGCGACAAATCGGGAGGGGGATTTTTGCGCCTAGTCAAAAAGATTCTAAACTGATATAGGCGTTTCCTGGATAATGTACTTTGCCGCTATTTGTAACATCTGTGACCAATGAAACGAAAGGCTACCTCTCCTGCACTCGCAATGAGCTACTCACTACTTTATAAGATACAGCCAATAAAATCCTTGGAACGACTTTACTTTACCGATCCCCAGAATAAGGCGCCAAAATATATGAATGCCTTAATATTCGTTACCCTTATATAGTGCAACGGCGTCAGCCGTTGTGAAAATAAAAAATAAGCGTTTTTCGGAATTTTTGACCCTAAATTCGTGATCTACGTCAAATTTTACAGTTAAAACTTCCGTTTCAAACGAATGTTTTTAACCTAAAAAGAGAATGTTACATTAAAACACTTAGGTTTACATAAAATAGAATCAGCTGTTCTCTAAAATACCGTTGTCATCATTGCACGTGCGGAGTATGCGCAGTAGATTGACTGGTGAATTTGTAAACAAATGCACGTTGCGATATGCCATACAAACTGAAAGATATCTGGAAAATATTTGAAAATGTCGAAATAATTATAAACTGGTTAATTCAGTTAAATTTATTGATTGATCTGGAAGACTGTATGCAAATTTTGTGACTTTGGATTTTGGCTTACAAAGGGACACTTCATTCAGTCGTGATTGTTACGTATGGAGATGCTTGTTGAAATCGACGAGAGTAAATTCGGGAAAAGAAAATTCCACAAAGGTAGGCGTGTCGACGGGGTTTGGGTCTTTGGTGGAATTGAACGGGATTCTAAAATTGTTTTTTCACTACTGTTGAGGACAGAACAGCTGACACGTTAGTCACTATTATAAAGCAGCACATCAAACCCGGAACTACAATCATCAGTTACTGTTAGAGGGCCTACAGTTCCCTAAACTCAGAAGGTTTCATTCACCTGACTGTCAACCACTCTATTAACTTCGTAGATCCCGACTCCGGTGCTCACACAAATACAATAGAGTGCACCCGGAGAAAAAAAAATCCATACCCAAAAACGGATCTCAGTAAATATTTCTCCAAGTACTGCGTTAGAAAGTTGTATCTAAACGACTCTTTCCTTCGCTTTCTCAACCTCATATCGGAAGTTTACAAACCAAACAAAGCCGACTTCATCTCTGATATCACCATTCCGCCTTTAAAAAAACACGAAAGCCAATAGAAAAATGACTATTAGACCTCAACCCAACCCTCAACAACAGCCTAGATGATTTTCACTGATATAAGGTAAGATTTATTTGTTGTTGATTTATAGTAACCATGGCAACACCGTTCATCGAAATCAAAAAACATTTTCAAGCTGAAACTTTTTACAAGCGAATTTCACAAATCAAAAAATGCACAGAATTATGCTTAGTATAGTTTACTTGTGTGCCAAGTCGGACCAAAACACATTTTGAAAAATTGTTTACATTACTAGCAAGCTGTGACGTGAAGTCTTTGCGCGTAAAAACGCCACTATTAGACCTCAACCCAACCCTCAACAACAGTCTAGATGATTTTCAGATATAAGGTAAGATTTATTTGTTGTTGATTTATAGTAGACATTTTCGCAAACTTTTTACAAGCGAAATCAAAATGGCCGCCGTAAACACATGAACTTAGCAACGGGTGTGACGTCGAAGTGAATCTAGATTCTGGGGACCGGTAAAGTAAAGTCTACCCAAATCCTTTGATATTAATATCATGTATTAAGTAACTGCATGGTATAAAAATCAGTCATTATTTCGTGATAAAAAAAAAGTTGATGTTTTTTCTATATTTATGATATTGCATAAAATAAATTTAGCAACATTTGCATGGACGAGTTATTTATTTAAACTAATAAATGCAACAATATTCTTCTTTTATATTTATTGTTTCTTTTCGTAGGTCAAGTTATATACATTTAATATGAGTTTTATATGTACAATAAATTCGCATAATATATATACACATAATATTGGAAATTTCAACACCCTGCAATAATGCAATGTATTTCACAATTGTCTAGTGCCGAAATCCAATCAATTTTAGTATCATACAATTTGTCCAAATTGAACGAAGTCATTCCCTTGGTCCGCAATTTTTCCTGCGATCAGAAATAAATTACGTGTAAAATACGAAGATTTCCCTGGTATCTTTACTGAGTCACAATGCTAGCTTCACTAATTTAAATTTCTGTTTCAGTTCTAAAAGTTGCATTAAAATATGGAGCTTTTTCGTCGCCGGTTAGGATTAAAGTTGATTGGTGGAAAAGCAACATCATCTTCTTTTGCTATGTCCTGTGTCGACGACGAAGAACCGCTACACTTTTCGCAACTACTAGAACAACCACACAGCTTCAAATCAACATTATCCCTACTCTCTGATGAAGTAAGTTGCAATTGCGAAAGAGACCGAGGTAGCACTATAGCCATGTCGAAGAATTTAATGAACAGCTAGCAGGACACTATACTTGAAAGCTTTAGAATCCTCATTTATATATACATGAAGGGTAATTATCAAGTCAGATACAGTCTTTATTTTTATTGGCGAATTAATTTATTGAATATTACTAGAATGTCCAATCATATCTAGATGATGGTAAGCTTTACTCCTACAGGAAACTTCTTTTCTTGCCAAGCCCTAGTATAAAATGGCTTTCATTTTAAGGTCAACCCATGTAGCCTTAATAAAATGTATATGAATGTGCAGATTAAAAAATCCAGCAAAGCCAGCGACTTAACGTGCATTGCATTTAATGCCAGCGACTTAACGTGCATTGCATTTAATACTAACAAAAGGTTAGTTGCTGTCCAGATTCTTTTATTAACTATATGAGCATTGTACTCCAAAATGGTCTCAGTCTTCAGTTCAACTTTTAATAAAAATATACATATATATATATATATGAAATATTAACCTGTAGGCTAGCACCAATCATACAAAAAAACAACTCTAAGTCAAACTACCAGGTCAAAATTGTTGGTATGCAAAGGAAGGTCTTTGAACTATGAAAGCTCTCAATTTAAAGTATTCAAAAGTACTATCTTCGTTTACCTCTTTTAAAACTGGGTCAAACACTAGGGTCAATGTCAAGAATATATCACACCATGGAAACCTTGTGAGGGACAAATGTCCTTAGACTCCCTATATAGGTAGAACTAACTGTTCAAAAGGTTTAGCCAAAATTAATATCAAGTAAATTTTTCATGCAATATTCGATCATACTCCAAGGTCAAGAGGTCAGATATGTTTGTACACTATGAAAAGGCTTGTAACAAAAACACATCTGAAATATGAAAACCATTGATCCACCCACTCAAAAATTGTTGCAAGGTTAAACAACTGACAAACAAATGGACGAATCTGGTTGCCCTCTCCCGACCCACTGGTTAAAAATGCCCCGACTCAAAACCTTTCTTAACCTGAAGAAAGCAATTGAAAATTGAGCATTAATTTAAAAGTTTTCTCACCTTCTTACCGACTCAATATTCTCATTCTGAGTCGGGATAGGGCAATAAAACATTATTTAAGTTGGCTTTGTATGCCCTAACATGTATTTCCACTATGAAAGAGTTGTAGTTCTTAGTGCGTCCTGTTGTGAAAAAGTCGGAAATCTACATTTCTTGCTTGAGCTCTGAAACAGACTAAACACAAATATGAGGGTTGATCCAAAAGTTCGTGGAATTTCTTCATATTTTATTTATTTTTCATTGGAATTGGTTGAAAATTACAAATGAAAATATAGACACTTGATATATATTTTAAATTAAAAAACATTTTAAATATCTTGGAAAGTAACTTTATGGCAGTTTCCATAGAAACGGTTGTGTGGAAATGCGGGGGAGACATTAACGCGTTTATTATCATTTTAATTCTTAATACGTGAAATAAGAATGAAACAGCCCTATGTGGTATATAAAACGAAAATTATGTCATTATTACGATTGATTGATCTTTTATAAACCTTTGTGTGAGAGTTTTACTGATTTTACTGGATATCCGGTATTTAGTTTATTAGTTGATGATTTATTGTTCATCTTAAAGTTGCTAGACAAAGTCAAATTTCGGTCTAGTCATAAGTTTTGTGAAAATTCCGGGATCACTCTATCTAAAACGCGTATATTATTGACATAGGCTTGGGGAATATGCAATTAGTTACTGGTTTTCCAGTAGCATAAGAAATTTAAGAAAAATAGAACTTCCATGGACGTTGATAAAAGGTGTGGTCGCTTTTTTAGAGGCTCTGTTTAAGTCCCCCTAGACAAATTAAAGGCGTTAATGGACGTTGGCGGCTGCCGTACTGTTCTTGACATTGCTACTGAAATTGGAACATCATATGGAAAGATGGGTAGTATTTGGAAATATGAGTACAAATCAAAGATAAATTGGTGCGAGAGGATACCCAGACTTTTCTTGAGGAAAAAAATAGAGAAATAGGCAGCATTTTGTTGAATTACGTATTATAATTGGACATTTGGGCGAGATGCTTCTATAACGTGACGTGACATATCTGACTTGACGTTACGTCGAAGTCTCCCCCGGGTTTCTTAACAATCCATTTTCAGAAAGCTCGTGTGACCTTATTGGTAATCGGAAAGTGGTGAAATTTTCCAATATTGTTGCATTATGACTCTATATTCTGAATATGCCTGTTGATTGATTGCATCAAATCACGATGAAATTTTAGAAAGAAATTCCACGAACTTTTGGATCAACCCTCGTATGTAAACATTATGTTAAATTCCAATGAACCAATTCTAACAAAAGTGCAAATGAATCATTTTTAATTGTGCACCTTTTTTTCATAAGGCATCGAAAGTAAACGACAATAATACTTTTCTCTCCAACTTTTTTTTATTTCCCAGATCCCACTCATTAACAAGTTTTTATAAAAATTTATGAGTTGGCAGCTGCCAGGGGTGGGGCCCTGACTTAACCTCATTACAAGGTATACCATTGTGAGATTAATATCAATTTATATCTATTGTTGATCATATACCTATAATCGTATGGTACATCTAAAAATCCTTGCATATGCCTCGGAAGAGTTGTATTTTTTTTAAATTAATAGATAATAAATTACGACTTTTGTTCTCTTGCATGTACTGACAGTCCATATTTCTGTTTAGTTTTTTTCTTTAACAGGATTGACAAGTACATTAAATATTGTAAATGTGGATTGAGATTGACATGTTTTTTATTATCCGCAACGTCATGCTGTCACAGGTAGGCGACTTAACGCGCCTCCAAATTCAAGATTGATTGTATCTTGTTTAACATCCCTCTCAAGAATTTTTCACTCATAGTGGAGACGCCACCACTTTCCGATGGAGAGCTGCAAATTTTGTCCTATACTCGGCACTTAGGTCCATCGAGCAGTGAGGGATCTTTTTCGTGCCAGCACCTACTGCGACACGGGACCTCGGTTTATAAAGTTTCATCCGATGGACCGGTTTCCACGTCCCACAGTGGGATTCGAAACCGCGACGAAAGGATCAACTCCTCCTTTCGCGATTCTAGAGCAGACGGGTGGGTGTATGCGTCTCTGTATTAGAAAAACAACCCAACTAAATGACTTATATAGAGACGTAAACCATAAACCGATGAAGGGTTTCAAATTTTGACCTTTACTCGGCCTCATGACACTGAGCAGTGAGGGATCATTATCGTGCCAACTCCAGCTCTTTAAAAAGTTTGGAAATTTGTGTATATTTAAACAAGATGTGTTTATGAAACACTGATGCCCCCCGTATGCCAACATAGCGAAGATTAAACTTTTCTTAAATGGCAAGTTTAATATATTGGTATCAAAAGTTGGGTATTCTCACTGGATATGTAATTGTGCAATATGAAAGTAGACAACAAAAATACATCTGTGAAGTATGGAAGCCGTAGCCCTAACCCTTCAAAAGTTATGTCTTTCCACAAAAAAAAATACATATGTGAAGTATAAATGTCCTGGTATATACTGTTCAAAAGATATGGTCAAAGTAAAAGTTTAGAATTTTTGTGTAAAAGTGGGTCAAAGTCCAAGGTCAAATTTGGTGGTACCCAAAGAACGGTCTTGTCACAAGGAATACACATGTGAAATATGAAAGTCATGACTCCACTAAATCAAAAGTTATGGGCAAGGTTTAAGTTTTTTCTGGACAAACAGACAGACAGAGAGATGGACGGATGGACACGACAAAAACTATATACCCCCGAAACTTCATTTACGGGGGCACAAAAATGATTTTGTGTTACGAGTTCTGTTCCTTTCTAATGCAAATATGTATATAATTATGTGTTTTTACTTCATTCGACTACAGAATGCTTTTCCAGTTTAACAATACAAATGGCTCACGACGGGTGTGCCCGGTCAGCAGGGGATGATTACATCTCCTACAAGGCACATGATCTTATTTATGGAATTTCCGGTGTCCGTTTTTAATGACCTTTTCACAAAATTGTATTGTTTGCTGTCTGACACGTCGGTTTCATAGTTTATAGATATTTTACATGAAAAAATGTTAATGGTAATCTAACAATGAAACGTGAAGATAACGAACAAGATTCAAGATCAAAAGCCCATGAAACAATACAAAATAGGAGCAGAGCAAACATGGACCTCCAAAACATCACAAGTTGGATCAGGTGCCATAGATGAGTGAGCATCCCCTGCCGACCGGTCACACCCCCCGCCGTGTGCTCCTTGTCACGATCGGAAAATAACGGAAAAATCTGTCGTCAATTCAGTGTATAAATAATGTACTAACAAATAGTATGAAAAACGTCAATCAGCATTTGACTCAATTTAAATTGTATTCGCTGACAAGGTCATTGTATCGACCATAGAACTTACGAAATTATGACTTTAAACGAGCCTGCTGTTCATCAATTTATTTGTCAATAACTTGTCTCGTTTTAGAAATTGTCCATAAGAGCATGCTCTTGCGTTATCTTATCAACTGAGATATGTAAACTCCGTATGCAGGTGATAAAGGTATATTGCTGCTGCTGCAAAAGTAAGGGAATTGGACGAAACAAAAGTTAAAGTAATCACGTTTATCATACAGCTTGGTTGTTAGATTACCATTCACGTCTTTTTTCAAGTAAAATATCTAACTTAATATGAAACAGATGTGTTAGAGTCGGTGGTATCTTTAATCTCAAGCTCACCAGGATATATCGTATCGACATAAGAATGGAAATTACCATTGTTAATTGACAGTACGTCGTCGATATATCTAAATGTCGAGTTGAAGGCCACAGCAAGTGCTTTCTTCTTTTCACGTACTTAGTATTAGATTTTGCACACATTCTGCTTCATATGAATACAAAAATAGGTCTGCTAGTAACGGGGCGCAATTGGTACGTACCCATGAGAATTCTATTAGATTGTTGGAAAACCTGGTGCCTGGAAACAGGGGAAAGCCCTCTCAGAGTCATAATCTATCAAAAGTTATTGGCAAAGTTAAAGATTTTGCACACAGAAGTCAGACGGGCGGAGAAGGCAAAAACAGCGTACCCCCTTAAAACTTCGAATACAAGAGCATTAAATTTACGGAAAGGTGTCTTTGTCAGAACTATGGACCTCCGTGAGCATTTTTCAAAAATTAAATATGAATTTTTGTATCTCTAAAGACGAAGGGTTTGAAAGTTGCCATCTTGCACATATATCGCGTCCTCCCTGAGCACTTCCTTCCAGTTTCTGGAGATATCTTACTTGAACTAATGTATAAAACCTGCAGTATGTTAAACCAAAAGATAAATTAAACGATTAACCGTACGCGCGAGACGGTATATATATATCTGTAAACTTGCAAAGGTTTAATTTACGACAAGTTAATTAATATTGGGTTCGGTTCGTTTATATATGAGCACTGATTCTTGTGGACAGGAATACCAACGGCGCCCAGCCCCCTCCCTTTATTAAAAAGAGAAACACGTATGAAAGTCTATTATATTCTTTTTAGCTCTACTGGTCAGAGACCAGAAGAGCTTATGCGATAGTAATGCGTCCGGCGTCCGTCCGTCTGTCTGTCTGTCTGTCTGTCTGTCCGTCTGTCTGTCCGTCTGTCTGTAAACAATTTTTCAAAACGCTACTCCTCCTACAATTTTAGTCTGATTTCAATATAACTTGGCACACAAGTAGACTACACTAAGATACATAGAATAGTGCATGGGTTTTTAATTTCGATGAACGGTGTTGCCATGGTTACTAAAAATAGAATTTTCTGTGAAATTCCTTTAAAACGCTACTCCTTCTACAGTTTTGGTCTGATTTCAATATAACGTGGCACACAAGTAGACTACACTAAGATACATAGAATAGTGCATCGGTTTTTGATTTCGATGAACGGTGTTGCCATGGTTACTAAAAATAGAATTTTCTGTGAAATTCCTTTAAAACGCTACTCCTTCCACAGTTTTGGTCTGATTTCAATATAACTTGGCACACAAGTAGACTACACTAAGATACATAGAATAGTGCATCAGTTTTTGATTTCGATGAACGGTGTTGCCATGGTTACTAAAAATAGAATTTTCTGTGAAATTCCTTTAAAACGCTACTCCTTCTACAGTTTTGGTCTGATTTCAAAATAACTTGGCACACAAGTAGGCTACACTAAGATACATAGAATAGTGCATCGGTTTTTAATTTCGATGAACGGTGTTGCCATGGTTATTATAAATAGAATTTTCTGTGAAATTCCTTTATAACGCTATTCCTTCTACAGTTCTAGTTTGATTTCAATATAACTTGGCACACAAGTAGACTACACTAAGATACATAGAATAGTGAATCGGTTTTTCATTTCGATGAACGATGTTGCCATGGTTACTAAAAATAGAATTTTCTGTGAAATTCCTTAAAAACGCTACTTCTTCTACATTTTTGGTCTGATTTTAATATAACTTGGCACACAAGTAGACTACACTAAGATACATAGAAAAGTGCATCGGTTTTTGATTTCGATGAACGATGTTGCCATGGTTACTAAAAATAGAATTTTCTGTGAAATTCTTTAAAAACGCTACTCCTTCTACAGTTTTGGTCTGATTTCAGTATAACTTAGCACACAAGTAGACTACCCTAAGATACATAGAATAGTGCATCGGTTTCTGATTTCGATGAACGGTGTTACCATGGTTACTAAAAATAGAATTTTCTGTGAAATTCCTTAAAAACGCTACTCCTTCTACAGTTCTAGTTTGATTTCAAAATAAGTTGGCACACAAGTAGACTACACAAAGATACATAAAATACTGCAATGGTTTTTGATAAGTACATACCAGTAGAGCTACAGTCTCGACAGAGACTTCTGGTTTTTCATAGATTTATCTACTATTATTACATATTGTCGCCCGCGTGGTGCAGTGCTTGGAGCGTATACTCTAAGAATTGCGATGAAAGGAGTTGATCCTTACGTCGCGGGTTCGAATCCAACTGGGACGTGGAGACCGGTCCTGTGGAGTAGACCGTTTAAACTGTGGCCCCGTTTCGCAGTAGGTACTGACACGAAAAAGACCCCTCACTGCTCAATTGTACTGACACGAAAAAGACCCCTCACTGCTCAATTGTCGAGTATAGCTCTCTATCGGCAAGTATCGGCGTCTCCATTGGAGTAAAAAATTCTCGGTGAGGAACGATTCACAACAGGCAAACAAACATCTAGTCCACATATACAATGTAAATCATATTTATAAAATTTAACGTAGAATTAATGGTTAATTAAACAAGAGGCCAACGGGCTTTATAGGTCACCTGAGTATCATGCAACAACTTTCCAACAATTGAATTTGATTCGTAAATCAAAGGCCATAAATTTCACAATTTTGAAAGAGGAACCATTGTTTTGGTTACTTAATACTTCGAGGTAGATCTGAGGAACAAAGAAAAAAGGATTTTCCACTATATAACCAGTAGTGCCCCACCCCACAGGAACCTCTGATCCTGGGGCACATATTTCACAATTTATGAAAAATGTATCATTCGAATGAGAAAACATGAAAAAAACGATGTAAACAGCCATTTACATGCAATGATTCGATATTGAGCACTTTTCGGGTATGAAAGCAATCCAATCGCTAAAGTATTTAATACATTTGCCTTCTGAAAAGTGATTTTTATTGTGTTTTTATTTTCAAAACATATTAATTTAACCACAGGTGCCAGTAGTAGCGAGTGTCCGAAACCAAAATTCTCTCGATTCGCACTTTACCAGCAGTGATTTTGTTCCACTTTTTTTTTTAATATGGCATTTTCAATCAAACCAGATTACATTTGGCGCTAGTGGACTTGTATTAATTTTCTTATTTAAATGCAATACTGTTAGAATACTTGTAAAAAGGACATAGGACATTGGGGGGGGGGGGGGTGCTGGTTGACGTTTATCATACTTATTGTTATGCCATAATCTACATGTTTATGGATTTTCTATTTTTTCTTGATCGATCATGACGCACTCCTCCATGGCACCTGATCCCACTTGGTTCTTGTTTGCTCAACCTTTTTTTTTTTAAATGTAGGATTCTTTGTATACAAAAATGTATTTCATGTATTGAAAACTTAAATAATTTCACAGGGGCAAGAAGACAATATCACAAAGTGATGGTATCAGTAAGGTACGTTTTAACCGTTTTATATTATGGGTAAGGTCAAGGTCATTACCTTTTCCTCGGACATAAATAATAATAAAGATTCTCGCATCCAATCATGCGATACCTTCTTCTCTTTCAAAAGATTAAATGTTTTAAAAAAATTCTTTTTGCATAAAAAGGTATTAAAATATAGAGTATATCACACGATATTACCAATTTGTCATAAACAAAAATGGATTTTGGCTAATCCCATTTTTTTTTTAATTTTTCAGAAAATTTTTAAGGATATTTAAATTTAGTTATTTTTATAATAGTCCTTTATTTAATTTTTTTGTATTTTCACATGTGGTAAAGTCATTTTGAGCTACAAAATGAAACAAAATGTTTTAAGGTAGGATTCTTCTCTGGTTTCTGACTAGATGAAATATTCAAAGTACATTTGCTTATACATGTATGTCTTATATATTTAGGAGTAAGAGATTTAAAAGACCATATTTTTCTTTCCTCGTCACAATTGTACAACTTTAAATAGAAATCGTAAACTGCATTTGAAAACTAGCTGGAACTATTTAGCGGTGGGTGGCGTATGAAAATATCTTCTTTTCTGCCTCTCAAAATTATTATAGAACAATGAATTTAGTTATATATAATTTTTACACAATCAAAGACATAGAGAACTTTTCAAATGTAAATTTAATTCATAATAAGGGACTAAGGATTCTAAATATACTGAAAGGAAAAGGAAACGCATAAGAACATAATTTGTGGAAAATTTTTTACTATGTGACCGAAAATTATGAAAATTGGTCAGATGTGTATTTTGGTTTCTTTGCACTTAGGGAAAGTGATAAAAAGCCCAAAAACACGTGCATATTGACGATGACCATTTTGTGATCACGTTTTTCAGTGCCAAACGATGCATTGGAGTTATAGACAACGTTTTCTTTTCCATATTTGCAGTCAGTATAAATTTCTTGCAATCATGGTGTGGCTGACGGAAGTTACGTTGGGTGTAGTAATTGAATTGCATACGTGAATAAAAAGGAACAACATGTTGCTGTGCAGTTTGTTTTCAACTTTTCAACCAAAGAAAAGTTTTTTTGGGGTTGTCAGACAGTAACTTAAAAGGTTTTTAACAAACGATGACATTGGCGCGTAACAACGTCACACCAAGATAGGGCTTTTCACAATGCCACCTCGGTTATCGTCAAGGGATGATCACTGAAACCGATATTTATACAGCAGACAATCATACTCATATTTTATACCCTAAAATTTACAGAAACTCTGCTCTAATTTGGTTCGCGAGCTTAGCAACTTTAACGTCGATTTTACTCTCACACGCGTACGTACGTGTCGTATGCGTAATGTTTTTAGCATATTCACACTGGGAAAATATAGCCTGTGTTTGACGAGACTTTCTTACAAACATCCATGTGTTCCAAACCGGCTGGATTCAGTAAATTCTATCCTAAATCGAAAATTCGTGGGATTCATTGGTATTATTGTGATAAATACTTATGTAATTTAAACCTTTATGATCAATTAGACCAACAATTCATCAATATTGTACAATCATAGCTTCTAAATATTTTTTCCTTATAAATATTCTTTTTCTCAGTTCTTGAAATTGTTAATTACAATTTTCCAACAAAACTTGTCGACACCAAAGTTGCAGCTCCTATTACTTTAAAGGGTAGCATAATTGTAGTTTGTTTGGAAAATCATAATTATTTATTTCAAATTTTTTTTTAACTTTGAATTCCTTTCATATATAACTTATTTAACTAATATTTTAAAAAAATTCTTTAAGTCTTTGATTGAGTAAAACTTGTTACTAAATTCTTCGTTCCATAAGATATTTTCATACGCCATCATTTTACCAACAATATAGTCCTTGCTAGATTTCAAACTCAGTTTACCATGTCTATTTAAAGTTGTACAATTGTGATAAGAAAAGGAAAATATGATCTTTTAAATCCCTTACATCTAAATATACTTGTATATATACATATATAATAGATACAAGCAAATAGAATTATATTGAATATGTCCTCTAGTTAGAAAAAAGAGAAGATTCCTACCTCAATGATTGAACTTTTCAGCTCGTTCACTGTGCGGCATTACGCATTGGATTAAAAAATCTTTTCTTTTTTTAGGTTACACAGATGACCTATAAATTGCTATCCGTTTTCGTCCGTCTTCGTGCGTCGTGTATCGTGTGTTTACATTTTCAGCTTCTTCACTGAAACCACAGAACAAATTTCAACCAAATTTGGTATGCAGCATCTATGGGTGAAGGGGAACAGAATTTGTGAATTTTATTATCTCCGCCCTCTGGGGCCTGAGGGGTGGGGCCAAAACCACTAGAATTAATGCAATCTTTAAAAATCTTCTTTACTCCTGAACATTAAGCAGTCAAACTGCTGGCATGAATGTAATGTATATTGATCCTCTACCAAAATGTGAAATTCATGGCCCCAGGGTCAAGGGTTCTAGTGCTAGGGCGGGGCTACATAGATTATATAGTGAAAATGCATTATTTCTTTGAAAATCTTCTCTGCGCCTGGGTATTAAGTAAACTAACTTAGTATATAGTTATGATGAGCAAGAGTGCCTCTTCCAAAATTGTAAATTTTATGGCCCCAGGGTCAGGGTTTCTGGTGTTAGGGCGGGGTTGTATTGATTATATAGTGAAATGCATTAAATCTTTGAAAATCTTCTTCTCTGCTCCTGGGTTTAAAATAACGTAACTAAGTACATAGTTATGATGAGCACAAGTGCCTTTTCCAAATTTGTGAATTTTATGACCCCAGTGTCAGGGGTTCTGGTGTTAGGGCGGGGCTGTATTGATTGTATAGTAAAAATGTATAAATTCTCTAAAAATCTTCTGTTCTGCTCCTAGATATTAAATTAACTTACCAAGTACATACAGAAGTTATGTTGAATAAGGCTGCTTCTTCCACAATTGTGAATTTCATGGCCCCTTGATCAGAGGTTCCGGTGTTAGGGCGGTGCTCTATTGATCATGTAGTGAAAATGCACAGATTCTTTAAAAACTTCTCTGCTCCTGGGTATTAAACCAATAAACTATGTAGTTATGATGAGGAAGGTTGCCTCTTCCAAATTTGCGAAATTTGGGCCCCTGGGTCAGGGGTTCTGGTGTTGGGATGGGGCTCTATTGATTATATGGTGAAATGCATGAAATCTTTGAAAATCTTTTCGTTTGGTCCTGGGTATTATGCCAATGATCCAAGTACATATGTATGATGAAGAAAGGGACAGGACAGGACCCCTGGGTCAGGGGTACTGGGGGATACATAGTCTGATAATAAATTAATGCTTTGAAATCTGCTCTTTGGTATTAATCAACCATTTATGATGAAATGATGGAATAAAATTTACCGTATATACTCGCCTATAAGTTGGATTTTCGGGACTTAACCTTTGGTCCAAAACTCTAGGTCCAACGTATAGAGTCGGAAAGTCTCGTAACGTGACTCGCGAAATATAACGTGAAAACTTACTTCCGGGAAGTTGCCCAGAATAGCGATATCAATAATGTACTATGCTCGTTACGTTGAAAGTCACACTAAGCTTACCAGGAAAAGCGAGAGAGCTGTGGGTAGCGACAGGGTTTTAAAAATTTGTTTTAGATAGAGTTTCGTATCATAAATGCGGTTGTGCAAGCGTCCATGCGAGACACATCTTACAAAGTTCAGGTATATTTATTCGATTAAATCATACATTACAACAATTTCTAAGAGTTCAATTAAGATTACTTAGGTAAATAATGATAGACCAAGAAGAGTCTTGGACTCCTCCACCTCGCCCATGTTTACAGTACATTGAAAATATCATGTAAACGTGTTAATGCAGTATATAGTCAGATACTTGTTTATGTTTTTTTCTTTAAACCTTTAACTGATATTTCTGGAAAATGAAGAAAACAGTACTGCTACCATAAAGTCATCGACATGTGAATGCCCAATGGGCCAGTTTCACTGCCACCATGTAGCTGCAGCACTTTTGTTTGGGTACATGAAGCTTCTCAACTCTTTTTGTGTATTTGTCTTTGTTTATTTTAAGATAAATTTAAGTGCTTTGTTTACGTAATTTATAGTACGTAGAATGTTCTTTTAGATATAAGAGGGCAAGCTAGACAGATGTGAAGTGCAGCTGGATCAAGCATCCTAAATCTGCACCTCCTAAAACTATAACAACAATTGGGGAAATGTATCCACCCTGAAAAGATTATAGGTAACTCACAAGCACCAATATACAGTACAATGTACAATATATTATATTTGCTAATAAAATTATAAACGAAAAGTTGGTATTAAATTCAATATGAATATTATAATCTGTAATGAATACTTGATGTATGTACATGTAAATTTATAGCATTAAAAAGAGAGATGACAGATGCAGATAGGTCATATTTGTATGATCAACTATGTCATTTGGGTAGATTTACAGGTTTGATTGAGGAAGAATTTTTTTTTTTTGTTTTCATCCTTGTCACAAGGGAAACTGTTTCCTCTGAATCAAGGCTCATGTTAAGATTTATTTCCGATTTAATGTTATACATTTTTGTTTTTAAAGGATTTTCATTTATTTTTTTAAAGGTTACATATTTTTGTTCATGTGACACTTTGATCACTTGTATTTAATTATCACATCAACTTAGTGTTGCATTATATTTTAACGTAGGTCGCGGGTTTACAGGGCTTTTAAAAGTGTTCGAAAACATATCATGAAAATTACCTATATGATTTCTCTACCTTTGATTTCTATTCTCTGAAAATTTTATAAAAATCGTCTGCACCGTTTTTGTGTAATTGAATTCCAAAGATGTCATTGTCGTAGAAACATTTCCAACGGTATTCTATTGAATTGCATAGGAAAAGCGTCGTTTTTGGCTTGTTTTCAGGCAAGGATTTGATTTAGAAAATATTAGTAACTTTTAAATCGTGCAGACGAATTTTTTTATCCTTTGGTATTTAAAAATAGAATTGATTTGAAATAAATCTATGTGAAAAAATTAATATGTCTTCGGGTTCATTTTGTCGTAATTTAATTGAAGATAATGGCTTTTCTATTGAAAAATGTAGCATTTTTAAGAACAATGTCATAAAATATCGCGACGTCACGCTTGATGTCGTGAATATCGATCCGGTATACAGAGCAAAAAAATTATACTGATTTTAAGAAAAAGGAAATTCATGTATATCTGCTTTTAAATGACCAGTATCATAATAATTCAATAAAATAATTATTAGACATTTTTCTTTTTAAGCGTATTACGTCTAATATTATGTGAAAATTCACGTAAAAGGCGTAAACCAACAATCAGAGAGTGTTGGGGCTCTCGTAAAGTTACGATAAATTTTACACTTAGGACTTTCTTAAGAATTTTTGTGAAAACCACTTTTATCGTAAGTTTTCATTTAAGTTAAAAATATGTCGTAAGATTTTTTGTGAAAAGGGCTACAGTCCTTTACTTTCTTTTCTATATTTTCTTTATGTGTTTATTTCTTATCGTTTCTTTTCTTTTTGTTTTGTTTTCTTCATGCGCGGATTCTCACCGGAATTTGCAAAATAAAAGTGACCCTGTATTCCCTTCTGGAAAAGGCATGCAGCCCCCCCCATTCCCGTTGAAATCGCAGATCTGTGATCTAAGTTTGTTTGCAAAGTCGTAGGTATGAAGATAATATATAAGACAAGGACTACTAACACCCCCCCCCCCCCAAAAAAAAAATGTTTTTACGCTTTGTATATATCCTTTTTCTTTAGAAAATTCAGCAAGGCTATCAAATCAACAATATTTTCTTATGAATCAATTTCCGCCAGATATCCTCCTGAGTAGAAGTATTAATGCATTCAGTGTATATATTGAAAATGTTTTTATTTAAGTTTACAAAGAGGCAGCGAATAACTAAAATAAATCTTAACTTGATTTTATTTCATGCTTATACGTATAAGGATAGAAAAATCAAAGGGCTCATTTAATAGAGTAAAATGAATTTCTTACATGAATCATACGTTTATATTGTATTAACAGATAAATAACAAGAATATCAGATTAAAAGTTCTGAAAAAAATTATTTTAAAACTAGCAATATAAATTATAAGACACTGACAGTGAGTTTTCGATCCAAATACCACGGTCCGATTTTTGTCAGAATCAAAATTAATCTGGTTCTTCGGCTGAATGTAAACAAACATGCCAGTCTGGTTCCCTCTCCTGTTTTTCCTCGTTAGTGTAGAGAACAACGATAACACTGATTATCAGAAATCCTTACGCTAATAAACTATGTTCTTTGACTTAAGACTGAAGTTTACAAAGTCATTACTACTAATGTTTATTTATTTAGATAAAACTTCGTTTTATTTATGTTGCTTTATTTAGAGTTTGTATTATCTCAGAAGCAGTTGAGAGTAAGAACTATTTTTTTACACGTAACTTTAAAATGGCGACTATGGGGTTGACATCCTGTCTTGAACAGGATGACATAAGCCGGCAATTGCTCTTTGAGCAATAAGCCCGGCTAAAAAGCGTACAAGGAATTTTTAGAGGAGTAAATGGGACGATAATTTAAACATTATTTTTATTTGGCGTATTCAACAGGCAGATTTTATTTTGTTCTTAGACTTTCAATGTATACATATAACATTAATTCTACTGAATGAACATGGAAAGCAATTCAGCGAATAAAATATGTACATGTAACTAACAACAACGCATGCCGTTACTTACACAGGCAATTGGGGTATCGACCCCCCCCCCTCCCCCTTTCTGTTTTTCTGGGGTTTTCTATTTTGGATTTTTAATACCTATTGCATGTTATTAATAATGTTACCCTTTTATCTCTTTACGCTGTTTTTAAATACATGTATTTCGTTTTCGACTTATACGAGGGTTGTTCGAAATGTTCGTGGACAACTGTCATATCTTTTGTATTTGACGTCAAATGTTATCCAAATTTGGTAGAAATATTTTAACAATAAATCCAAATGATCTGTATTAATTTTTTTCAAAATATTACGATTTATAAAAAACTTATCCAGATCTTAAAAACGCAAAAATCGGATCGCGGAGCAGGTCAAAATTTAGCCAGTTACAGACAATACACTAAATAATGTTTGTAGTCAAATTCTCTGTAAAATGAATCAAAATCAAAAAACAACCTAGAAATTCAACTTAAGAATTGTTACATCGATTCGTATACCAAATCATGGTTTAATATTTTGCTTTGTCGAAAAGAAATCAACTTGAGAAGATAGGTAGTCTTTATTGAAAACGACAAAAAATGATGACGTTTTAGAACGTCACGGAGCAGCAGACAACGATGCAATTTTGTGTTTTATTCAGGGAAAATCCTGAATTAACTCTAAAAATGTTGAAGGAATCAAGAAAATATGTCTCAAACGAGTTACGCATGTGTGTACAATTAGTACTGGCAGTATTTGAGTGACAGAGACTCTGTATCGGATAAGGATGATCTGTGAAGAAACGGTTTACTGTAAAAATCTTAACAAAACCTTAAAAAGTTGGAACGTCAAAGAAAGACATAGGGGCTTCAGAGTTGCTTATCCTGTGAAAGCAGAGTTAAGTAATAAAAGAAATTAAAACCTTAACAAAGGAAATTATACAACGAGATCAATTCTTAAAAAACAAATGTCAAGTATTAGAAAAGGGATTTAATGAATGGGCATTGGATTATACTGTATGAAATGTATAGGTCCTGGATAGTATTTCTGAGAAATTCTTGACACTATGTTTTGACGTTACATTGCCATTAAGGGTGCTCCGCGGGTACAAAACATGTTGAGTTTAAAATGAAATAAATTGATTTCTGTTAAATTGAATGGAATGAAACTTCACACATCAACAAAACAAATATTTTTACATATTATAATGTGCTTATTTTAAATTTCCAGTGAGTAATATAACGAAGATTGACATCGTCCACGAACTTTTCGAACAACCCTCGTACATAAAAAGAGAGGGCTTGCAATTTGTTTCTATTCTCGACGTCTGCCTCACTTAATCTTCACTTGATCACTATCTAAAGTTTAGAGAATCATGGAATATGCAGACATCGATAAATCTGAAACACACTCTTCTTCCTTTTCAGATTTCCATTTATATAAATTCTTTATGTGCCTCCGATTAGTAAATATTTCGATTAAATCAACATGCACATAAATTCAAAAATAGGAAAACGTTTACTCACCCCCGGCGTTAGCAAGTAAAAAATTGAAAGGAGGGAGGGGGTCATATCCTACGTGCCTGTGGTTATTTACATTGTACAAGAGATCAATGCGCTAGGAAAAATATATTTAATTTATTTTAGTTTGTTTCATTAGTATTACCCAGGTAGTGCCTTAGCAGTTTTTAATTTGTTATCAACCTGTATATAGATTTGTCCGAAATTAGCACATACCGTTTCATAATTGAGTTCGACTTTCCATCGGTGAGCGGAGTTTTGACGCTGTTTACGGAGATAAATGAAAACAAAGACATGCATGCCATATATGGTTGTATAGATAAATTATCGTAGAAGGGTAATAAACAGTTTGTTAGTGCATATCTATTGAAAGTGTAAATGACTGCGTTTCTGAGGAGGGGGTAGCGAGTGTAATTCGGAGTTAGATAACCTGTTTTAAAATAATACACATTTAATATTAATAAATCATACATGATACAAGGGTTGATATTTATTTTACGAAACAAGTACATGTGCTCTTAGAATAGACCCGAGAAGATACGATAGATAACACATAATGAAACGCTTTCTAATACTTTCAGTGATGGTCATTCGAATCAAAATGAGCCTTATTATTTCTGATAATTTCAGCATGTTCTATGTATACTGTTACACCAAACTACCAATTTCAACAAAAGTTATAGCTAGATAATGTACTGAATTTTTCCCTTTCTCACCGTGACGTCATAATCAGATGTGCACAAGAAAGTCACCCAAATCATACAAATTGCGTACCCAGTTTTAATGACGTCAGCAAACCTGCGACCTACGTTAAGAACATGTATCACCTTTCTGTAATTTCTTTGACCTTGAACAAATATTAAGGAAATTTACCTTATAGACTATATAAACTATTCACAATGACCAAACTTAAATTATGACTATAAAAGGTACTAAACAAGTGAACAAATAACAATATGACATATGTTGAAAGTTGTGGCCAGTGTTACTGTATGGTAATTTATAATTGCTATTTCATTTATTACAGCTATGCACTGGATTTTTATCAAATGAGCCTGAGTGTGAGGAAATGCCGGCATAACTTATTGAAGACCAGCTCATCAGTGAAGAGTATTTGAATGCTCAGTGCAAAGCGTCTCATTTAAGGTATTCATCCTGTAAATCAAATAAACGGAAATATGTTGAACTTGAAATAACTTATTATTTTTGGATTTAAAACAAATGAAAATGTAAAAACAGATTTTAAGTACATATATATTATTAATATATGACTTTTTTAACACAGGGAGAGACTTGTCATTTCTTCAGAAAAAATTATTGAAACAGCATGGCTGACTACTAACAGGACAAAGAGAGAACTCTTTATGGGCAGCTGTTCGCAAATTGAGAATAACTGCATCTAATTTTGGACAAGTTATTGGTGCCATTAGAAGAAGTAGGTAACTAAAGTTTTCAATGGATTATTTTGTGTAAAAGCATTACATTTTAAAATGATCTTACTGAATATTTTAGTTAATGTATATTTCTTAACCATAGTTTTTAAATGAAAACAATAACAATTCTCTTCTTTCTTGTAGGCTTTCAGTGTCATTAAAAAAGATTACTCAGTGCATATAATCTTGAGAAAAGAGCTTCTATTCAGTGGGGACTTACCCAGGAAAAGAGTGCAAAAGATGAATATTGTAAACTCTCAGAGGTCACGGTCTTAGAAACAGGTAAGGGGACGACCATTTGATCCTGAATGGGGGGGGGGGGGGCTGGCAAATTTTTTTGAGACGGATTATTTATTGTCATGCCTGTCGAGGACAGATTATTTATTTTCAAGATTATCAAGGACAGATTATTTATTTTCTTCTATGTCTTAACGTACCTTGATCAATTGATTCTAAAAGACTAATCATTTATATACAGGATTTGGGGAGGGGACAGGTATAACTTTGTTTAGGCAAGAGGTCTGGGGCCGCTGTAAGGGCTCCAGTGGGTCCTGGGCGAAGCCCTGGTGCAGGCCAAGGGAGTACACCCCACCCCCACCCTGCCCAAGCTCTTGGGGTTTCATGTATTTTAAGAGTAAAACCACGCACTATTATAGTGGTATTGGTTATTATGAACCAAAGTATCACATAATTAATACTGGTCATACCGTACTTTGATTCAGTTCAGGAAGCAAAGCCACCTGAAGCTCTTGGGTTTTTCAATATGTATAAGAGTAAAACTTTTGTAGGAATTGGTTAGATGTGTACCAAAGTATGACATTATTAAGTCATATCATACTTTGAATGAAAAGGGCCCAGGGGGTGAAGCCCCCTGAAGCTCTTGTGTTTTTGTGTATTTTAAGAGTAAAACTAGGCACAAAAATATTGGTATTGTCCCAAAGTATGGCATTATTATTATTATTCGTATCATACTTTGAAATTTTAAGGGATGGCCTGTCGAAACATGTAAGTCCCCCATAAATCCGCCAGTGTATATTTTGTTTATCTGGAAAGTATAATTATTAGACAAGAACATTTATCTTTTGTGGTGCATAAAAATTGGTTTGTATTTAAAGTAACTGTTATTTATCACACCTACTAAGTGCACATTGTCATGTTGATAATCTGACTTAAGTATCCAGTCTGGTAATCTGATTTTAAATACTATATTTGGTTCTAAAATGGCGAGCTAAACCAAAAATTTTTTTGAATTGAAGACTTTTGAGATTAAATTACACGTAAATAAAAAAGGTATTTTTACAATATTTAATTATCAGAAGTCAAGGTCATATTATTTATTTTCTCTGTAGTGGAGGACAGATTATTTATTTTCAACATTTTCAGGGACAGATTATTTATTTCCAAAATCTGCCAGGCCCCCCTCAGAATCAAATGGTCGTCCCCTAAACAGAGTTATCAAATTTGTCAGATATTGTCTCTTACATATAATACGTGACATGTAGTTGAGTGATGACTTTGTTATTAGTCACTGCTCCTTGATATCGAGTAAAGGTCTAGACTAAATTAGAAGCTCTCAATTATGATAAAAAATTTGTCAAATGGGATGTTAAACATCATAAAGATTAACTAATTTGGTTGACGTTACGCGCGATGTTGGTGACACTTTACGTTACGCTTTAATACCGCTACTGAAGTATTGACGTAACGCTTCTTATAGTCCTTGCAATGACCTATCGCTATCTCCTTGTTCTGGAAACATGCAAGAAAAATTAATTCTGACTTTTAATTTGAGAAAAATTAAAAAATGCTCTTGACTTGCGTATAAACTTAACATTTTCTTTAACTCATACTGTTTTCTTCGACGCTTCAGCTAAACCTGACTTAATTTTTAGCTCTACTGGTCAGAGAACAGAAGAGCTTATGCGATAGTAATGCATCCGTCGTCCGTCTGCCTGTCTGTCCGTCTGTAAACAATTTTTCAAAATGCTACTCCTCCTACAGTATTAGTCTGATTTCAATATAACTTGGCACACAAGTAGACTACACTAAGATACATAATTCTGTGTATCGGTTTTTGATTTCGATGAACGGTGTTGCCGTGGTTACTAAAAATAGAAATTTCTGTGAAATTCTTTCAAAATGCTACTCCTCCTACAGTTTTAGTTTGATTTCAATATAACTTGGCACACAAGTAGACTACACTAAGATACATAATTCTGTGTATCGGTTTTTGATTTCGATGAACGGTGTTGCCGTGGTTACTAAAAATAGAAATTTCTGTGAAATTCTTTCAAAATGCTACTCCTCCTACAGATTTAGTCTGATTTCATTATAACTTGGCACACAAGTAGACTACACTAAGATACATAATTCTGTTTATCGGTTTTTGATTTCGATGAATGGTGTTGCTGTGGTTACTAAATATAGGGGTGTTGCTAAAACGCGGAACGGAAAACGGAACGGAAAGCGGAACGGAACGGAAAACGGAAAATTTTTGTCAAACAAGTAACATAGATTCGATATAAATCAGATAAAAGAAAAATATTCCTGTTGTAAAAGTTATTTCTAATAAAAATGTATTGTTAAGTATTTATATAATCATGAGTGATAAACACCCTCCATGGAAAAAAATGGTACTGAAAGAAATTAGCCCCCCCCCTTTCCACGATATAGGATTTTCGTGTTTGGGCAAAGGACATATCCCCCTTTTTTGCTTGTCAAATTTGTTGCATGTTGGCAATTTTTGACTGAACCCCCCCCCCCCCAACCATCACCCCCTCTTTCAAGTTGTTTCCAATGTCAATGTTTATAAAGACCAAAATAACTACCTATGAAATTCAGATTGTGCATGCAGTGTCGAATTCGCAAATCATGAAAGGGGGAGTGGCAGTTTCGAGACTGTGAAGGGGTCCACAGCCACATAAAAAATGGATTTACTAAACCTTATGTATATTTTGAACACAAAAAGGGGGCAGACCTATTACAACTTCTCAGACCTTTCCGATGAGTGGGGAAACAAGCTCATTTTTACGGGGTCATTTATATACACCCCCTAGACATACACACATATTTACCGCAAACAAACATAATTTAACTTCACTAAATGCAAAGATTCTGCATTATATCTACCACATGAAAGTTTTCCAACATTGTATATCCAGTAATTAAATATATAAAAAGCTACTTTATTTTGAATAAAATTTTAACAACCAGTGTGTATGAGGTGTTTATTCGAGCTTGACGTAAAGGTTTGCCCTAAACGTAATCTTCATATTTTTTTTACATCTTATTTCTCTTACCATGGTTCTTCTAGATATGAAGTATTTGCCCCCCCCCCCCCCCCCCAGTCATAACCTTTTCACTACGGAAATGTTCCTTCAGTTGACATCCTCGCAATTTTTGTGAATGTAATTAATGTAGTATGTTAGTGTAAAAAATATAGTACTGTCATTATTACAAGATATTTTTTTTTTCATATTTATTATTTTTATTAAATTGTATTGTTTTTTGTTTTTTTTAATCATATCCTATGGTTTTCTATGCTTTTTATCCCGTGTGAGACTGTTATGTGAATATGTAACAAATCCTACATTTTCATGATGATACATCTTGTTGTGATGCACTAATAATTCTCAATGTCAAACTTAATCACTAGTCATATTATATTATACACCTATAATATAGAATTGTAATCAGTAGTCATATTGTAATAATTTGTTCATGCCCCCCGAAGGCCCTTGATTGGTGAATAAACATATACATATATAGTACTGAGAGATGTTGAAGTTAGAACTTATTCCCACTCCCGAATCAAACAATTTTCTTCTTTTTGTGTGTTTGCTTGTCAAATACTTTTCAAGTTCGTTAACGCCCCCCCCCCCTTTCAAATTCGATTCTAGGTGAATGCTATGTTAGCGATTTTCGTAAATAAGAGTCCTCCGAGCATGACAAAATCAACTTGTGTTAAATAGTGGGGGTTGAATATGTTCAAGATATATCGTTTATGATAAAATTTGTGTATTTAATTGATTTAATCAAAAATAATATATTCCGTTTTCCGTTCCTCCGCTTTCCGTTCCGTTTTCCGTTCCGCGTTTTAGCAACACCCGTTGCCGTGGTTACTAAAAATAGAAATTTCTGTGAAATTCTTTCAAAATGCTACTCCTTCTACAGTTTTAGTCTGATTTCAATATAACTTGGCACACAAGTAAACTACAATAAGATACATCATTCTGTATATCGGTTTTTGATTTCGATGAACGGTGTTGCCCTGGTTACTAAAAATATAAATTTCTGTGAAATTCTTTCAAAATGCTACTCCTCCTACAGTTTTAGTCTGATTTCAATATAACTTGGCACACAAGTATAGACTACACTACGATACATAATTCTGTGTATCGGTTTTTGATTTCGATGAACGGTGTTGCCGTGGTTACTAAAAATAGAAATTTCTGTGAAATTCTTTAAAAATGCTACTCCAAATACAATTTTAGTCTGATTATAATATAAAATAAGTAGACTGCACTAAGAACAAAGAGACTTAATCAAGGATCATTACTCTATTTATTGCTGTTGAACAGTTTCAATTTCCAACTGCTTAAGTACTTTTCTCTTCCTTTGCTATAAGTACAAACCAGTAGAGCTTCAGTCTCGACAGAGACTTCTGGTTTTTTCTGAAAATGGAAGAAAATGGGGAAAAAAATCCGTACCATTATATACTAGTAACTAAATATTTTTCAATATTCAATTATAAGAGACAAAGTAATTTACAAATGTTTATTTTATTTTTTAATTACATATCGAGAGCTGCCAGTATATCCAGATGTTCATCTTCCGTCAGTTTCAGCTTATTTCCAACAACATCATTGAGTAGAATGTGTTTGACAGATAAGAATGGAACATACGCCGTAATGTTTCTAACAAGCTTGTATTGAAATTTTTGACCTTTAATCTTTTCAAAATAATGTCCTTTCACTACTCGAGTACCTCGTGCATGCGTGATCCCCCAGCCGTCTTTCGTTTCTTCTGTTAATACCTCAGGCGGCGATAAAGCCTACAGTATGTAGTACTCTTCGTTTGGATCATCTGTAAACAGGGCAAGAATTGTGTTTTTTTCAATCAGAATATTTATCTCATTTTCGTTGTTTTCCTCGGGTACGTCGCCATGCTCTATATTCATTCTATGCTTCTTTGAGTTGACTTTAACATCTGTACACTCTGCGTACAGTCCCTCGGAACAATTCTGACAGTTGTAGCAGGACAAATCTCGGATGATCAGTTCACGATTGCAGTCCGTTGTTATGATCTGGTGAACCGATCTATTATGTGGCACTGGTTTATACCGTGAAAGTTCATCACGAGGTACAGTGTCTATGTACCTACAAGTAAATAAAACCTTTAATAAGGGGTATGAATTTTCAAACAATTAAAAGAGTCATTGTAATTCAGAGAGAGAGAGAGAGAGAGAGAGTTATAAAACGATAAAAACGAGTTAGGCCCTATTCATTTAAGAGAGAGTAAAAATTATAGGGTGAATTATCGGTTTTGCGACCACATTGTTTTTTTTTTTTTTATTTTCCTTGTTGTCTGTTATTTTTAATTGTTTTAAACCCCTTTAATTTTTTTTACTCACGTACTCTTCTTGTACGTTGTTTTCCTCCCTTTTTTTTTTATCGAATTTAAATATAAAACATGTATTATGAAAAAAGTTCATTGCTTGATTGAAACTTGTTTAGGATATACATATAGATACATACTATTACTGTATGCTTGCGATTTTACTCACCTGAAAATACGTCTTTTGCAGACACCCCCACTTTTTACGTTTTGAAGTTGCTTAATGGCAAAGTCGTAGAAATCTTTTGCTGATTGAATTATCTCAGAACCTCTTAAATTGGCTATGGTCGCTTGTTGCTTCACTAATCCACCTGCAGCATCATGGGGTCCTTTTCCATGAGATGTCTCAAAGTAATTTCTAATAATTTGTTTGTAGTTAAGTTTCGAACAAGCCTCAGAAATATAGCCCATGCAGTGACGGCTCTTGTACTGACACTGACAGCCGTCAGTAAATTCGTGCATGACTTCAATGTTGCATGAGATAGATTGTAAGTACTTCGACACTAGTTTCTGAACTTGAAATACAAAATGGCTGTCATGGGACTGATCAGGACTTACTACAAAAAAATGTTCCGTTATAATATTGGGCTCTTCTTCGGTGCTGTCTATGCCATCATATTCCAAATCTGCATGCCTGTTAATGACCGTGATGTGGATGCTCACTTCAATTTTTTGGAAGTAACTTGTTTGAAGTGAGTTCTTCTCGAAACATGCAAAGTTTTCGGAAAAATCATGCAAGCAAATACAGTGGTAGGGAGAGAGATTTGAAATTAAACTTTTCATTTGATCCGATTGCCAGCTAGCTCTGAACTGATGTGACGGGAATGTAACTAGTAGGCTTTTAAAGTAGTTGAACATTTCACCAGGGAAGGGAGTTTTTTTCATGAGGCATAATTTAATTATTTCCTTCCACTAAGACTGTATCTTGACATACTATTATCTACTCCAACTAACGAGTTCAGAATTTTCAGACATGTCTGATTCTTCTTGCAGTAGGTCAAAATGTCCAACACCGCACTGGTCACATTCTCGATCAAGACATTTCTTGTCAATATCCCCATCCAGAGACTGACACATATTACTAGCAATTAGGTAGTTCAAATGTTCAAAAATAACTGGATGGTCACAATTAGAATAATTTGAACGTATTATTCTTTTTCTGAAATTCATGCAACATTTGAAGAGACTACGAGCCTCTACATGATAGCAACAACAGTACGTTTGTCGGTCCTTAGGACGAACAGATACGATGTAGTAGGGTTTGCATCGCTCAAATGTACGCTGGCACATTTTTATATCTTGATGTTTTCTTTTAAAATCATTGTAAATCTCGGTTTGAGTTTTCTCTAATACTTGGACGGCATGGCTTGTGTAAAGTTTTGGCCCTAATCGCTTTATATCATTTTTATTTCCAGTAGGTCTAGAGTTTTGTGGCTCAATCCAGAAATTATATGCGATTTGTTTTTCTGCTTCCGTTATTTTATCATTTCGTGTTTTCCTTTTTGTTAGCGTAAAAGACGACTTCTCGGTTGTCAGAACCCTTTCCCGCTGGCTTTTGCCTTCAGATATCCGCCTCACCGGAATGCCCAATTTTTTTGCTATAACTTTTTTCTTCCTTCCCTTTTCGGTGCTATTTCCGGATACGGACGCAAAGATAATATTCAATGCAGCCCGAGCATCATCAGATCTTTTGCGTTTTACTGTGTCAATGACGGATTTAACATCTTGGAACACGGCTTCATTCATTTCTATTATTTCATTTATTTCTGGAGAGGGCAGTTTTTTAGCTTTGACAAGTGCATTAATAGTTGGAGATTTTCTATCAAGATATGCTGAAACAACTGCTATCCTTTTTTGTGGGGATTTCGGCAAACTCGCAATTAATTTTTTTACTGCGCGATGTTTCTTAGTTCTGTTGGAAAATGTCAGATTCATATTTTCATTTTGTTCATTGTCATTCAAGATTCTTTGTTTTCTGCGGCGAAAATTTTGTACCCTGATTTTTGTTTGAATGCGAATTTTTTCGATCTTCTCTTTTTTTGCGACTTCTTTCCTCTCGTTTTCTCAAAGCTTCGTTTGAAATTTGTTTTATCTTATATTCCGTCTTTTTATTTTTTCTCTCTTTTTTGTTCCTTTCATACCATTCTTTCTTGATTTTTGCCCGTTTTTTCTTTTTCTCTTCTTTTGAAAGTCTTATACTGTCTGCTGTTGAGATCATTTTCCCCTGAAATTTACATTCTGTAGTCATTATGAAGTTCTTTAATTTAATTATTTTAGCCTAGTTCATACCAATTTAATTTTTTGCTCGTCGAAATCCGCGCTACACATATAATTGTTTTGAAATTCTCCGCACCCGAAAAATTATGTACGAATTCCTGTTTTGTTTCCGCTTTATTTTATTTTTCATGTTTTAAATCTGCATTTTTTACAAATCAGATGGAAATAGGAATAATATGTAACTGTTCTCTTTAAGTTTTTTTGCCATGATCTGTCTAAAAAACATTCTATAGAAAGAAATAATTATAAAATCGCTCGCCAGCACCTATTTTTTTCCCATATGATCACATGTCTGACGAACAAAAAATGAAATTGGTGTGGCCCTGCGGAATGTTTATTTTACAGATTTTGCGACTGGCATAATTTCTCCTTGTTTGAAATTAAAAAAAAATCATAGCAAAGACAATATTAATATTATTATTGATGCCTAGAATTTACATGTGTACTAAGTAAAATAGAGAAACTAAATTAAATAGGCCTACTTGTGACAATGAAAACGCGACTATTTATATTAAAATGATACAGTAGCAGTAGCAGATAAGAATGACAAAAATGCATTTCCCCCTTTCATTTAGAACCTCACCCGCTTTTTCCTCCAATCACCAGCTGCTAAATTTTCTATTAAGTTGATCACTTAATTGTTAAGATTTTATGTATATGCAATTTTTAGTAAACTCCGCTATATTACGCTTTGCTATTGAAATATATGGGAAAATGACGTTTTTAGCCAATGAAAAAGCGCCATAGGAATTTCAAAATATCAAGATGAGGTAAAATCAAAACTATTGATGTAAAAAAATCAATATTTTAAGTAAAATTTTAGTTGTTAAAATGTTGGTTTATGGCGTTATTTATGTCTACAACGTCATACGTTGCGTAAATATCTTGCTGGAACACCCCTGACCGCCTCTTCTTAACCACTAAAATTTTACTTAATATGATCTAACTATTACTTAATAATCCACATTGAAATGTTTTGTCATTTTATGTTTATTCACCGGTTAAAATTTAAGAATAGGCACTGCTGCTATCAACCATTCATATTTTTCTTGAACACATTTTCATACATAACGTTGTTTCAAAGCGAAAAAAAATTAACGCGTCAATTTTTTAAAGAACGTTAACTGGACAAATATGTTGAACCTACTAAATCACCTGAAAAATATTCATTATTTGCGCAAATTTATCAACCTGACATTCATTTTAATCATCTCAATTAGCACATTATGTAAAGGTGGTAATTTTTTAAAGACAAAAAAATATTTTTTTTATTCATCGCTTCGAAATGCGGCTAGTACATGTATTTCAATTTGCACGTCAATTTAGACTCTGGACATTTTTGTTGAACTTGTAAGCTTTCTATTCTTAACGGAATATGGCTCTTAATAACAAGCCGAATAATAGATTCTATATCTATTGGAAAAGCACATTACTCTGATATAATTTGTTTTTATAGAAACACCCGTACAAATGAGAAAAGTTAACATATATATATATACGGATTTGTATGTTTTTTATTGCTTGCGTTACATTGGCATTGACATCATACTTACCTCTCTTTTTCTTTCTTATCGCCATTCAAGGAAGAAACGTTAATGACGTCATAATCGGTATGGGGTGCTCTTGTTTTGCGGAAAATTTGAGAACTGTAGATTCATTTTTTAACTTTCTACACTAGAAAAATGCACGATTCCTGCTACAAAGTGTAACGCGTTACACGCGTAAAATTTCTTTATTTAGCTGTTTCAATAATTACATTTTCCTTAAAATCTATTAAAATTTTATTTTCCGACTAGAATCAGGTAGTTTTATTCAAAATCTATCGATTCATACCAAAATTACTTGTACTGCGAGTATTGTATCAAAAGTACAAACAGTTTTTATAGGTCCCGTACTAAATTTGTAAAATGACACCAACATCGCGCGTAACGTCGTTACATTTATAGTGTAATATTTAATTTTAGGCATCTGGCTTCATGAATCAGGAGTTCTTGGTGCCTCCCCTGATGGATTTGTCCAAGGTGATCCCAAGCATTTAAAGGTTTACCTTGAAGGAAAAGTGAGTGCATCACCAGATATTATAGAGATTAAATGTCCTTTCTCTGCAAGAGCAATGTCTATCAAGGGTGCCTGTACAAGTTTGAAAAATTTCTTCCTTGGTAAGAACAAACTGATTTGAAAGTTTTCTAAAATAGATATTATTTAAAGGTACATGACATGTATATGTAAATTAATTCTCATTTTCCATTGATGAGACCATCTTTTATATTTTCTGATATCTTTACTTCATTATTTTGTAAATTTGTCCTGCATCTTAAAGAGAATCACGATTATTGGCACCAAGTTCAAGGCCAGCTTTATCTCACAGGCACCACTTGTTGCAATTTCGTAGTTTGGACATCAGTGAGCATGGAAGTCATTCGCATCCTGCGAGATGAATTATGGGAAATTCACTTCAAAAACATAATTGAATTCTATTTTAATGTGTTTCTACCCTCTCTAAAGTAAAAAATTGCCTTCTTCCATTAGCGCAGTAAATAAATAGACTTTCAATTTTTGAAACTGTTTATTAACTTTTATCCTTAATGAAACAAGCATGTTTGTTTTTTGCAAGTAAGAGCAAAGCAATCAATATCTGAAGCAAGCACACTGTGTGGAAATTTTGAAATAGTTACTTATTATGTACAATTGAGTCGTCACAAAAATTGAGTGTAAAAAGGAAATATATACACACTGAAATACCAAGAAACAAGATCTATAAAATTGGATTAGACAACAATTTATACAATTGAATTATTGAAAGGGACTCAACAGTTTATATACTTATACTATGCATGATTTCTGAATACATGTTTACAACATCCTAATTAGGCAAGTGTCACTATGCACATTCAACGTAGCATATATACATGTAATGTTCATATATAGCAATAACAATACATGTGCATTGCATAACATTTTTCCCAAAAAAGTAAACACTCATTGTTTTTACAAAGGTAGTTTTTTAAGCTTTGATTGATATCAAGATTATTTGGCTTCTTTCTAAATCACAACTAACATTTCAGGAATCTACAAATAATACATAATTTACATGTACATACATGTTGCATTATCCTTATGGTACACATTGTCAAGAATGTTGCTAATGCTGAGGAACATTACATATTGTTAGAGGTGTCTTAAAGGTCAAATATAATATTTTTTTGAAAATTCATAATTATTCATTACTGTCAGCCTCTGGAGCCATATGAATGACATTCTGAGGTCTATTTATTTTTTTGTCACCAATTTCCATCACTAATCGTCGTTTAAACTTACCTGTGTGACAAGTGGATCATTTATTGTAAATCGCGTATCTCCCTTGTTGCGTGACGTCATCAGAGACAGCGTGAAATAGGAAGTGCATGCTTTATTGCCGTGTTTGGAATATTATTGTTTTGGAGATGCTGCCATGTGCATGATGTGGGCTTTTTTAACTGAACCAATAAATCGGAACAAGACATGAGTATATATTTAAATTCTTACGCACCAGAAATTGAGGGAAATATGGACATTCAATTTAAAAGGAGATAGTTTTCAGCCCAATAAACACGAAACACTATAAATATTAGCGACATTTTACATAGACCAGTTTAGGTTACATTTTAATTAATTATAAAATTATCTCACGAATTTCTTGGTTTTATTTCAAATTTAAATTGCA
Organism: Saccostrea cuccullata; assembly: GCF_032062105.1. Lineage (NCBI taxonomy): Eukaryota > Metazoa > Mollusca > Bivalvia > Ostreida > Ostreidae > Saccostrea > Saccostrea cuccullata. The sequence continues at coordinate 863,204 of NW_026929887.1, forward strand.
TTTTTCAGTTTGTCAGTTTAGGTATTTATAGTCGCAATACTGTTTTGAGGGAAAGTTTTTTTTTTAATTCAACAAAATCACAAGCACCTGACGATTGGTTCATGTACTTTGCCCCTTCCCCCTGCTGAAAATAAAACTAAGCAAAATATACATGAATTCCTTGTCTGTCACAGGGACGTAGCAACGGGGGGGGGGACACTTTTTTCCCAAACATTACCTTTACTATTGGAAATGTCTATTGAAAGGTTGGTTACACCCCCCCCCCCCCCACTTCTTACCATAGTATAATGGTATGAAGGATATGTAGTATTGCATGGAAAAAAATGTAAGTGAAAGGAAGTTGGCCTGTAGGGAACACAATTTTTTTCCCAAAATATCACGATAATATCATGATATTTCTACAAGCAAATTTTACATTTATTTTAAATGAATAGTCATTATTTTTCTAAAAAATATGCTAGAAAAACAAAATGTCAATTTTTTGAAATTTTATGTACATAAAATTAATCATGTTTCGATGCTAATAGGCTGTTTTTCACCTTATACAACATTTTTTTTTTTTTAGACTTTCTGTAATTGTAATTTGAAAGATTGAACAAATAAATGAATAATTTCTGGACTTTATAATATGTGTACACTTAAATACCGGTATTTAGGTCTCCGTATCACGATACGTATCACGCAATAAAAAATCGCGATATACCGGTATACCGATAAAATCGCACATCCCTATTGGCCTTGAAAAAAAGTTAGCCACTACCTCCCCCCCCCCCCCCCACGAATTAGGATTTTCGAGTTTGGGCTATTTCCCTTTAATTTTTTTTGCTTGTCAACTTTTTCAGGTAAGTAAAAAAAAAAATTCTCTGGTTGCCCCCCCCCCTTCCAAAAACGATGCTACGTGCCTGCGTCATACCAATACTTCGATATTTTATATTTTTAGAGCATGCACTCAGTATATACATGACTGAACATTACGCGGCGCAAAGTCAAAAGTACATGTATTTCGGCGTAAACCTCTAACATGCTGGAGTAAAAAAAAATACTAGCAATTTTCATATACTGTGAAGGAACAATCTCTAAAACTTGAGAGACAAAAAACGGAAGGTGTGGTATAATAGACAAGGAATTGATAATTTGCCAAGTTATCGTGTCTTAAAAAAAATCTCAGTTGGGATGGGGTATGTCCCGGAAATCCCCCCTCTAAATCCGCGCATGATATCTGTCTCAGAAAATACTTACCCAAGAATGCGTTCATTTACGTCCAGTTGTCCCTTTTCTAATAAATTTTTGTCCCCCGCTTGAAAAGTGGGGGATATTAATTTGGGTTTGTCCGACCGTCCGTCCGTCTGCCCGTCCGTCCGTCCGTCTTTCTGTCTGTCTGTAACGCTTTCGTTTCCACACGATATCTCGAGAACCCTTTGAGCTTTTGCAATGAAATTTAGCATAGCAACTCCCTATGGACTAAAGAAGACCCCTATTGATTTTGAGGTCAAAAGGTCAAGGTCATAAATAAGCAAATTCTGTCTGTTAAAACACTTTCGTTTCCACATGATATCTCTAGAACCATTTGAGCTATTGCAATGAAATTTTACACAACTCCCTGTGGCCTAAAGAATACCCCTATTGATTTTGAGGTCAAAAGGTCAAAGTTCAAGGTCGTAAATTTATACATTCTGTCTGTGTGTAACACTATCATTTCCGGGCGATATTTCAAGAAGATTTTGAGCTTATGCAATGTAATTTTATACCAAAACTGTCTAGGACGTCTCTCGCCCCTCTCAAAGTGCCCCGCCCCGTTTGTTTTATTAATATTTATAGCATTACATGTCGCTATTTTTAGCGCAGGGGCATGAGGAGAGTTATTGCGAATGAAACAGGTTCTCGACGGACTTTATGTTCTTATTACATCTATTAGAACTGTTTAATAAAGGCTAAATAAATCAAACACCATGGATTGTGTAAAATTTTGAGAATACCGAACATGAAAACATGAATATATATACATGTATGTGACTTCAGTTCTGCATATACTTCCCTCCGAGTAAAGCGACTCCGTGGTCTAGTGATTAGGTCTCTCGCTTCAAATGTGAGAGGTCTCGGGATCGACTCTTGGTCAGACCGTTATTATTTTTTTTTTTTAAATACATTTTTTTTACTAATTGATAGTATTCAGCATGTGAAATGAAAAATTTATGAGGTTATAAAATCATCATTACAGTGTGATAAATATTCCATATGAAAAAATCTTCTATACACATAATAAAGAATAAGCAATCAAATCTTTATATGCATATTGACATACATCGTCATGTATTTTATTTCCTTCAGTATACATGTATACATTTAATAATTCTACAAATTCAGTCAGGGGGAGCCGACTTTTTCCCTAAGCGGGGGACACGAATTCTCTGAATTAGCTTGTTACATTAAAATTGTTTCCATTACATATTTATTCAAACAATAAAACTTCAGTGTTCATGAACGCAAGTGATTGTTCCTCAATTTTCTGCCCGCAAATTTTGTTTTCCTCCAGCAGTTATTTTCTCTTGTGCTGGCGTCTTGACATAGTTACCACAAGAGCATATGAAATCAGAATGTATACTTAAAATATTTTTGTTTTCTTTTTTCTAAACTAAATTAGGGTGAAATAATTCATATTAAAATATTATTAGAATGAAAGCGCTATGTGACCAAGATTTTCAGGCCTGCATGAAGCAATTAATATCCGTTGAGGGGGACAACACAGATATGTTACTTCGGGAGGGAGGGGGGAGGGGCAAATAAAAATTACTTGTTACGCATAAATTAAAAAGGTTCCAGACAAATCTTTAGTTACCACATGTGCTTAGGGACGGGGAAAATTCATACCCTCTGATACTAAAACAGAACGTTCTGTTTTAGTATCAGGGGGTATGAATATATAAAAGGCTTAAACTAGCCTTCTTTCCCCTTAAATTTTGGATTTTTCGGTTTTAATACTTTATGAATATATCAGAGAAATATTATTTTAAAGTAAAAAAAAATTCACTGGAGTACGGAACAACCGAGCCGAGGGAGGGGGGGGGGGGGCAAGCACCTGTGATAGCTACATCTTCGGATTCCCACGGATGATATATATATATCCGACGATGACGGAATTTCTGTTGTTCCGTTCATTGTTCATAGTATATACCATGGTATACTTAACATAAAAAAAATCGCCGTGTGTCCGGTTCAAATGGCTATGCAATGTAAAAAAAAAAAGAATTCTATACGTTTTCACAATGTAAAAGTCCTGGTCCTACATTGTATATGATGAATAAGAAACAACTCATAAAACCAACTTTTCGCAGTTAATATATATATATATATATATATATATATATATATATATATATATATATATATATATATATATATATATATATATTTTTTTTTTTTTTTTTTTTTTGCGGAAATTACTGATTACACTCAGTGAAAAGGCATTAAATACAAATTACATGTATGTTCATTCGTTAGCTTCTGCGATGATCCCTTCTAAGTTATTATTTGAATTTCCACTCTCACCCTTACCGGTGTAAAGACGAATAATGACCCCCATGCATCGAATAATGACCGGGGGTCATTTTTCAACGACAAAAAATGACCCCCTAAACGTAGAAAAAAATCATTTTTTGTAGAAAAAGAGTCCTAGGGGTCATTATTTTATATGTTAGTCCTATAAAATATTGACCCCCATTGAAAAATGACCCCCTTTAAAGTGATACAAAATTTATAACAGGTGAAAGGGAAAAATATGCTGTGTATTATAATTGTTCTTCGTTCGAGTAATTCATGCATTTATTCGAATAGATTTGATCTTTGTTCTTCTTAGCACGTAGGGGTAATAAAGTTCCTAATTTCTCTCTGTCGAAATATTTACAATTCAGTTTTAAGCAATTTTAATGTTAAAACAATCAATCAATTAATCATTTATCTGATAAAGGAGCAAACCTAGAAAATCAAAGATGATACATGTAAAGAGATCAAACGCACGTTGGAGATGAAATTTATGAATATATTTTTTTCTTTACTGACTCCATTGATACGCTGTTTCAGAAAAAAAATTGTTGGGAAAAAGTAGAAATTTGTAGCAGACGAAATAATATCGATGCGTACAAATAAGTAATTTGTTCGAATTAATAAGGTTTTCGGACGAGTGAATAAAAATAGAAATGGATGACAAGGCGCCTCGATGCTGTATATTTTTCAAATGTTCCATCCTATACATGCAGACTATCACAATATGATTAAAGATATTAAATCTTTGCAAATACATATTCTTTTTATACCCCCCCCCCCCTCTCGGAAGAACAACCAGACTTGCAATGAACAATTTCAAGTGAGAAATTAAAAATTAAGAGATTCACGTAGTCTTTCAATGCTAAAATTTTGTTTAAAAAGAGATTCTTTAATTGTCAAGTAAATAAAATTTCTTTTCAATATTCCTCCTTTTAATGTTTGCTTAAATAATGACCGGGGGTCATTTTTCGCCGTAGATTATTGACCGGGGGTCATTTTTCGCTGTCGAAAAATGACCCCCGGTCATTATTCGATGGGGGTCATTATTCGTCATTACACCGGCTTCGGACGAAACAGAATCGACGAAGAAGAATAATAATATTAATCAATTTGCGTACTTTCTTGACTCAAATATGCAAAGCCTATTCTTAACAGACAGATCTACGCATAACTCTGATATATCAACATTTCTGTTCCCCAAAATTTGCAATAATTTTAGTTAATCAAGAGCACTTTTCACTATACTTATTAACTAGATTTTGTCGAGTGTCTCAAATGACGTCACAAAAAGGGGAAGTAACTCTATTGATGAACGTTATTTTTAGCGATATTTGAACAGGTAAATAAAGAAATCAACGAGGTTTAAAATTAAACGAATATTGTAATTCCTTCTTTTTAGCCATTGCTTACAACATATATTATATACAAGTATATCTATTTCCTTGATATTTGACCTTTAAACAAATTAGATTTTAGTATTGAACAAGGAAGCATTATAATGAATATAAACATTATAGAGGTTTTGCATACATAAAATTTGCGTGTTTGTAAAGATACAAGCTTAAAATGTTGTGTACTGCTTTAAATTAAACCACTATTAAAAATTTCTACTCAAAGGACCGATGTCCCCATCCAACTTTTTGTTGCAGTAGTCAAATAGAGGATAGTAGTGCACTGATAGAGGTTGGACCCCTCTTACAATATTCAAGCATGACAAGGCTCTATAAGACTACATAAATATGCTCAGTAAACCACTTTTACAATGATGTTTGTTTTTTCCTCTACTGAATAAATAGAGTAAAAAATAGGATTGTTAGGTTTACAGGTTGGATTTTTTTCCAACAAATTTTCAACATTCCAGTAGTTGATGTCCTAATGAGGAAATAGTAATGATTGGATTTGATTTATATAGCGCTTTTCTAGCATAAATGCTACTCAAAGCGCTTTACAATCATTATTACCCCAGCAGACCTTAACAATCCAGAATCTTTCTCAGTGCAAGCTGCCGTTATCAGCGCTAGAACACTAACATTCTGACAATATCTTTCACTGTCTATAGCCAGGTACCCCTTTTACACTTGGGTGGAGTGAGGAAATTCGTGTAAAGTGTCTTTCCCAAGGACACAACGTCGACTTGCCGCGGCCAGGATTCGAACTCACAACCTTTCGGTTTGGAGTCCGGCACCTTAACCACTATGCTACCGACGCCACACAAGTTTATTTTTTTTAAAAAAATGTCTGGATTTTTTTGGGGGGGGGGGGGGGGGGGGGGGGGTCGGGGGTTGGTCCATTTTTAATTCAGCCAGTTGGTATGGAGAATGAAACAATTAATTTCATAAAGAGAGCTTGATTTATTTAAAAATATACATTATGATATAGGCATAATACAAATATTATCCAACTGGTATTTTTTCAATACCTTTGGATGCCTCTGGAAGATAAGCAGTATAACTGTGGTCGGTGTGGATCCCTCCTTCACACTCTGCCGTTTCCATTGCACAATTTCCATCAAGCCCTTCTGCCAAGGAAACAAATATTAAAATAATAGGCATAATATTTTTATAAATATAAAAAAAATATGATTAGTGTCTTGAAATATGTGATATTTGGGCAAAGATAAGAAAACCTGATTAGATGGGGAGGATTGGCAATCGAGCCACCATCACGTTTTCAACCCGTTTTCATCATAAAGGATTTAAACCCCTGATAAATTACTGTGGTCTTACAGGGAATGCATAAGAAATTATATGAAAATATGAGGGCTCCAATAATTTTGAACCTTTTGTGTGAATGACACAGTGAAACTGTGAAAGTCTTTCAAAAATGAAAATTGTATTACCCTCAGTGCATTCAAAAACTGCATAGCCGTAGTCATTGTGGGTTAGTTCTTCTTGTCTGGGTTACTCAGTATTGAGGGTTCCTTCTATTTCTGTAATTTTGTGTCTGTAAAATTATTTATATATACATGTACAATATATATATTGCATTATATATACAAAAAATTGAAAAAAGTATGAGTGATAGTAATAAATACACAATAAAAATAAAAAAAGCAAGCTTCTACAACCCACCTTTTTGGGGGTGATGAAGGATATTCTTATTTCAGCTGAAAAAGATATAGAGATACATGAACAGGGAGATGTAAGTGAATCATATTGACATACATTTAGAAAGCAGCCATGATTGAAGACCTGTCAAGAATGACATATTTACCTTTTTGGAGTGACAAAGTCAGGAAAGCAATCATTTTTGCTGTATACAAATATTGTTGGCCCATTTTCTTTTTTCCCATCCTTAAAGTATCAACTACATATCTGATCATTACCATTATATTCTCTATCTGCTCTCCTGAAAAGGCAGAGGATACATTCATTCCATACAACATAAAATCAATTAATACTTAAAATATTGTTTGTAAAACATTAGTCAGACTTACACTCATAACGTTTTTTTTATTTTGTATGTATATTTCTTTGTACAGTATGTATAATGTAAACTGTTAATGTAATTCTACATCATATCATGTATTCTCTTACTATTCTAAAATAACTACTGAGACTATTATTATTAAGAATAGCATTGAGTAAAATATATAAAAATAGATTGGGCATGATATGTTGATTTAATAGGATTTCAAAGCATTGCCAATATACTGTCTTCTCCAAGAGATTATGTACGATACTGGTCAGCTGATTTTAAAAGTTCTATTGATCATGGAGATTGAGACAGAGTGAAGACAGATATAATATTGATTTAATATATTAATTTTCACTGAACAGTCTAGTCGAACCCCCAAATGGGGGTAAACGGTAAACGGAAGTAGGAAAAGACAACTGGCCATAAGGCCTGTGAAGTTACATTTGGGCACATCACATGGACCTTTATCTTTCCGACAGGTTTTCTAATTAAACGTTTTGTTAAAATAAGTAAAATCATAGGCCTACCTGCATCTATCAATCCATTTCTTCCTCTTTTTTGGATCTGTAAGGAATCTGAATAATCTACATGCAAGATTTGCGCCAGTCATATGAGTACACCCGAAGGCAAAACATAGCGACATTTTGTCTGCTGCCCGGAAGTTGCAAATCGAAGGTGACAGTAAACGAGACTTTCCGGTCCTATAGGCGAGGTATAAAAAGACTGGTATTTTAAAAGGTCAATCTTTTAAAAGCTTAAAAAATACAGGCGGACCGACTTATAGGCGAGTATATATGCTATGATAAAATTTCCTAAATTTTGAAATATGTGGCCCCATGCAGGGTCAGTGGTTCCTGTGTGACCCCATGCAGGATCAGTGGTTCCTGTGTGATAGGATGCATTAGTCAGTTGGTTGTAACGTAGAAATGCATTTTCTATTTGTTACCCTGATCTACCTCTGGGTAATAAGAAGCCAAAATAAGCATGCTAAGTGTATAGTAATGATAAGCAATAGTGCCTCTATCAAAATTGTGAATCCCATGGCCTCTGGTTTAAAAAACGAACTAAATTCAATTGTTGGAAAGTTTTTACGATACTCAGGTAACCTATAAGGCCCCTGGGCCTCTTCTTTTAGGTCACCTGAGTAAACTCAAGCAGGTGACCTATTGCTATCCGTTTTCGTCCGTCGTCGTTCGTCGTCCGTTAACATTTAAACATTTACAGCTTCTTCTCTGAAACCGCTGAAGCAATTTCAACAAATTTGGCACATAGCATCTATGGGTAAAGGGTAACGGAAATTGTGAATTTCATGATCCCTGCCCCCTGCGTCCGGGGGGTGGGGCCAAAACCATTAAAATAAGTACAATCTTCAAAAATCTTCTTCTTAACTCCTGGACATCAAGCAGTCAAACTGTTGGTATGATTGTAATCAGCATCGAGTCCTCCATAAAAATTGTGAAATTCATGGCCCCAGGGTCAGGTGTTCTAGTGCTAGGGCGGGGCTACATTGATAATATAGTGAAAATGCATTATTTCTTTGAAAATCTTCTTCTCTGCTCCTGTGTATTAAATAAACTAAGTAAGTACATAGTTATGATGAGCAAGAGTGCTTCTACCAAAATCGTGAGTTTTATGGCCCCAGGGTCAGGTGTTCTAGTGCTAGGGCGGGGCTACTTTGATTATATAGTGAAAATGCATTATTTCTTTGAAAATCTTCTTCTCTGCTTCTGGGTATTACATAAACTAATTAAGTACATATTAAGTACATAGTTATGATGAGCAAGAGTGCTTCTACCAAAATTGTGAGTTTTATGGCTCCAGGGTCAGGTGTTCTAGTGCTAGGGCGGGGCTACATTGATTATATAGTGAAAATGCATTATTTCTTTGAAAATCTTCTTCGCTGCTTCTGGGTATTAAATAAACCAACTAAGTACATAGTTATGATGAGCACGAGTACTTCTTTCAAAGTTGTGAATTTTATGGCCCCAGGGTCAGGGGTTCTCGTATTAGGGTGGGGCTATTGATTATATAGTGAAAATGCATTAATTCTTTGAAAATCTTCTCTGTTCCCAGGTATTAAATAAACTAAGTACATAATTGTGATGAGCAAGAGTGCCTCTTCCAAAATTGTAAATTTTATGGCCCCTGGATCAGGAGTTCTGGTGTTAGGGCACAGCTCTGTAACATATGATTATATAGTGAAATACAATACATCTATGAAAATCTTTTTTCTCTGCTCTTGGGTAATAAGCAGATGAACTACCTATAAAGTTTTTATGAGCAAGGGCTTTTCTTCCTGAATTGTGAATTTCAAGGTCCCTGGGTCAGGGATATTAAAGAAGGGGGGGGGGCTCAACTTATATCCTGAAAATGAATTGTTTGAAATGTGCTCCTTGGTATAAATCAAACATTTTTCATAAGCAGGTGTCCCTTTTCAAGAATTGTGGAATGTGAAGACCTAGGGTCAGGGGTTCATTTGTGGTAGGGGTACTTCTGATTATTGCTGAATATTACCGATTAGTTGAAATGCATTTCTTGTTCCCCTACCCTGCCTATGGGTATTACGTAAACAAACTAAGCAATTACTAGGTGTATAGTTATGATTAGCAATGGTGCCTCTTTCAAAATTGTGAATGCATAGCATCTAGCTTAAAACATGAACCAATTCAGTTATTTGAATGTTGTTGCATGATGCGCAGGTGACCTATAAGGCCCATGGGCCTCTTGTTTTAATTTATGACCTTTCAAAGAAATACAAGCTTGGTTCTTAAAAAGGAATTCGCAGTTTGCTGTTTGTGTTTGGACTATGATCTTGACGGTGATGATGTTTGCAACGGGAGACCCGCACTATGTGTATATCAAAAAAGTAAAATATATACAATGGTACAAATAATACAGATTCTGTAAAAGTTTCATTAAATTTTAATGAGTGATGTAAAAGGATTTGCGGATAAAAGATGGGTTCTCCAAAGCGTACGTCCCGATCACTATATACTTTCCCGCTTTTCAAGCGGGGGTATACAATATATTTCTTTGCATTTTTGGTAGGATTTGTTTATCAGCATTCAAGATATTGTTTACATATATATGGTACGTTTGTCCAAGAAATCCCGCTAGATTTGAACATTTTCCGACTTTTTCCACATAAGATTTCACAAAGAACTGTAACTCTTTTATAGTGGAAGTAAGAGAAAACACTACTAAGTCAGAAACGTACTGACATTCCCATTTTTTACTGACAAACTTAGAAAATTACTGACAATGTGCTGTCTTTACTGAAAACCTTAGACAATTACTGACCTTTTTACTGCAAGTACTGATAAACTTAGAAAAGTGCTGATAATCTTAGTCGGTGCTGATAAACTTAGACAATTACTGACCCGTTTACTGTCCCTGCTGAAAAACTTAGACAAGTGCTGACATTTACTGATAATTACTGTCCCTATTGTTCTCGCTCTCGGGAAGGCTGCAGTGGTGTGAAAATTACTGTGTGTTATACTTTGCATTTAAAAAAAGTCTTATTTTAATTTTTGATGAAAAAAATCCCAGGCAGTTTTCATTTTTTTAATCTAAATATTATTGATATCTGTAAAATAATTCAGAATAACTATGAGTAAATCAAGTTTAAATTTATGTGTTGAATATATCTAATCCATGTTCAATTAAAGAATTAAAATTAATTAATCATCAAGTTAGTTTTCATCTATTTATTTCTTTGCAGACAGATATCTGACTTTAATGTTGAGCCCCCCCCCCCTTTTCACGATCGGAAAGTTGTATCAATTTTCTTTTCACAAACAGGACAGATGTCTCTTGTTAGAAAAGTAAATCTTCTTAATATTGATGATTACTGATTTTTATTAGGTAATTCAGTTTCCTAATGTTCTCGGACATCTGTACAAATCATATAATTATATACCCCTGTTTACGATTTCCGGTTTCATTTGCTCATACGGGAGTTCCCCTATTGAACAGTACAGTGTTCCATATATAAACTTGTACTATAATTGTTAATTTTGTCACTTAAAACATTATTTCTAAATGAATGGTTGGTTGGTCGCTTACGACAGGGTTCATAAGTACCCAATGTCTGTAAGTCCGAGACTAATAAATAATTATCAGACTAGTAATAAAAATTCATGTAATACATTTAGCAATTATAGTAATCTTACGGAAAATATTTATATTTACTAGGTCAGCGGTAAGACTAATATTAGCAGTAGCACCACTCTCAAATATTTTTCTTCTCTCTCTCCCTCCCTCTCTCACTCTCTCTTAAAGATACAAACAGTATTGACACTTTAAGTTACTTAAATCCTTGACAAGTGCTCCGTTTATTCACATTGCCGAGAGGTTAGATCACTATTTAGTTTTTAAACTTAATCTTTAAGTATTTTTTAATCATGATTCAATTTTAACAAAAATATTACATGTTTCGTACCTTCAATTTTTCCCCTGTATCTATCGGTGAATTGGAATTAATTTAATTGTATGTGCCGAAATTAAATTTCATCTCATTAAAAAGGTAGGCGTAGGGTGTTATGACGTTAATATAACCAGTTAGAGATTTTGGTCATAAGTTGTGAAGGTAATTCCTGGGCTAAATCCGTTCTTGAGCATAAACGGGGAAGAAGGAATGTTGGCGAGTATAACAAAGTTGTGGCGCTGTGGGCCGTAATTAGGGTAAGGATGCCGTATTCCTTATGGTCTTCCAATATAAGTCCAAGAATTGGTAAACCAGGTTTCCGAAGTTATTAAAGACGATGGTGAATAACAATCAACATGAACTTTAAAATATCTTACGAGACTTGATCGAGTTGGATGTGGCCGCTAGAGCGTCGGGCCTCCAAACAGAAGAGATTTAAAAAATGGTCATAGATATTTGTAAGACTATACAATAATTGACTTTTGACACTAGTTGAGTTAACTGATGGACAGGTGTGTTTCTTTGATAGAATAAACATGAACGAGGTTATAAAGTAATTATACAAATAAAGTTATTGGTAAAGGATTAACGAATCCCGAGGCATTAACACCTAACGAGCAACAGTTATTTCTACAGAGACACAGATTGTCAATTGGAATGTCTTAAACCTATTTTAAAGGGAATGAGATAAATAAGACACAATTAATTACAAATAAGCATATATTAAAAACAGATTAAGAATTTCACAGATAAACGTCCGAATTTAGTATAAAATATATTAAAAAGTTATTTTAATTCAAAAATGTTAATTTTTCTCGGTGATATTAACATAATAATAAGGCAGAATGCGAACTTGCCAAGTAAAATATTTTACGAAGAAGTGAAAATTGGAAGTCATTAGTCCGTCGAACCAGTGCTCACAAATATTTATTTCGAACCCTCTAGCATACATGTATAAGCCCCCCCCCCCTTCTATGCACACACGTTACATGAAAAAAAATCTAGTACGGTACTTGAATATGATTTATAAAAAGTGTAAGTTTTTCGAATGATGCAAATTTCTTTGTCCATTTGATCAATTTTTACCCGTCCCGTAATCATTATTTATTTGATTCAGGTTTTATTCTTTTCAAAAGATTAAGATTATTCGCTAACTGTAGGTTCCCACTATCTTCCGTGACGAGTTACCATTCATCTCTCTCTCTCCTCTCTCTATCTCCAAAAAAATCAATGTATCGACCCTGGCAAAGTTTAAAATACATGTATATTTAAACTCCGGCTGATTTTTTTTTAACTGTCATAATACTGCTGCATATAAATTGTGTTTGATTTTTAATTATTCTTAATTACTGAGAAAAAGTTCAGGAAATATACTATGAACTATTTTTATTTGATTGATAATCAAACAAATTCCTCACTCAACTGTCCCACACACACACTAACACGACTTAACAAAAAATATTAGGAACCAGTAATTTTTACAAAACTTTGGATGTAATGTACCCCTTCTCATATATTTATTTTTGCTTAAATCTTTAATCATTTTGTGCCTTTCCCCGGTTGGTTTATACATCAATCTTCTTTTTCATTAATCGTTAATTTTATCTTACGTCGGTATATTAAAAAAAATTATTTATTTAATCTAAGAAGAGGTTGAAGGATTGTGCATTGCATATTTGTATTACGTATGTGTTGGTGTTGAATTTCTCAAATTCAAAATGTCTTGAAGAAGAGTCTACCTGTCGCGTAATGTTGCGTAACTAACTTCCAGTGAAAACCGGCGAGTGTTCTTCTGTATAATTTAGCAGTGACACCTATTGTCTTCTTTACCCGCTACCGTACACACTCGGATCGCCTCAGACGATTTCATCTACACACAGGTGCTTCACAGAGTTTCCGATTGTATGTTGAATGATTATGTAATTCGGCTGGATACATGTACCAGCTAAACGACTTGAATAATTTTGGACGAATAAAAATCACAGTGTTACCGTAAAATCATGATACTGGTTTAAATACCGAACAAAGCTATGAAACGTCGATTTATTAAGTTAATTAAATTTATTAATTTTTTGTACCTAAACAGATAAAAAGGAGTACAAACTTAAGCACGATAGTATTAATTGTGTGTTCTACTTTAATAAAATAAATAAGTACATGTTCATCGTTCTTCATTTAGTTCGTACGTCCCCCCCCCCATTTTTATTTGAAAAGACAAAAAGAAACTAGATCCATGTGAACGTCTACCGACACTCTAATTGAAAAGAACATTGATATTAATTTCTAGCAAAGTTTTGTTTCAGGAGTATGCATAGACAAAAGATGAAAAATATGAAATGTCATAGTTTAAAAGTATTTGAATTAAAATTAACACTTTCAGGTGGGGATCCAGAAAATCCAGATTCGAAAATCAGCTACAAGATGTACATTATTTCTAAATATAATGCGGACAGTAACTTTATCAATGAATGTCAAAGGATCAATGATCAATGCAGGCCCGTAGCCCCCCTCCCCCTGCCCAAATGAATAAAATAAAAAGTCTTTTTTTTTATTTAAATCCCCCGTCTGTCTTTTAATTTTGGTGTCTTCTTGCAAATGCTTGGATTCGGGTATGTTTGACTGCACAAAAACAAATATGAGCGGCCTCCACATAATTTAAAATTTTACATAATATGAAAACTATGAAAAAAAAAACGCCTTGCCTCAATAGGGGGCACCCACGGCCTCACCGCGCGCTATGAGTTTATTAAAATTATTCAAACTAATTTGAATAAATTAAATCAAAATTAAATAAAACACATCTAACCTTACAGTTTATTTCTTTAATTTAACATTAAAGAAAGTCATTGAGTCAATTAACGTTAATTAAGAAAATATTTATAAAATGCATGTCATGTAATAACATTGTTTAATTATGAAAAGGAAAAGACCTCTGTAAAATTTCATACCTGATACGGTATCTAACTACTAAAGGAAGATTTTTATTTTTTTTTAATTGCTTATCTTTTTGAAGGTTTTGAAATTTTTTTTATCCCTTCTCTTTTTTTACAAATCAATTTTCTATAAATAGACCAAAGAAGCATTTTTTTTTCCCAAAGATATCATCTGGACATAGTTAAAAATATATGAAAAAATAAATAAATGAAATAATAATCTATGTTAAAATAAAAAAAAATCCATTTCACACCACTGCAGCCTCCCCGAGAGCGAGAACAATAGGGACAGTAATTATCAGTAAATGTCAGCACTTTCTAAGTTTTTCAGCAGGGACAGTAAACAATATATTGTCTAAGTTTATCAGCACCGACTAAGATTGTCAGCACTTTTCTAAGTTTATCATATAGTAAAAAGGTCAGTAATTGTCTAAGTTTTTCAGTAAAGACAGCACATTGTCAGTAATTTTCTAAGTTTGTCAGTAAAAAATGGGAATGTCAGTACGTTTCTGACTTAGTAGTGAAAAGATCGCCTTGAGCTTAATTGCATTGGGATTTCTAGTCTACAGTCTCTGATACAGTTGTTCTGCAAAAAATGAAAGAAAAATATGTACAATTAAATGGAAGTTTAAAGAAAAGATCTTAATGCGTAAAATATATATATATATATATATATATATATATATATATATATATATATATATATATATATATATATATATATATATATATATATATATAATCAAATAGAAAATTGTACTTCAATATACAATTAACCTACTTCAAATTGTAAGGCTGAAGATAGAAATCTGAAAAAAAATAAATATTTTTACCTGCAATGTAGTGTAAATTGCAGTCCTCTAACACTTTTTTCAGCGACGACACGACTAAACCGCGTGGAAATAAACGATACCATTCTGCCATGATATAGAGACATTTCTCCTGTGCGCTGATTGGTATATCGGTAATTCTGTTTAGAGTGAATTTCCTTTCATCTGTTCTTTGCTTTTCGCTAGACTTTGGTAGACAAACGATTTCATAACTGTCCGTCTCTTCACCGCTAAATATGGCAGGTATCTCTATATCCAGACTATTGGCGATATCCTTCCACTTCGCAGCAACAGAGTTATAACGAGAAACCATATTGATTGCCTTTATTAATTTTGGATCTGAAAAATGTAAATTTTTTAATTGCCTATAAATATTCCAGGTTCGGAAATTTCTAGGAAAGAAAAGTATCAAGTAATTGTAAAATCCGGGGATAGTTTAATGGGGATAAAAGAAAGATTTAGAATTAAGATGCCATGTCCCTAGAGATTGGATACATATCCTCTGAGCGAATGCTCCTTGCAACCTAAGAATATATCTTCTAAAGGGGTGAATGTTTACTGATACATAAAAACAACACTTTCTCTATCTAACTCTTTATCTGATAAATTTGTTTATTAAAGCAATTGGAAACGAGAAAAGGCGTGAAAAACGTTCTTGTATCATTACATTTTCATTATAATAAAAATAAATTAACACCATATATTTAAACAATAAAATGCTTTCTTTGTTTGTTATTACTGGAATTAACGGAAGCAGCTGTTGCAGAAAAAATACATAACCCGCAACCCGCTTACGCGGGTTATGTAAATTTTTTCTGCAATAGCTGCGTTATATATATATATATATATATATATATATATATATATATATATATATATATATATATATATCTGTTTAAATAATCATTTAAAGTAGGATTAAAAAGATTTATCATTGTATTAATGATGCGAACGTCTTTATACGTATTATTGATGGAACAGCCACATGCCGACTGTAGTTCATACAGTGATTAATGTAATGGGTTTTCTTAAGAAATAAAGGAGAAAATATTCAGCGGATGTAAATATATTATGATTAAATATATTTTAGCCAGGAGGGAGGGAGTTGTTAAGCAAACGTGTAGGTAAATCTCTTGGTATAATTGTGTTCAATAACTACAGATGTAGTTAACAATTATAGTAAATCGAGAAGATAAGTAAAAAAAAAAAGAAATTAATAAAACGGTTAAAATTAAAGAAAAGAAAGGGAGTTGGTTTATTTAATTAATTTTATATTATTTTATTGTAGATACAGTTGTCTTTAGCTATTGAATTCTTTTAAAATACTATTTTCGCAGTTTTTTAAACTATACATATTCTTAAGATATTTCCAAAGTAAGATTAGTTTTGAAATCACTTATTTCGAATGATTTATTTCATCGCATTCTACTATATTTGAGAATTCGTGTCTGATTTGTTATGATTAAAAACATTTACCTAACTATTCAGTGAATATTCTATCCGCTTATTTCTACTCCATAATATGTAGCATTATTATAACTTCACAAAAACAGTGTTACAATGATATAGATAGGTATTAAGTTCAAATTTACATAATTTATATTTTATATTTTTTTGTGGCAGAGAAGATAATAATTTATTAAAAATATGCTTGAATGGAGTGTCTTACCCCATCGACCAGATCCATTTTCAACCTGAAAAAGAGTTGTATATACAGTGACACTCAACATCCTAAGTTTAGAGGGATTTATAGAGTAAAAACCCAAATTATTGTCAAACGTTTTATTAAACTTGCTATTTTTTATTTCTGTTTAAAAGAATCAAAATCCAGTTTCGGTCATTAAAAGAAAATCATTAAACCGTAAAATAACTGATTTGGCAAAGTTGAAATCTGTTGGTAACGTTATCTTTCCAAAGTATATAACTATCACAGTGTAGGTAATGGATCAATTTTTTTTATCAATAAGTAGAAATCAATATTCTTTTTCTAATGATTGTTTCTAATCATTATTTTGTTTATTAACGGAAAATGTTCTCACAGAGTCCAAACTTATTTCTCTAATGGTACAAAATTGCCCTTTTAACAATCAAATGACTTAAAAATTATCTATTGACACCTGCATAATATATTTTAGCACTAACATGATATATGATATTTGCGTCAATAAGATGCATAATTTACACTTAACCGATATGAAAGTAAGTGACTAAATGTTGTTAAAATCTAATTAGCATCTTTTTAAATCGAAACATTTTTTTTCATGAAATGTACGTTACTTTTTAGTCTTTTGTTCTATGATTGCAAAGACATTGACATCGCCCACGGTGTTGGTTTTAAAAAGTGCTAATGCGGCGGCATTTGCGCTATTTTCATAATTTTAAAACAATTCAATATATGAAAACTATATATATCATTCTGTCAGTAATTGTATACTAAATACATTTAACAAAAATATTGATCAAAAAATTCCATTTATCGATCAAATATACTAATTAAACTACTCAGTCAATTACGTCAAAAAGGCATGTGGACCGGTACATGTAACAGGAGCGTCGCACATGCAGTGACAAAATGTTGATAATTTCCATAAAACAAACAACACAAACATGAAATTCAGCAGAAAAGTTCAAAATATGTTGTAAATGATGTAAATTCTTACAATTGTGATGTTCAATCCGAATGCTGTGAACGCGTTGTTCAAAATGGGAGACAGAGATGTAGATAAGCGTTATCCGAAGAAATATGGAGGGAACATGAAATGTCATCGGTAACTTAGAAAAATAATTTCATGAGCTAAATCAATTTTGAAATTGCATCTCAATGATCCTTTTTGAGCGCAAGGAACTATATTTTAAATTAGACTGATATTTTGTGTCGATATGTATGTTGGGTTACTGATATTAAGCCGATTTATTGTGAGGATATTGAATAAGATGGTGTGTCACAAAGTTTTGAGTTTAATGTCAAAAAGTTTTTAAGATTCGTAAAATGTCAAATTTTGTACTGCTGGGTGAAACTTAATGATGAAAATTATTTTAAATTCTACAAAATGTTGCCAAATAATTAAGGAAAAGATCTCTAGACAGAATTTTAACTTAAATTTTAAGTTTCTTAGCGTCTTAATTTTAATAATGATTGCCGTGTTTCATATGAGTACTACATGCAGCTATATGTCACAATTGAATTTGACGACAAAAACGTCAAATTTAAATGCTTAATTCCAGCAATTACTTTCATTTTAAGAATTCATTTTTCTAATCTGGCACTAAACAACATTTAATACAAAATGTGCAAAATCAAAACTTTATGTACATATGAAAATGAATTGATTCTATAAAGAAGTGTTTGTTTTAGAGGCTTTTTATAATGTCAACAATAAATTACACACATTGTCCAAAAGGTATAAATCTAGCTATAATTGTATCAATGTGGTGACATAAAACATATTTGTTGTCATTAAAAATAGACATACTGAAAATTAGAGCTTTTTTAAGAAATGTGCATCTGTTCAAAACGTTATTGGTATATTCCAAAATAATTTCAATAGAATGGTGACAAAATCCAAACACAAAATAAATGTCAACATATTATGTCACATACGTTAAAATACGGCGTTTTGACGTTATTACGTTCACTTGCATAAAAAAATAATTTAATGTGTCAAAAGATTTTTTAAAACTTACTCTTAAGGCTGATAAGCCTGATATGGATAAACAAAATCATACCAATAATGATTAAGGCCATTCCAAGTTTTTTTTCTATGTTTAGCGTCCGCGTGCGCCTTGGTTTTTAACACCCATATAAGAAAAAAACACACAAGATCAGGAGTCCTGAAATTGATTAATTCAGTTGAATTTTTTTTTGTCAATTTCTCTAAATAATTCTGTACAGTAAGATATATTGGGTGTATTTTAAACATTTAATCCCTTGTTTTTGTTTGAGAATAGATATTTCTTCTATTACAGCAGTTTAGTTAGATCAAATCATTTGAAGGGCGTCATTTTTATGACTTTTAAGCCTGTGTTTTGTGTTTTGGCCTGTTCGTTTTTTGCGAATAGGTAGGTAGGTTTTTGAAAGATGGGTGGACGCTAAACAGAGAAAAAACTTGGAATGGCCTAACTTTAACAACAATTTGATATCTGATATACAATGCATCAGTAAACAACCCTGTCAGGATCTGTTCAAAAGACTCATCACCCATAGTTTGCATTAAAAAAATCGAGAAAAATGTCACAATCCAAAATTTATAAAATTAAGGATATGCTTTCAAATTTGAAGTCCCTGACAACAGTGTGTCAACTTTATATTTGATGCTGGCAAAGCGTTCAACACGGGCAGTTTGCATTCGGTAGTCCATGCAATATTGAGCGGCGGGGGGGGGGGGGTGTTGGAGGTTGTGATTTAGATTAAGTATCAGATTTCTTTACTAGCATATTTATAATTTCATTTTGTCATTAACCCGATAGCATCGTTTAAAATACTTCATCATGCTCGGCAAACTTCGGCCCATTCATACATGTACCTCATCTAATTTGACATCTGATATAGTTTGAACACAGGAATCACCCAAGGTTTGCCGAATGGACCTCATAATAAGTTAAACAAGATTTTGATAAATGTTTTGCTCATAATTGCTGAGGACCTTTTCAAATTTACTAATCCCCCCCCCCCTCGACATCACAATCACACAGCACATACTTTTTGGAATAGGCTAGATGGAACAGTTTTGTTAAAACATCGTTTGTTATGAATTAATTTAAAATTTGCTCTTGTACTATACATGTTAACATGTAAATTTCTACATCACATCACGTTGCGTCACCCATTATCATATTTTTAGATTAAACTCCATTCGGCACACCTCGGCCGATTCCCACTTCATCTGATAAGGTGGCGGAATCGACGGCACGAAGGTTTGCCGAATGGAATAGCATTAGCAGTTTCATGCTGCAGTCTGGTGTGCATTGGATTAATATTCATTTTGTGTTATAATTGGATTATATATTTCATGAAGTTGACAAGACCTATGGAGGTCGGTAAGTACAAGTTTAAGTATAGTGGGGGGTAAAATAAACCCAAACGATTAGGTTAAAATTCAAAAAGGGTCAAAGATCATCGCATGCCACACTACACGAATTTCATATTGTGAAGTTATCTCCCGTTGTCAATGTGACATTCAGTTACTGCCAATACTGGTGCGGATCCAGAATTTTTTTTCGGGAGTAGGGAGGTGGGTTCACATCTCAGTCAAAAACTTCCAGCCCAGAATTTCCTGACAAGCAGGAGAAAAAAAAACTAAAAACAAATAAACGAAACAAAAACAATGATAGTGGGGTCAATGTTTCCTAAGTTAGGGGGAGGATGTCCAAAGTCATTTTTTATTTGCTTCAGTATATAATCTTATATTCCAGAGGGGGGGGGGGGGGGTCCTATCTCCCTACCCACTCCCTGTCCCTGAAATAGTATATTTTTTTCCATTTGACTAATTATGCATATTTTGTTTCTTGTGTTTATATTATGTCTGTCTATTTGTCTGCAGAAATTATAACCTTGCCCATAAGTTTTAAGTGGGATGGGCTATACAAATGGCTTCCACATTTTATAGGTTTATTTCTTGTGACAATTAAGACCTTTTATTTGGGTACCATTAATTTTTACCTCTGATCGCTTGACCTAGGATACACATTTTTACAAGAAAAATACCAAACCTTAAACTTGGCTTAAATTTTGATCAGTAGGTGCTAGGGCTTTCATGCTTAACATGTACTGTATTCATTGTGAACTGTCAACAGGTTTAAATATGTTTGACCTTGACCCTAGAGTTTGAACCACTTAAAAAAAATTAACCTTGGCAATTAACTTTTCAACAAGAAGTACTAGGGATTACTTATTTCACATGTGCATTCCTTGTGACAAGACTTTCTTCTGATATCAACAATTTGAACCCTTTGACCTTGACCTTTGAGTTTGACATATATTTGAGAAACTTCAACCTTCGCCATAGGCTTCCATACAGGGACATCAGTGTTTCACAAACACATCTTGTCTTCATCATTATTTGGTGCTGTCTCCATATGAGGGAAAAATTCCTGAGAGAGATGTATTCACAACAAACAAACAAATTACTAAAGAAAATATAAAACATGAATATATTGGTCATGCATATCTCTGCATGAAAAAAACAGCTTTTCAAAACTGCAACCATATTGTAACCCTTTCAAAACACTCATTTGAGCTTTTCTGGTTTCCTTATCATATAACGTCTGTCGTGACGTGTCGTCCATCTGTTTGTCTGAAAAGATTTTACATTTTTAACTTCTCTAGAACCACTGGGCCAATTTTACCCAATTCATATAGAAATATGTACATTTGTATGTCAGACTGTCCATCTGTCTCAATAAATTTAACCTTGGTCATCACGGTCATATCTACTGAATGAGAAGAGACAAGGCATTCATATTAAACTTATGTACTAGTATTTACCTGTGAGAATGGCATGGTGATTTTTGTTTTTTTTTACATATGACCTAGAAGTTTGACCTACTTGCAAAAAAATTAAATTGTTATAAATTCATCACTTTGAAAGAGAAAAAGTTAGGGCATTCATATTATAATGCATGTATATTATTACTTGTGATAAGATCTTTCCAAATGAATCATGACTTTTACTCTGTGACCTTGACCTTGAAGTCTAACCTACTTTTCAAAAATGTTGCATTTGCTTATAACTTTTGATTGAGATGAGATATGACTCTCACATTTGACATGTACATTAATTACTCATAAGAATTCAAGGTGTTTCCCAGCATGCGATGCTTTTTTACCCCTTGACGTTGATGTTTTACATAATTTTCAAAATATTTAACTCTCCTAAAAGATGATTAGGCTTCTGAGTAACATTAAGGAGGACTTCAGGAAAGACAGGACTTTTTGCACAAAAAACGTCATTTTTCCACCCCCATTTGACCCCCGGGGAAAAAATCAAAATTACGAAACCCTACTGCACATCTACATAACACCACCAACCATCTCCCAAAAGATGATTAGGCTACTGTGTAAAATGTAGGAGAAGTTCAGGGAAGACGGGGCTTTTTGCATAAAAAACGTCATTTTTTGACCCCCATTTGACCCCCTGGGGCAAAATCAAAATTCCGAAACCTTACTGCACATCTACATAACACCACCACCCATCTCCCAAAAGGTGATTAGGCTTCTGAGAAAAAAGTAAAAGGAGTTCAGGGAAGACTGGGCTTTTTGCATAAAAAACATCATTTTTCAACCCCCATTTGACCCCCCGGGGCAAAATCAAAAATCCGAAACCTTACTCCACATCTACATGACCCCACCAACCATCTCCCAAAAGATGATTAGGCTACTGTGTAAAATGTAGAATGAGTTAAGGGAAGACGGGGCTTTTTGCATAAAAAACGTCATTTTTCGACCCCCATTTGACCCCCCAGGGCAAAATTAAAATTCCGAAACCTTACTGCACATCTACATGACACCACCAATTATCCCCCAAAAGGTGATTAGGCTTCTGAGAAAAAAGTAAAAGGAGTTCAGGGAAGACTGGGCTTTTTGCATAAAAAACATCATTTTTCAACCCCCATTTGACCCCCCGGGGCAAAATCAAAAATCCGAAACCTTACTCCACATCTACATGACCCCACCAACCATCTCCCAAAAGATGATTAGGCTACTGTGTAAAATGTAGAATGAGTTAAGGGAAGACGGGGCTTTTTGCATAAAAAACGTCATTTTTCGACCCCCATTTGACCCCCCAGGGCAAAATTAAAATTCCGAAACCTTACTGCACATCTACATGACACCACCAATTATCCCCCAAAAGGTGATTAGGCTGCTGAGTAAAATGTAGAAGGAGTTCAGGGAAGACGGGACTTTTTGCATAAAAAACGTCATTTTTCGACCCCCATTTGACCCCCCGGGGCAAAATCAAAATTCCGAAACCTTACTGCACATCTACATGACACTATCAATCATCCCCCAAAAGGTGATTAGGCTGCTGAGTAAAATGTAGAAGGAGTTCAGGGAAGACGGAACTTTTTGCATAAAAAACGTCATTTTTCGAGCCCCATTTGACCCCCCTGGGCAAAATCAAAATTCTGAAACTTTACTGCACATCTACATGACACCACCAACCATCTCCCAAAAGATGATTAAGCTACTGTGTAAAATGTAGGAGGAGTTCAGGGAAGAAAAGTGTGACAGACGGACGGACGGACGGACATGAGTAACAACAATATACCCGAACTTTCTTTAGAAAGTGCGGGTAAAATGATGGCACTGGGTCTTTGTATCCTTTATTTAGTTTGGGTGTTGTTCAGAGTTTTAAAAAAGTATATTATAAATGTATGTTATCTGGAGAGATAATTATTTATTTAGATAAAATTGTAACTGGTTACAATTTATTTGACCAAATTGATTTAACTAGTTAACCATTGCCAATCACTAGATCGTATACATTTTTATTACATTTATGCTTCGAAAAAAAAAATCAGATGAAAATATTTAACGACATACCCAAGGCAACACAGCTTCTTTTATTCCAAATGCTGTTGGTACGCTGCAAAAGATGAGAATTTACACACTGACTATAAAAAAAGTTTGATTCCTAATTTCACGATTAAAGAGATAGAAACTTATACTTTGATTTAATAATGGAAGTCTCAAATGTATATCCGGCAGCATCTAATTTCAACAAAGAGTTCAAGGTCATCCATTCACCGTTTCCTTCCCTGGTAATAATCAAATTCTCTGTATTCTTGGATCCTAAAGAGTAAATATTATCAAATAAATATTTAAATTCATTTCATATGTTTAATTCATTTCATATGTTTCTTGAAAATTGGTATCATTGATATTCAAGTACGATAACTGTTAGCAAGATGACCTTCATAAACTATTGGCAAACTGATTTCAACGGGGCGACCGGTGGACTTTGTGATATATACATGAATGAATGGACAAATCTGTCTCTCGGGCAAGTCCATCTGAAAATAATGACTTTATTAAGTTTTCATACACCATACAAGTGTAAGTATGAATTTAAAATTGATAGTGATTAATGAATGTCCCTGGCATACCCAACAAATTTGACAGTGATTTCTTTATTTACATGTACATTTGATTGTGAAATAAAATTGTAATAAATATAGATTTAAAGAATCTGCTCTAATTGATCTAAATTACTCGAAGCCTCCCATGTCAATCTCAATAGTCCCCGCATAATGTCAATGCCTCCTTTACTCCCGCCTTTTCGCTTGAACTTACCCTTCAGGGTAATGATTTGATCAAATTTGGATATAGTGACACGGAAATTGTGTTTGTTGGTTTAATTTTTATGTCAATGCTTGCCTAAAATTTTACATTTTATGCATGGGTGAGGTACACGTTCATTAAGTGAACCATTCATGTAGAGCAATACAATGTCATAATTTTATTGAAAAGGTCAACTTACCATTAAATAGAGCTCACAATTATCATCGACACATTCTGGTGGAAATGACATACGTATTCTTTTGTCCGCCTGCATATAGATTGAACAACTTTCTTTTCTTATCTGATGTATTTCTATGTCCGGGAAAAACGACAAGGTTTGTTCTTTGAGAATTGTATTCCCCTGTCTTCCTGTCACAAAGCAGTGTGTTGGAAGTTTCGGAAGAACGCATGATAATTTCTCATTTCTCTAGAAAGAGTTTATTGAAAAGGTAAAAATGAAATATATTATTATTAACTATATTCTTTAAACAAGCTAATGCCAAAATACAGCATTTAAGCTTACGAAATATTACTTACATGTAGCATTTGGAAATATGTTTATACATTATATAAATGATGCCTATCTTTAAAGGTAACAATTGAATTTCAACTTGTACCCTACAAAACAGGCGCACATTATAAATTTTATTTTACTTAGTTCTATGGTTCATTTAGGATGTCAGCTAAAAGAAAATTGTTGATCTTCTTTACGTACACATATTAAAAGCTTTCAAACTCCCCGCTTCTATTTTTCTCAATAAGAAATCTTTGAAAAAGATTTACCGACTTTTTGTTTATTTTATACTCAAAAACTCCTTTATCGTCTAAAGCTTTGTTATTTTTGCACTTGAGCTCACAAGCTTGTTTTGTCTCTCGCTTGTTCCGACGTAAGCTACATCGAAAGCCAGCTTTACTGACGTCAAGTTTATGCGGCTTTAAACGCACAACTGACGTTTTGAGAAGTATGCGCATGATTTGCAAGCACTTAACATTTTAAAATGTTACCCCTTGTCGAGTGTGTTGTTAACGCTGAGAGTAACATTTTGGATCGTTAAATGCATCTCAATCAATCAAGTTTTAGCATTTAACATGAAAGTATATAATAAAAAAACGGAAGTCTCTGTCGAGACTGTAGCTCTACTGGTTTGTACTTATGATAAAGGAAGAGAAAATTAAAGTAGCAGTTGGGACTTAAAACTTTATAAAAGCAATAAATAGAATAATGATCCTCTTTTTGTGGCAAGATTGCACTAAGACTAGAATACAACTGGAGGAGTAGCTTTTTATAAAATTTTACAGAATTTTCAATTTAAATTACTATGGCAACATCAATCATCAAAATCAAAAACACAAACCTGATCACTATGTATCTCAGTGAAATCTATTTGCATGCCAAATTATATTACAATCAGGCTCAAACTGTATTTGAAGTAGCATTTAAATAGCCAAGCTATATTGAAATCAGACTCAAACTGTAGAAAGAGTAGCATTTTGAATGTTTTTCACAGAAATTTCTATTTTTAGTAATCACAGCAAAACCGTTCATCAACATGAAAAACCGATATACAGAATTATGTATCTTAGTGTAGTCTACTTGTGTACCAAGTTATATTGAAATCATTTCAAAACTGTAGGAGTAGTAGCATTTTGAAAAATTGTTTACAGACAGACAGACGGACGGACGACGGACGCATTACTATCGCATAAGCTCTTCAGGTCTCTGATCAGTAGAGCTAAAAATAAGACATACCGGTCGAAGAGCATATCTATACCACGACTGCCTATCGTCAAAACTACAGATAAGATAATCTTTATCTGTTATGAAATCGTCTTCAAACTCCACAATCGTCTTTCTCTACAAAAATGACAAAACATTCCAGGCAACCTTTCTACTTGAAAAGACAAACATAATGAGTGTACATAGCTGCAAATCTTTAGCTCGCTGGTCTGAAAACATTAGGATGAACGTCTTTTAATATATTTTATAAGTTAATGCAATTTCTTCGGAGAGCAACAGTTTTGCAGCTACACGCAAATTGTACAATATTTAATTTTTTTTACTTGTTAAAATGAATTAAAGTATAAAATATAGCCCTATGAATAATCCTTTATTATGAAAGTAGTCGTAGAACGTAAGTTCATTCCTGTCAACGTTCTTCATACAAAAGTGACTGTCCTAAAAGTGATGTTTTGATAATTCAAGTGTGAATAACTGAATAGACTGAATTTGTTTAATAAACATTTTAAAAGACATTAATCTAAATCTTGTAAATGTTGCAAGAAGTATAAATTTTCTAAATCAAACACCGAAATACAAATTTGATTAAGTCTCTTTTTGTGGCAAGATTGCAATACGACTTCAACTGCAGGAGTAGGATTTAAAAATTTTAACAGTATTATCGATTTAGTTACCTTGGTAACATCGTTAACATCATTCATCAAAATAAAAAGAAACAAGAAAGACTTGTATCTCAGCATAGTCCACTTGCATAGCACATTATACTATAATCAGAAAAATCTGTAATACTTTAATCAAAAACTGTATTTGGAGAAGCATTTTGAATTTATTTCACAAAAAATTCTTTTTTATCTCTACTGGTCAGAGACATTGTTTTTAGAACTTAGTTTCTGCTGGGGTCAATTCAGAATATGGAGATGGTTTCAACCCCAATCAACTTTGGAAAGAACGTGGAGACAGTGTTCAAATGCACAAGTTCACGCAAAGGCTAAAACACCAGTGTTCTTAGTACAATGATATTTTTAAAAATAGTATATTTATATTTTTAAAAGTGATAAATACGGTAAATTTTAACTCTTGATTTTTTTACTGCCAAATAGGTGTATTTATTTCTTAAAATTATCATGTCAAAACGTATTAAACTTTATCAAGGCATGGAACTGTCTGTTATGTAACCTTTTTCTTCTTAAAGCTTTATAAAGCGTTTCTGAGCTGAAAAAAGATAAAAGCACAAGACGAAGTGTAGATTTGCATTTTTGCTATTTACGTTCAAACATTTTCACCGATTTTGAACTTAAATATCCCCAGGTTCTATAGATAGATCACAGGAGTCTGAAGTTTTTATCGTCAAAAAAAAAATCCGAAAAAAAATTCCCATCCTCAACTAAAACAAGAGGCCCATGGGCCACATCGCTCACCTGAGAAGCTTTGACCATGCTGTTCTTTACCAGATTTCCCCCTTATAATACCTTATAATACCTATTGTGACCCCTCCCTACCCCACGGGTCATAATTTGGACAATTTAAAATCTACATTATGGATGCTTCCACATAAGTTTCAGCTTTTCTGGCTCAGTGGTTCTTGAGAGGAAGATTTTCTAAGATTTTTCTTGTATATTTCTATGTACAACTTGGATTCTCTATTGTGATCCCGCCCTACCCCCAGGGGTCATTATTTGAACAATTTTATATCTACACTACCCAAGGATGCTTCCACATAACTTTCATCCTTTCTGGCCCAGTGGTTTTTTAGAAGATTTTTAAATATTTTTTTCCTATATTTCTATGTAAAAATTGGATTCCCTATTGTGGCCCAACCTACCCTCGGGGGTCATGATTTGAACAATTTAGAATCTACACTCCCCAGGATGCTTCCACAAAAGTTTCAGCTTTTCTGGCTCAGTGGTTTTTGAGAAGAAGATTTTCAAAGATTTTTCCTATATATTTCCACATAAAACATGGATTCCCTATTGTGGCCCCGCCCAACCCCCGGGGGTCATGATTTGAACAATTTTAAATTAACAGTACCCAAGGATGCTTCAGAACAAGTTTCAGCTTTTCTGGCCCAGTGGTTCTTGAGAAGATTTTTCCTATACATTTCAATTTTAATCTTGGATTCCCTATTGTAGCCCCGCCCTACTCCGGGGGTTTATGATTTGAACAATTTAGAATCTAGACTACCCCAAGATGCTTCCACAAAAGTTTCAGCCTTTCTGGCCCAGTGGTTCTTAAGAAGATTTTCAAAGATTTTTCCTATATATTTTTATGCGAAACTTTGATTCCCTATTGTGGCCCCGCCCAACCCCAGGGGGTCATAATTAGAACAATTTAGAATCTACACTACCCAAGGATGCTTCCAAACAAGTTTCAAGTTTTCTGGCCCAGTGATTCTTGAGAAGAAGATTTTCAAAGATTTTTCCTATATATTTTTATGCGAAACTTTGATTCCCTATTGTGGCCCCGCCCAACCCCAGGGGTCATAATTGGAACAATTTAGAATCTACACTACCCAAGGATGCTTCCAAACAAGTTTCAAGTTTTCTAGCCCAGTGATTCTTGAGAAGAAGATTTTCAAAGATTTTTCCTATATTTCCATGTAAAACTTTGATTCCCTGTTGTGGCCCCGCCCAACTTCGGGGGGTCATGATTTAAACAATTTTAAATCTACACTACCCACGGATGCTTCCAAACAATTGCACGTTTCAGCTTTTCTGGCCCAGTGGTTCTTCAGAAGAAGTCGAAAATGTAAAAAATGTACAGACGGACGGACGACGGACAAAATGTGATCAGAAAAGCTCACTTGAGCCTTCGGCTCAGGTGAGCTAAAACACCAGGATGGCAACATGTTTTTTTTGGGGGGGGGCTACCTAAACAAATAGATCTGGGTTTTGCCAGAAAAATTTCGCAACTAATTCAGTATCCGGAGTGTTTTTGCTATTTATTCAGGTAAATAAATCCAATCTGCTTGACGACTACCGGCCGTGCATGGCCCTTTTTCCACCTTGACAGTTCAGCCTTGACTCCATGCCACTATACCGGAAGTGAATCCCGCAATGCGTATTTGACGTCTTTAAAAGCATGTCCAAATTAAATAAAATTAATGATAGTTCAACGAAATTTGATTCAGTTATTTTAAATATATTTAAGAGAATTTAAAAAGAGTTATTAATTCTTTTTCTTACTTATAATAACGATATGCACCAGGGGCAGGTAATTCAGATTTAACAAGACGCCAAATTTAAATCATTGAATAGACCATACAACAAAGGGGCAAACAGTTAGACCTTGCGACCTGCTAAGGCTTTATTTTGTTTGAAAAAATATTTCTTTTAACTTGTCACATATAGTAACTTAATATTGTACATGGAGTTTTATGTGCATTCTTCTTTCTTTTCTTCAATTACGTCAAATATTCACTGCGGGATTCACTTCCGGTTCAGTGGTATGGAGTCCAGGATGAGCTGTCAAGGTGGAAAAGGGGACATGCACGGCCCGAAGTCATCAAGCAGGTTGGATTTTTCAACTTAAATAAATAGCAGAAACACAAAGGATACTGAATTAGTCGCAAAATTTTTCGGGCCAAACCCAGATCAATTTGTTTAGGTTGGTCTCCCTTAAATGCATTGTCATCCTGGTGTTCTTTTTAGTTGAGGGTGGAAATTTTTTCTTTCCGGATTAAAAAAAAAAATTTGGCGATAAAAACATCAGACTCTGTGATTAAATTTAATTTAAACTGTGTCTGAAATTTAATTCCGAGTCGGAAATAAATCGGTTATTGTTTTATATCTCGGATATCTATGAAACGCGATTGATTTAAATTGTGCAATACAGGAAAGTTCTATCTATATATACTATATTATAGTAACAAAACAAATACAAAGATTTTTTTTAATTTTAGTTAGTCTGATCTTATCGAAAATACGCCATATATGACTTTAAAGCAAAAAAAAAAGAGACTTGGCTCCTTTATTAAGAACAGATGAAAAAAACTTGCTTTTTCGAAAACCAAATTTTAGGCGTTTCAATTTTTTAAAGACGATTTTATTGGAAACTGTTTTAAAATCCGAATGTAAAATGACTGAATATTTTTCATACATTAAAAAATATACGACACAGATATTTGAGGAACATATCGTCTGACCTTAATACTGAGGAACGGAAGCTATTTATCTGATCGAGCGGAAAAACTTAAAAGAAGTTGTGAGAATTTAAAGTACTACAAATACTACCTTTGTGATGTCATTAACTTTCAGCTAAAATGAAAAAAAAATGCATTACAGTTAATTGAAACAACAACTCTCAATTTAACATTGGACTTTTACGAGGAGCGCTAACCTTTACAATTGACGGCTTCCTTTTACACTAGAAAAATGTACGGAAGCTCTTTTACGATATAAAGATTTAGCTCAACATTTAATTTAATGAAAAAAACGGGTTATTTCAATGCACATACAAGTTGTCTTTGAAGAAAACGACAACCACCCTACCCTCAACTCCCGGCCTTTGCATGTAAGTGCCCCTAACACCATACCTATGACCACTAGAATGATTTTTTTTTAATGTATTATCAATTCTGTACGTACATGATACAAGTTAAAATGTCCAAGTAAACCGTCAACTGTAGAAGTCAGTGCTTCTCGTAAAAGTCCATTATTGAGTAACAACAATAGAAAGTCAAATGTGACTTATTTAACACTTGTAAAACCTGGTGTAGCATACTCAAAAAATCAACCTGAAATGGTCGATCATTTTGAATCTTTAATTCGTAGATCCTTGTCTTAGCAGACTCGAGGAGTTCCTTTATCTCGGAAGGCAGAGGGTAACAACGGTGTGCTAGACTAGAACACTGTATTTCGGGTACCTCAGATAGATTGACATCAGGGAAGTAGATTGTGAGTCGAGGATTTTTTAAAAAGGCACAGAAAAATCTGCAATACAAATGAAATTTTTGTTAGTACCAAGATTTAGAAACAACTATATAATGACGTTTGTCGAGATTTTGCAAAGTCTGCGGATAGAAGTTTGATCGATTGTATATCCTGTTTAACGTTCCATTCGAATATTTGTCACTCATAATTCAGACCATTTAATCGGCACTTTAGGTCATTTGAACAGTAATGGTGATTGACCTTTGTCGTACCAATGGTTGCCGTGACATGGAACCTAGGTTTTTAAGATTTCATTCGAAGGACTCGCATCCTTCATTTTAAAATGCCGAGCTCCTAGAAAGGGAAAAGTAGCTACAATTTATATTAGATCAGTCGCGGCCGAGACTCCAACTCAGGCTTTCCGATCAGGGAGCGAGCTCTAAACTGATTGAACAACCGTTAAGGCTATGATAAGGATAACATAAAGTTATAATTTGGACTTTCTCAATTGTTCACACCACATGTCTTTATATCATATAATTTTTTTATATGAACCCTTTAATGCTTATAAAGATGACGTGTATATTTTTTCCGCTTTTTTTCTTAGAGAGTTGCGCGGAAAACATCATATTTCAATTGATTTTTCCACACAATAAAACCCCAATGCATTAATAATTAAAATTTAAGACATGAAACTTCTGGAAGATTTTTACTTAACATGCCTGAAGTAGCCGAGGACGGTGCATATCATTTTCTTTAGACTTTTTTTTCAAATTCAGGAATGTTTAAACTTGATAACTCCATTTTTTCCAGAAACGGTGCTTTTATGAGTCTCCCGCGTTTTATTGTGATGAAATACTTTGTTTGAGGTAAAAGATACCACAGAGTGTTTCATATTAGGATATTTAACTTGAAAAAGACGTTAGTGGTAATCTAACAACCAAGCTGTGTGACAATATCGTTGCCCACTTTTATCACCTTTACTGCTTATCCATAGTAACCACATTTGTACCAGTGCGAACTAGAAAATACTTATTACATACATGTAGTAACTACAAACGCGATAAGCAATCTATAAACTAATAATTTTTGCATTAAACATTAAAATATCTGTACCAGAGTTCAAACATATATTCCGCTTTATAACACAAGGTAAAAAGAAACCAAAAATGCAAACCAAAAATATATAAAGAAAAACGGAATTAATATATAAAGGAAAACCAAAAATATATAAAGGAAAACCAAAAATATATAAAGGAAAACCAAAAATATATAAAGAAAAACCAAAAATATATAAAGAAAAACCAAAAATATATAAAGAAAAACGGAATTAATATATAAAGAAAAACGAAATTAATATATAAAGAAAAACGGAATTAATATATAAAGAAAAACGGAATTAATATATAAAGAAAAACGAAATTAATATATAAAGAAAAACGAAATTAATATATAAAGAAAAACGGAATTAATATATAAAGAAAAACTAAATTAATTTATAAAGAAAACGGAATTAATATATAAAGAAAAACAGAATTGATATATAAAGAAAAACGAAATTATTTAATAAAGATAAACGAAATTATTAAATAAAAAGAAGAGTGAGGGAGAAAGAGAAAACATCAACTGAAACAAATACTTCAATCTAATGTTTGAAGTAAATTGTCAATAATTGTTCAGCGGTATACGTAATTTGTTGATGTGTAGCATTATGCATAGAGGATCATGAGGGTGGATGTTTCTGCTTGATTGAAATCAATGACATCCAATTCAAATCGCTTGAATCGCTGAAAGGTCAAGACCTTGCTTATCGTATTAAAAAATTCCCTCCGGAATAAGCCTAGCGCCCCATCTGTATATTCATAAATCACGGGTTGTTGAAACAAAAACGAGGATGATTTGATTACTTCGTGACTATTTTTACTTCTACATTCCCCTCATTTCATAAGGACGTCGCAATACAAGAACACATTTCTAAAATGGCATTTTGTTCTTCTTGTGGACATTTCTAAAATTCTTCGTCCAGCATGTCCCTGTCTGGCGCTGAAGACACACTCACTGTGGAATGAACCACGCGCGACTGGAACCCTTATCCTCGCGATTTGTTTTGTTAAACTTATCAACGATGCTATCTTAACTTAATAATTTCGTTTTTAGCTCACCTGAGCTGAAAGCTCAAGTGAGCTTTTCTGATCACATTTTGTCCGTCGTCTGTCTGTCCGTCTGTAAACTTTTCACATTTTCGACTTCTTCTCATGAACCGCTGGGCCAATTTCAACCAAACTTGCCACAAAGCATCCTTGGATAAAGGGGATTCAAGTTTTTCAAATGAAGGGCCACGCCCTCATTCAAGGGGAGATAATTGGGAATTAATGAAAATTTGATGGTATGTTTTAAAAATCTTCTCAAGAACCACTGTGTCAGGAAAGATGAAACTTATGTGGAAACATCCTCAGGTAGTGTAGATTTAAGTTTGTTCAAATCATGACCCCCGGGGTAGGGCGGGGCCAAAATGGCCGACCAAAGTTTTACATAGAAATATATGAGAAAATTCTTTAAAAATCTTCTTCTCAAGAATTGCAAAGACATAAATGTTCATATTTATATGGAAGCATCCTCAGGTAGTGGAGATTCAAGTTTGTTCAAATCATGACCCCTAGGGGTAGGGCGGGACCACAATGGCCGACCAAAGTTTTACATAGAAATATACAGGAACATTCTTTAAAAATCTTCTTCTCAAGAATAGCAAAGCTATAATTGATCATCTTTATACGGAAGCATCTTCAGATAGTGTAGATTCAAATTTGTTCAAATCATGACCCCCTGGGATAGGACGGGGCCACAATGGCCGACCAAAGTTTTACTTAGAAATATATAGGAAAATTCTTTAAAAATCTTCTTCTCAAGAATAGCAAAGTTATAATTGATCATATTTATATGGAAGCATCTTCAGGTAGTGTAGATTTAAGTTTGTTCAAATCATGCCCCCCCCCCCCCCCCGGGGGTAGGGCGGGGCCACAATGGCCGACCAAAGTTTTACATAGAAATATATAGGATTTTTTTTTAAAAAAATCTTTTTCTTATGAATTGCAAAGCCATAATTGGTCATATTTATATGAAAGCATCCTCAGCATGTGCAGTCTCAGGTTTGTACAAATCATGACCCTGGGATGGGGGGGGGGGGGGGCGAGCCACAATGACCAATAAAGTTTTACATAGACATATATAGGAACATTCTTTTAAAATTTATGTTCTAAATAATACCAAAGCCATGATTGGTCATTGGATTGCTTTTGGATTTAAACTTTTTAATAATAAACCAATTTCTATACTTTTTCCTAGCCACAGTGCTCGGGTGAGCGATTGGGCCCATGGGCCTCTTGTTCTTTATTTAATGATTTTGTTTTTCTTTATTTAATAATTTCGTTTTTCTTCATTTAATAATTTCGTTTTTCCTTTATTTAATAATTTCGTTTTTTCTTTATTTAATAATTTCGGTTTTCCTTTATTTAATAATTTCGTTTTTTCTTTATTTAATAATTTCGTTTTTTCTTTATTTCTGGTTTGCACTATTGGGCTTTGTAGAAGCCCATTAGAGCTCAGCTAGAAGGTCACGACCTTGCGTATCGTATTACTGGATTCCCACGAACTAAACCTAGCGTCCGAATCTGTGTACCCATAAATCTTAGATTGTTGAAACTATAAGAAAAATGATTTCATTACTTTGTGGGATTTGTTATTTACAAGTGTGTGCATTGTCACCGACTTATAAATACACAAATTGAGAGTTTGTCATTTAAAATATATGAGAACAAGAACTATAGTACCACTGACTCATAAATAGTACATATTGAGAGTTGGACATTTATAATATGTGAGAGCAAGTACTTAGTAGCCAGTACATCACCTCTAATTATGCGTTGATAAGATCAAAGAATCAACTGAAGGTGATTTGCTTTATTTCTAATATAGTAAACAATCATAAAAATCTACTTGTAACCACTTTGACTTGTTTTACTTTTTGCACCTGTTCTCTTTAAACAATTTTTTTAAAAATGTCAAACAAACCCAAGTCCGATCGATAACGTATTATTTTACAACATTTTTAATGAATATATTGTGCGATAGTTGAATAATGGATAAGGGATTCCTGAATGTTAAATGTTGTAAACAACAGAATCTTAAAGTTCATGTTTTCTTAAATAGTTGTGCAATTAGATATCAAAGATTAAATTCTCCCCATTCATGTATTGTAATGGATGTGTTTTCGATATAGGAAAAGGTGAATGTAAAGGCAAACACCACGCTTGTTTATTGTTGAAACAAAATCAGGTCTATCAGACGCGGTGCACTAATGATTTATGGGATCAGACCCTTACCGTGCACCTCAATAAATTCCGTATTTTAGTTGAAGTTTTTCTACTTTTAACAATTTCGTTTTTCTTTATGTAATAATTTCGTTTTTCTTTATATATTAATTCCGTTTTCTTTATATTAATTTCGTTTTTCTTTATATATTAATTCCGTTTTTCTTCATATATTTTTGGTTTTTCTTTATATATTTTTGGTTTTTCTTTATATATTTTTGGTTTTCCTTTATATATTTTTGGTTTTCCTTTATATATTTTTGGTTTTCCTTTATATATTTTTGGTTTTCCTTTATATATTAATTCCGTTTTTCTTTATATATTTTTGGTTTGCACTAATGGGCTTCCGTAGTTTTTCAAAAATCTGTTCGAAAAGTAATTATCGGTATTAATAGGACATTTTTATAAAAAGTCTAGTTTGGCTCTCCTATAAAAACCATGTAAGAACACTGGTAATATTGGTTGGCGGATATGTATATTAGTAATTAGAAATAACACATTGTCGCCCCATCCTATCGCCGGGAACCATCGTGGTTCTAAAGAATTAGAAAAAGTGAAAAGTGTACAGACGGGCGGACAAGCGAACTACAGACCAAAAATGATCAGAAAAGTACAAGTCTTTGTATTGCAAACCGACAAAAGTAAATAAATGAAAAATTGATTTTAGTCAAGTAGAAAAAAAAAGATGTGATGACTGATTTTCTATAAAAAAAAAAAAAAAAAAAAATCCAAATCGTTTTTCCAGTCCCGTTGGATTTTAACATTCATCAAAATTTCTAATATAAATTGTTAAGTGTCATGAAAGATAATGCGGCCCTTCATTTGAACAAACTTTCATGTCCCTTACCCAGAGATTTTACGTTTCTATCGGTTAAATTTACCTAAAGGTTTTTAAGAAGAACTCTACTCAAACGAAGAAAGCCAACAGAATATTTTGAGACTTCGGTTCAGGTGGGCTAAGAAAAATTACCGACAGATGGACAGATATTCAGAAAATCACAGAAAAATTCAAAAATCCCATCTTGTCAATGTAAGGGATGTTTTGAGGGGCAATATTAGTAAAAAATAATATTACTTGTATCTCATTCCAGTTTTTTTGCTGTAGTCTGCAGTGACATCTAATGCCATGTTCATATTCCATCGCAGAGTTTTAGTGAGGTACATGTAAAGCATGCAAGCAAGTACCTTCATAAACCGATATTCATCGTGGCATTTCAACTTGATATGCTGATCTAAAATGTCCAGCTATTATTGGAAAGAAAAAGAAAAAAAATTATGTTTTGAACAATATATAGTTAGATTACTTGATGGTTTTTCATAATTTAGTTACTGTTATTTCACGTTAAAATGGCATGAAAGGCATGCAACATATGATGAAAAAGAACAATCGTGACAGGAAATAACGACGCATACATCATAATAAAAATTATATTAATTTTTTAAACAGGGTTCAATAAATGTGACAGTCGATCAGAGACCAAGCTATCTATTAGTACATGTAGTAGTAAACAGAATTTTAAAATGAAGTTTGGTAGTAATATATAAAAATGTGAAGAAACAAAACAAAGCAAACAAACAAAAAAACTGTAATTGTATTGTAAATGTATTTCATTAGCAAAAATAGGTACCCAAATTGAGTTCTACATTTTTGCTTTTTTTTTTAATGGAAGCAATTTCAAGGCCTCTCCAATGATTCTACAGGGGTTATGACGGGGATGTTTCTTTTATCAAATGTCATGCAAAAGAAATAACCACAGATGCATTTTTTTTTCGAAAATGTGGTCAAACATGAAGGTCAAAGGGTAAAAAATTATAGCATGTTCAGCTATCTTGTTACAGGAAATGCACGAGTCAAATAAAAAAGCTTCATTTTTCTTTCGTTCATTCAAAAGTTATGACAAAGGTTAAAGTATTTGAAAAGAAGATCAAAATTCATGATTGGGGTCGAAAATCACACTGTATTTAGAAAGGTATTGTCACAGTTAATACATATGTCTGATATATTGTATAATATGAAAGCCTAACCTTTTTTTTTTAAAGTAATGGTAATTTTAAAGTTTAAAAAATTTTCATATATGTAAATATTACTTAAGTTAGTAATTTGATAGAATTTCAACTGATACGTGAGTTCAGATACGCTACAAACATGTGATATAATGGATTTAACTTTAAAGTATTGCCGATAATGTCATAAGAGTAAATCGGTTACCTTTTGCAGCACATCCTCCGGAAAAGATTGAGGAAATGACTCTAAATGTAAAAATTGAATAACGTTAATTAATATCTTTTATTTGAAAAAGTGTTTTTTTTCTTTGTTGCATGGAATAACAATGTAATAAAAAATAAATAATAACCAAGAATATTTAGTTAATATAAATACGGTGCGTACTGACAAGACTCTTTTTCAGTCAGATTTTTAAAGAACGGAATTTTAAGGTATCCGACCCACATAAGCCTCAGATTCAATGGAATTTAACGAGTTACAAATATGTTTGGGCTGAATACTCAGTATATTAAGAAATAAATTTCTTGTTTTAGTATCAGTATGATAGAACAGGGCGTGATCTAATTTATGACCCTGCCCTGTCCGTGAAGAGTTAGTACACTTTGACTTTTCTAAATAAAATCGATTCTAAAAAATATATCTGGTGAAAAAATAATTTTCAATCATTTATCTTTTTCTTATGATGAAATGCATGTTTTTACCAATTGAAGCATTTCTTGATATTCATATACATAGTTTTTATTTTTTGTTATTATTTTACTTCTTTCCATAGACTTCAGTGCAATCTTAAACAATTAATTACTGCTTTGGAAATAAAGATTTTCCCTTGGTAAATCCTTTTATACTATAAAATGTTTTGAAATTACATCGGAGTATTTTATACACAATTTATTTTTAAGGTTAGAAAATTTGGTCCTAATATAGGTCGGATACCTTAAAAGTTTGATCAAAATGACTGGGAACAGACACTATTTCCTTGCCCAGAAGCCAATAAAAAAGGACCCTAAACGTTCAAAACGGGCACGGAATGTTAATCTTTTCCTGCAAATATATAAAGCTCTGAATTATTTCATATACCGTGTAAATCAACTATTTAATCAGTCAATGAGAAAAACAGAAATGAAGAGCGATAAAAAAATCATTTCAAGAATTACTTCCTTGAAATTATTCTTGTAATGATGGTTCATCCTCATCCCAATTATTTATAATTCTATTTTCTCAATTTTACTTCAATTTCAAAAAGTTATGTACAGAGACAGAGTATTATTTTTAAAAACACCCTTCCCCCTTATAATGTAAAGACCTTCCCATTTAACGTCAGAAATGAATGATAAATACTGGACAATAAACGCAATTCACTAAAATTTTATGTACAGTAACTGCTCATGTAATCACAACATATTGTAAGATATGCAGCATGCGTTTACTGACAAGTTTTAAGTATATGGTATAAAAGGTTATTTTCGCCCCTTAACGCTTGCAAACAATTTTGCCCCGTTTAAATTTCGCCCAGTCACTGTTATTAAAAGAAATTATACTGTATTCTTTTTATTTGCCCCGTTTAAAATTCGCTCATCTGTTAAAAGGGGGGGGGGGGGTTGTCCTATATACACTATATAAATTTCAAGCCCATTTTTTTTTTTATTCCTACCTGCATGTACTTGTCTTTCTAGAAAGATATGAGTGATACGATCCAATTGCCTCCACACATGTTGATTCAATTCATAATCAAACACATCCTCACTTTTATCCGTTTTCTTTTCAGATTCTGGCGAATTAATGTAGGATTCTCTGGTTTCTGACTTCATGAAATATTCAAAGTATGCTTACTTACATGCC
The DNA here is from genome assembly GCF_032062105.1 of Saccostrea cuccullata. Classification (NCBI taxonomy): domain Eukaryota; kingdom Metazoa; phylum Mollusca; class Bivalvia; order Ostreida; family Ostreidae; genus Saccostrea; species Saccostrea cuccullata. The sequence goes on from NW_026929887.1 coordinate 902,447, forward strand.
TTAAATATTTAGGCATAAGATATTTAATAGGCCATAATTTTCTTTCCTCAACACAATTGTACAACTTTAAATAGAAATGATAATCTGCTATTGAAAACTAGCAGGGATTATATTTTTGGCGGACTATTGGCGTATGAAAATATCTTCTTTTCTGCTTCTCAAAATTATTATAGAACAATGAATTCAGTTATAATTTTAACACAGTCAATGACTTGGAAGAAAATTTCAAATGTAATTTAAATTAATAATAAGGGACAAAATTTTCAAACTACTAGTATATCAAATAAATATGATTTTGCAAATATACTAGAAATGTATAAATTAGCTTTAAAAAGGCCTGAACACAGTTTCAACCGATTTTAAAAAAACAATTTTAATGTTAACAATTCCTATCTAAGGCATCATCTATTGATTAGCAAAAATTTGAACATCATTTATTGATTAAAAAACAAGATATAGAACATAAAGTTCTTCATAATGTAAATAAGGCCCGTGCCTTGTTAATTTTTGTTTACATATAGAAAATATCACATTTCTAAGAAAATGAAGTTCAACAAATCAATAGTAACTGTCAAATTGTATTTAAAATTAACTTTTATTTGAAACCAGGGGCGTAGCAACAGGGGGGGGGGGGCTGCCCCCCCCTTTTTTCAACTTTACTTATACTTTAGGAAATGTTAATAGAAAGCCCCCCACTTTTAGTGATGTACCGAAAATGTAGTATTAGAACTGGTACTGTAAGTAGTTGACACTGAGAAAAAGTTTACCTTCTATCTACTTTAAAGGAACATATATTAGTATATTAACCTGCCTAAACAAAAACATGCCAGTAGCCTTGTTTATATAACAAAGATTTGGAGCTCTAAATCTGTCTTGTATCTGGACAACTGCATTCAAATTTTTGATGATCACTTGAAAGACATTAGTTAAATATTTGTAAAATGGAAAAATAAATTTTGAAAGTTCAGCTGAAACTGTGTCCATGCCCCTTTAAAAAAGCTTCCAGTCTAAGTACGGACTTGAGCCAAAAATCCTTAAAAAGTTTTTTTCTCTCAAAACCAATTGTATTTGTATCATTTTGTATCTTTATGTGACAACTTTACTGCATGTGAAAATAAGAAAGTTTAAATATAGGAAGCATTTAAAAATAACTACAATATCCTAAAAAGTTCAGAAAAGTAGAGAAAATTCGGATAAACCAATATTCTATTTTAGTTAAATCATTTATGTCAATTTAGTTATATCATCTTATAGGCCCTGTATGGTAGTATCATTTTATGTGAAAGGAAACAATTCAATCTTTTGAAATACTAGTAGGGATCGCACAATTGGCAACAGTAATATTTTATTCTTAGGGAAAAGGTAATAACCTTGACTTCACCTTGCATCTAATAAGAATGGGTCAAATTTAATCTCACTGATAAGATCATTAAGTGATATTGTCTTCTTGATTATGTGAAAATTTCATTAAATTGTAAATAAAAGAAAAATATGAGAAGAATCCCACCTTATGCTTTTTCTGCATTGCCTGGACGTCGGCAAAATGGCTGAAAAGAATTGCTATAAACAGGTTTATCCCAATTATTGATATAGTAAAGAAAAACAGGCTTGTAACGATCCTTCCTTCTGTCGAGTTCAAGCTGGAATTTAAACGAAAGGAAATCATTGCAAGTAACATGCGTAGAAGTGTAATAATAGAAGAGTATAAATCCTTAAAATTGTCAGCATGTTTTCCCAATGAGAGATAAAGGTACGATCCAAATGAAACTATTGCCAGTGATATTAAGAATATAGACATGAAAAGATCATATCTGGCCCTTAAAAGGGATTTTTGCAGGATAAAGAAGTGGTAGTTCATCGTCAGCGGTTGAAGAAATTCAAGAACTCCAAAAAAGAAAACCATTCCAAACGCTGTTTTGTATACCAAATCGTACATCTCGACATACTCGAAGGATACGTATGACCCTGAAAAAATAGAATTACAAGTTTTAATGGATCGATTTAAAACAGTTGTTTGCTATAATTAATATTAACTTTTATTGTCTGTTCTTGACCATGCTTACCTTTATTTTCAATGATATCATCCACCGTTTTTATTGTTGAATCTATTCGTAAAATATAAAACACTATCGCGCTAAGACACATTATTATGTCGATTACTGTTAACCAAGAAGAGAAAGATGCCATGCAGGTATGTCTTGTTTTGAAAACATGTATAGCAAAGAATACAAGTCGTACAATTACAACTGTCATGAAAATGAACTGACAAGCTAACACAATATAATCCATACTTGTGACATAAGGATACAAATTCAAAGATTCGGCGGTAGACTTCATATAAATGGAACCGTATTCAGATAATTCAAACACTATTTTCAGATGGGTAAACAATCTAGTGTTCGCGTTAAAGGTGTTGGTTTCGATGAATACCGCTCGTGTGTAGCCGTCTATCCACGAAAGGTTACGAAGTTGACTGATGTACTGATTCACTAACGACTGCTTTGGTCCTAAATCTATCATGTAACCCCCACCTCCGTAGACAGCTAATTCTCCTATATACACCATAGACTTTAATTCTTCTGCTGTACGGTAAACGAAGCTGTTGTCTATGGGGTCATATTCATCAGAGCAATTTTCATTACTGGATATTTGTGGTATCCATCCTTTAAAAAAAGAAACCTATTTCAATGTTGTTATATATGTTATCTCCCCTTAAAGTATTCATATGCCTAAGTTGAATAAATTAAGTGATAATATCCTTTTTAATTAAAGATACCTTTACAATAAAGTGCACTGTCTTCATTTTCTTACTTATAATCTTCGATACATCGTGGGACTGCATTTGTCATTTCCTCAATCGTAGAACAATTCCCTGTAATGATGGACACATAAACAATTATACTGTACAACGTCGACTCGTTATTGTGTCGAGCAGTACTGTGAAGTGTTTTCTTTAAAGAATACTGTTAATGCTGACAGGGGCATCCCTCTGAACGTAATACGTCCTTCCGTACATCCGGAACAAAGAGGTACGCATAATCCATTACATGTATTTTGATCAGACAGATATATCTAAGGTGTCCCTTATAATTAGCAAAACAAGGACACTCCCATTATTTATCTAACATTGGGAATACCCGTCCCCTGTCCGCAACTCACACCGTTCCAGTGAACAAAATCTCAGTTTCCCTTGAAACTTGATACAGTACAATTGTGTTCTATCTATATTATGTTCTGATCCGATATAATTGAGGTGTCCAATACAAAAAAGGAAACTTAAGTTTTTTTACATTGGAGTTTTGTATTATGTTGTAAGTTATGTTCTCATAGTATCTTTAGTTTTTATTAAAATTTGACAAGTTTTCTTCATTAAACATTTCAACTGAATACACAAAAACTGATGTTTTAGCTCTTACTTGACCTGACTTGTCTCAAAATGGAATCCGAGATCCTGTAACTGTATTGATCATACATAAATCTTTGCTCGTATGCAGTTCGCAGAGCCTGGTTTTCGTACCACTTTGGCCACACGTTTGGAATGAAATAAGTTTCTATCCAAACATATATGTCATCTGTGGTGTTTGCCTAAAATATTTAACATTAAAGAAAGCAAAGAAAAAAATGGCAATAATTATATTATGTTTACATGTAAATGTATGAATAGCAAAAGAATTAATATGAACCGTATTACTGTAAGATATGTGTAAATCTTATTGATAGAATTGATATATACCTGCAGGCAGGAAATACTATGCAATGTTTCTAATTAGTTTCTATTTAAACTTACTGTTTATACATAAATAAACTCTTATGAGAATAATTATAGCTTGCATAACATGATGCCAAATTTTGTTGTGTTGTTTACATTTTTTCTAGTCTAGCCTGCCCCTCCCCTAACTACTTGTATTTTTGCTCTGTGTCATTTAATTAAAAAATATTTCCTTTTTAAATTCTACGGTTTTTTTTCTTTTAATTCATCAAAAGAAAAAAAATTAGTTCAGTTGACTTGTGTACGGTGTGTAGAAATACGGTAACAAAAGAACATTTATGCTGTTGTATTTCAGGTAACATCATGCCATCATGTTTCTATCAATATCATAAAGAGGAAATTCGAATATTATACAGAAACGCCTGGATGCAAAATAACAGATTTCAAATATCACTGAATCAGACAAGCACCATAATTAATTTGAAATACAGAAGTCGAAAAATATCTGAAATCACCAAGTCTGGTTCAATTTTTCTTATTTTTATATATTTTATTCTGGAACCCATGTAAAACATTTTGTTGATTTTTAGCTCTACTGGTCAGAGACCAGAAGAGCTTATGCGATAGTAATGCGTCCGGCGTCCGTCCGTCTGTCTGTCTGTCTGTAAACAATTTTTCAAAATGCTACTCCTCCTACAGTTTTGGTCTGATTTCAGTATAACTTGGCACATAAGTAGACTACACTAAGATACACAATTCTGTGCATCGGTTTTTGATTTCGATGAATGGTGTTGCCATGGTTACTAAAAATAGAAATTTATGTGAAATGCGTTCAAAATGCTACTCCTCCTACAGTTTTGGTCTGATATCAATATAACTTGGCACACAAGTAGACTACACTAAGACACATAAATCTGTGCATCGGTTTTTGATTTCGATCACAGGGGCTTGCTCCTGGCGTGTAAAAAATATTTATAAAAAAAAACATAAACGATATACTATAAACTACACAAGGGAGGACGCCATCTTGGACCCCTTCCTCGCTTCAACCCCTATTTCTCTTTTAAATTCAAATATTCCGCTCACTCACCGCCTCAATTGTTTCAAGTAGTCCTTCTTCGAAGTCCTCAGCCATAAATTTCCCCCCAACAACCTCTTACATACATAATTTAAACGATTAATGAGCCGTAACCGCCGAATAGGACAGTTGGTATGGACAGCAACCGAAAGTAGGATGGCCTCGATTTCGCGCAGCCGTTCGGAACTCTCGGAACTCTCCATATAAATAAAGATAACTGCTTATGGTGATAAAGGCGGACTTTTTAAATAAGTACGGGAAAATTTTGAAGAACATGGAAAAATATGCAGCTTCTTGGTATGTAATTTTTAAAAGAATAAAAATATATTAGTGTTTCATTTACACAATCAATGTAATTTTTTAACTCATTCAAAGATTTTTTTCAATAGAAATAATCATAAACAAAATAAGTTTAAGGTAGGGATAAAAGAAAGGTGAAATATGTAAAGAACAGCAAATCAAATGTATAATGCAGGTGAATATGTAAAGAACAGCAAATCAAATGTATAATGCAGTGATTAAATTTGCAACAAATTCAATGTAATCTTTAAAAAAAGGAGACATTGAAACAATATATTAATGCCACATATATTTAATAAACATTTCACCATGTTTACCTTTTACATATCTTATCAGTTTTAATGGATATATATTAGAAAACATCATCACCAGTTTTGCACGTGTTACAGTACCATTCATCCTCAAGTTCAGTTTCGTCTTCAATATGTATACAAGTAAAATGATACCATGTATCACATCCATCACACGCAACACTCTCCTCCTCAAAGTTATTGCCACAAACCCCACATGGCCATGTACTTTTTCTGCTTTTTTTTGCTTTGCCTTTTCCTTTTCACTTTCTTCCTCTTGTTCTTTTTTTTTGGATGTAGAGGGTTCTGCCGGCATTGTAATCTCATCATGATTTCCACCTGCAACTTTTTCACCAGTATTTTCATCCAATTTTTCGCCTTTTTCTTTTCCCTTTCTTCCTCTTGTTCTGGTTTTTTTGGATGTAGAGGGTTCTGCCGGCATTGTAGTCTCATCATGATTTCCACCTGCAACTTTTTCACCAGTATTTACTTCCAATTTTTCTTCTACAGAAAGACTGCCATCTGACGTCAGAATTTCTGGCTGCATCATTGTCTCCGAGTCCATTATAGCCTTGTTTAATGCAACTCTTAAGTCTTTTTTCAACCGATGACCTTTCACAGAAACTCAATAACCTTTACATAGTAGCTCAATTTCAGCTCTAGTGAATTTATTTTCCAAGAAAATGTCATCTTTTAAGTACCAGTCCACATAATAATCAGACAAAGGGTGATATATGAGGGTTCTCAGAATTTGATGATTTTTCACTCATAGAGTTACTTTGAAGTATGAACAATGTATGTAAAATGAAAAATGGTTTGAGTCATGGTAACCATGGAAACCCGGCCAAAGAAATTTCCTTAGCAACCGGCGGATTTTTCAGTGTTGAAGGACAAAAAATCACCTATCTTTGAGGCTTAAAATAAGTCGCAAATACCATGAGAATTATTCTTACTTATGGGTGTAATAAAGATACACATTTATTGTGTTCTAATAATGTAATAAAAAATATTTAGGTCCTAAGTCAGTTCTGTGGTAGACATTGGAAGGTACACATGTTTTACAAGTTTTGCTGATTCAGCATTTTTCGTGATTTTGGCAATATTCAAGGCCAAATTTTAAAAATGGCCAGATTAATACAATTGTTGCATGTATCTCACATAAAAGCAGAGGTATTTCTCTTTTAGAATTTGAAGTCAAATCCATGGGCTCTTTTGAAAATCGAATCTGTTTCCTAGCAACAAAAATGGGCTTTTTGATGCATAAAATGAGAAAAAAATGTAAAAAGTTTACGGAAAAATCAAATGAACGGTTATTTATGATAAATAAGATACAAATTTTAAAATACTATAATCAAATTTGGTCTCCCTAGCACATCATTGAATATTGCATAATTCTTTATCTCCATAGCAACGGCAGGTTCTCCATAGCAACAAGGCAAAGAAAGGTAGTTTTGGCGTGTATTCGTTTAATCTTATTTAGGCTTATACAAATTAAGTTAGAAAAATGTGATTGAGCAAAACTGACAATGAGCTGTTGGTCAATCTTAATTTTTTATCTCCATAGCAACGGCAGGTTCTCCATAGCAACAAGGCAAAGAAATGTAGTTTTGGCATGTATTAGTTTAAACTTATTTAGTCTTATTCAAATTAAGTCAGAAAAATGTGATTGAGCAAAATTGACAATGAACTGTTGGTTTTATTATTGTTATTTTCTTCTTTTTTTTGGTACTTTATCAACCCATATGGCAAGGATTCCGTGTTCATGACAACCAAAGTTCCTAAGTCTCCTGTAAAACAGATTTGACTTTGGGATTGTATTGTTTGTCATGGAATTGGATACTCAAGTAATATGCTGATAATTGCTTGGTGATAGTTCGGTAAGACTTTAAAATGTTGTATCAAGTTATTAAATATTGTTCAATGACTTATTTCCATAGCAACAACACCATTCCCCTGGCAACGACACAAAGAAAGTTTGACGTATATTCATGTCACCTGTAAATCTTTATCTAAATCACGTCATGAAGAAAAAATGATGTTGAAATGTTTGTTTTTCGAAAGTACATGTACGTTTAAACTCATTTAATCCATAACAACTACTTCTAGCACATAGCAAACAATGTTACGTTTTCAGTATCGGATACTCTGTAGTCGTTATTCATAATATTGAAAGATTAGGCACTCGTCACAGATTTCTCAGAAAGTATTACAATGTATGAATTAAATCCTCATGAAAATAAATAGATAAATAAAATGAATAATGTCAATATGGAAACATTTCAAATGATATTTCCAATTGAATATGAAGATCAGGTTTTAATTATTCTATTGATACTTGTCATAGATTGGAGAGTGATTTTTCCAAACGAAAAGAACCGTTCGCGGTAGCTCAAAGGTAGCACCTACTGTGTCCCACAGTGGGATTCGAACCCGCGAAGGAAGGATCAGCTCCTTCCTTCGTAACTCTAGAGAAGACGCTCTAACCACTGCTCCATGAGGGCGACGCGGCACATTAAAATAAACCAAAACAAGCATTAATTCAAAGAATTGTGGTCCCCCGCTTTCGATGTCTTTGTTGATGAGATGTTAATTATTCTTTATGACATATTGTGTCTAATATGAACATCCTATCATAAGTTGTGACCAAAGTTAATTTTTTTTTTTAAAAAAGTAGTTAAAACTCCAATGTCAAGGTCAAAGGGTAAAAATTGTTGGTATCCAATGAAAGATCTTCTCAAAAGGATTACATGTGTGAAGTACGAAAGCCCTAGCCCTCACCGTTCAAAAGTTTTGGTCAAGATTAATGTTTTTTTCATAAAAACGTAAATCTCCAAGGTCAAGGTCAAAAGGTCAAGGTTGTTGGTATCCAATGAAAGGTCTTGCCCAAACAATACATATGTGAAATATGAAAGTCCCTATACCTTCCATTCAAAAGTTAAGGCCAAAGTAAAACTTTGGAATTTTTGTGTAAAAGAGGGTCAAACGTCTAGGTCAAAAGGTTAAATTTGGTGGTACCCAAAGAAAGGTCTTGTCCCAAGGAATACACATGTGAAATATGAAAGTCATAGCTCCACTAAATCAAAAGTTATGGGCAAGGTTAAAGTTTTTGTGACGGACAGACTGACGGACAGACGAATGATATTTAATGTCCCCTTGCTTTCGCGAAAGCGGGGGACAATGAGAAAAGTCGCATCGCAGTCAGTTACAGTTATTTACGTAAAATTGAAGTTTACACCATTTGAAAGAAATATTGCAAGATGTCCGAAGCTAGATCAAACAAATACAAATGAATTTAATAAAACATGGCTAGTCACGCAAGTAGAAACTTTATTTTTGTATGTTGTTTGGTGAGATTTGCATTAATGTAGTGCAAACATATTTCAAAAATTATGCAAACGATGGTCAGAGGGTCATCTTCATGTATCCGGTTAGTTCATATCTTAAAATGGAAATATTATGCAGCAAAAACAAAACAATTGACATCGAACTCATCCATGTCACACAGGGCTCATGGGTCACATCGCTCACCTTAGCACTGTGGCTAGGAAAAATCAATTTAGTAAATGCCTAAGTGGTCCCGATCCTAAAAGGGGGGGGGGATTTGAACAAACTTGAATCTATGCATACTTGAATCTACACTAACTTAGGGTGCTTACATATTTTTTGACTAACTGTGGCTTTATTCCAAATAAGTTATGCACTTTTGTGGTCCCACCCAATCCTGGGGGTCATGATTTTAAGAAATCTTTATCTAAATTACTTGAGGATGCTAACATTTGAACAAGACCAATCAAGATTTTTATATATTTAAAATATATATATATATATATTTTTCCTATATATCCTTTGATCATCCATTGTGGCTGTACCCCCGGGGGTCATGATTTGAACAAACTTGAATCTACACTATTTGAGGATGCTTCCATATAAACATGACCAATCATGGCTTTGCTGTTAATAAATTTTTCCTATATATTCCTATGTAAGACGTTGGTCGTCCATTGTGGCCCCACCCTACCACCGGGGCTCATGACTTGAATAAACTTGAATGTACACTACCTGAGGAAGCTTCTACATAAGTTTCATCTTTCGTGGCCCAAAGTTTTTACATTGATACCAGTAATTTATATCGATATGGTGGTAAGAAGTATAAAATTCAAGTCCATCCCCTTCCCTTCCCCAAGTAAACTTTTGATTGCTGAGCTGATTTGTTTTTACCTAGCCCATGTGCTCAGGTGAGCGATGTTGGAGATTGCTCCCACTACTTTGAGACGTGTTGCTTGGGCCTGTTTTCTGGGTAATTGCGTTTGAAGCTCCAGAGCTACAGATTCTTGTAAACTGAATAAGTGTCAGCTTCCCAACAACAAGTTAAAGATACAAGCTTATAAATATCTTATCTTTTGAAAAATGGAAATTATCTCAAATGAACACAATATATGCTAGATAAACATTACCAGGGTTAAGGGTTTTATTAAGTGTACACAATTTTGTATGCTTGCTCATTTCATATTCTTGTTTTCTTTCACTGCATTTAATTTCCAGTATTTTACAATGGATTTCCGACATGCTTAAAATTTCAATTCCGACAATTTTATTTCATTTCCAACATTTTTTGTATTTCTTGGATATCTGCAGGATCCCTTTCTGATAATTTTTTTGCTTACCAAACAGCTGGAAATAAAATTTTAAATAAATTTATTTCATGTTCAAAAAATAAAAACATATTTATAATTCAATACATACTTATACAATAATATAAGTAACAATAATACTTACTAAGTATATTAATATCTTTCCCTGTGCTACATGTACAGGCGTAATTGTGATGTCTTCGTATTAAAAACATTCTACTGTCTTTTGAGATGATTGTTTTTCCTATGGCTGTGTAAGAAGCGGGGGGGGGGGGGGTTATTATGCCGATACTTAGCTATTATTGAAAACTTCACTACAATATACATGTGCCCCCTCAATAATAATAATATCTGACGATCTTCTATTTTTTGGTTTGTTTGCCAAGGAATTTTCAGTTGTTGATAGTGCCCAAACTGAAAATATATGGCTGTAACCCCCACCCCACCCCACCCCCGAAATTGCTTACTAAGGGTCTGTATTTACCAGAAGTATTTCTGTATGCCTTTTAATTTCCATCCTTACATATCTGAGTTCAAACTTAAAACTGCACTTTTAAAGGGAGATGTGCTTCTGAGAATTTCAGGTCACCTGAGTCTTTCAGGTGACATATTGCTATCTCTGTTCGTTCGTCTTCGTATGTCATTCGGCGGTCGTAAACATTTGAACATTTTTAGCTTCTTCTTTGGAGCCACTGAACCAATTTCAACCAAATTTGTAATAACCCATCTTTGAGTAAAAGAGGAACACAACATTGTGAATTTCAGGTTCCCTGAGGGGTGGGACCAAAACCACTAAAATTAATGCAGTCTTTAAAAATCTTCTTTACTTCGATCTAGACATCAAGCAGTGAAACTGTTGAAATGATTGTAATAAGCATTGAATCTTCTACACTGTACCAAAATAGTAAAATTCTTTGCCCCAGGGTCAGGGGTTCTGTATGCTAGGGCTGGGCTAACTAGATTGAAAATCTTCTCCTCTTCTCCTGGGTACATAGTTACGATGAGAAAGAATTCCTGTTCTACAGTAGTGAATTTCATGGCCTTTGGACAGGGGTTCTGGTGTTAGGACGGGGCTTAAATGATTATATAGTTAACATTTTTGTAATTCCCCTACTCTGTCTATGGTTATAAAGTTACCAAACTACATAGGCGTCGGAACCGGAGGGGGGGGGGGGCTAGGGCTTAGTCTCTTCCTAGTATAGACATTAAACATTGCTGCGTAGGTTTAAGCCCCCTACTTTCCACACACATTGCTGAATAGGTTTAAAATTAGGAATTCAAAGTGGTGCTGTTTGGAAAAAGAGTGGTACCGAATGTCGAACCTAATCCCCCCCCCCCCCCCCCCCCATGTCAAGGGCTTTGGTTTAAAACATTACCCAAAGTCAATTGCAAAACTCATTATTTTGGATTTCAATAATTTATTTATGATTTATTCTGTAATATTTTTCATGAGTTAAGTCTTAAATCCTAGCAACTTTCATTGGATAAAAGTACTGCTTGAAAAATGTCAGAGATGAAAACTTTAAAATATCAGAAATGAAAACAGTTCCGGAAATAAAATGCAGCCATTGAAACCATGCACCGTGAGTGTCTTGAATCTAATCCACAATATCGTACAAGTTACATTAAAACATTATCTATGGAAAACATCCTTAATATGGTATCATATGATTTTTGTTCACACATAGAGGAAATTTTGCCCCGTGTTAAATTCGCCCAGTCACAGTTCTGTTTAAGAATTTAAAAATGTACTGTGTTTTTTGAACTTCGCCCCATTTTAAATTCACTCACATGTAGTTATTGCCATGGCAACAATTGATTGAACATTTCATATATTTTTTTAGCACTCTCCACAAATAAAATCATCAACACATGAATTTAATTTTCATTTCTATGACGAACACTGATCCATAAGTCAAACTCTTTACAGGAGGCATAGGGTACATTGGTTGCCATGCACTGGGAATCGTTGCCATGGGTTGATTAAAGACGAAAAGAATTAAGATTGACCAACAGTTCATTGTCAGTTTTGCTCAATCACATTTTTCTGACTTAATTTGCATAAGCCTAAATAAGATTAAACGAATACACGCCAAAACTACCTTTCTTTGCCTTGTTGCTATGGAGAACCTGCCGTTGCTATGGAGATAAGGAATTATGCAATATTCAATGATGTGCTAGGGAGACCAAATTTAATTACAGTATTTTAAAATTTGTATCTTATTTATCATAAATAACCGTTCATTTGATTTTTCCGTAAACTTTTTACATTTTTTTCTCATTTTATGCATCAAAAAGCCCATTTTTGTTGCTAGGAAACAGATTCGATTTTCAAAAGAGCCCATGGATTTGACTTCAAATTCTAAAAGAGAAATACCTCTGCTTTTATGTGAGATACATGCAACAATTGTATTAATCTGGCCATTTTTAACATTTGGCCTTGAATATTGCCAAAATCACGAAAAATGCTGAATCAGCAAAACTTGTAAAACATGTGTACCTTCCAATGTCTACCACAGAACTGACTTAGGACCTAAATATTTTTTATTACATTATTAGAACACAATAAATGTGTATCTTTATTACACCCATAAGTAAGAATAATTCTCATGGTATTTGCGACTTATTTTAAGCCTCAAAGATAGGTGATTTTTTGTCCTTCAACACTGAAAAATCCGCCGGTTGCTAAGGATATTTCTTTGGCTGGGTTTCCATGGTTACCATGACTCAAAACATTTTTCATTTTACATACATTGTTCATACTTCAAAATAAATCTATGAGTGGAAAATCATCAAATTCTGAAAACCTTCATGTATCACTTTTTTACAGTTTTGTCTGATTTTTATGTGGACTGGTACTTAAAATCTCAGATTGAAGCCGTCGATGTGACATAATCTTTCCATGTGTTTGGTCACATTTTATAACTGTGAAATTAAATATGTCTTTTCCAATTTTATTTTTCTTTATCTTGATTTGTTTTCTGTGTGCCTCTGTTTTTCTTATTTTCATTTCTTCTAAGTAATTTCTCCGAACTTGAGACAGACTCATTATCCCATATTTTTCCAAAATATCCTTCATCAGTTTTTTCACAGTTTCTTTTTCTGCTGTGGGTGGAAGTAAGCTCTCAAAGCATTGATGCAGACTCTGATTGGAAAAGAGGTCATCTTGAATAAATGAGAACAAATTTTGTCCATATAACTGAATATTATGTGATGATTCCAATTTTCTGATTTCTTTGTCCAATTTCAGGAAAAAGTGATAGGTCTCATCTGATATATTGGTCAGGCCCTTTCTCAAGTTTTGTCTTCTTGCTGTTTCACACAATGACTCTTGCTCTTCTGATTTCTCAAATAAAATCCCCTCTGATTCACAAAGTTGCTGCAATAAATCTAGCTCAATGCTTAAAGACTGCACATTTTTTTATGTACATTCTTGTACAGGTTTTTCTTGATACTAGATCTTTTACTTTTTAACAATTTTCCAACACACCAACCACCAATATATCTAATTTTCCCTTTACCAGCTGCTGAGTCTTCAAATGATATTTCAGAGCCAGTTTCAGATGAAGTAGCTTTGCGAAAAGTTTCAGTATAAGTTTCCAAAACTCTTTTCCTGACATCAGTAGAAATTTTAAAAAGCACATTTTTTTCTTCTTGAGATATATTGGGGAATAACAATTTCTCCATCAAAAGATATTTGTCTTTAGTGATGAATTCATTCACCTGATGGTAAAATTCTGATATAGTTTTATTTTCAATTTTTTCCCCTTCTTTGAGAATGTTTGTTTTCAGTTTATGAAATTCATTCCACAGGAATCTGACAAACGTACCAGTCTGTGAATTTTTTTTCAATTCAAGTATAGCATTGTTCTCTAGCCGCTGATGCTCTGTTACAGTGAATTTGTTTTTTACTGCATCCAAACAATCTTCCACCTGTACTGCCTCTGGTAGTTGAAATTCAAAGTCAGACAATTTTTCAACTTCATCTAAATTATTTAGTAAGGATACCATTCTTTCATCATCCTCATCATCAAATTCTGAGTCAGCATCACTGTCACCTTGATATTGAACAACATTCCTGTTTTCTCGTGTAGGTGATTCTCTTCTCTCAGTATCATGAATCTGTTCAGAATGACAACAAGACAAGTTTTTCTTAGGATAGGCTTGTACTCGACTGTAAAATTCCACGACATCTTTTCCTGGTTTGCGAATTAAATTCTCTGAAAAGTTAACAATGCGCAAGCCTTTTTTGGTTTTACAACGACTTAAAGCCACTGCAATCTGTCCAGATTGATACATTATCTTACAATCAACATGGACACGATCCAGGGTTAGGCCTTGTGCTTTATGAACAGTGGTAGCATAGCACAGTCTTAGTGGTATTTGCAGCCTAGAGGCAACATCCTTTTGATGTATCTTTGAGAAAACTGTGAACATGTGCTTTTTGATTTCCTCCTGTCTGTCCAGAGTGGGGAAATACACTACAATGCTGTCAAGTTTTGCTTCCTTCACAATGCCCCGTAGTCCATTTACCAATGTGCTGGATAAATTTACCAGTAACATGACAGGAGAATGTTTCTTGATGACTAATTGTTTCAGTGCTGACACTGTTACTAGCTGTTTTACATCTCCACTGTCTTCCGCAAGATATGACCTTGAATCTCCTGCAAAAAATAAATAAATGATATAAATGCACACTCTTGCTTGGGTGGTGTACATAATTTTGTTCTTCTTATAAGATGTATATTTCAATTTTAGTAGAATAAATTCTAGACCTTTTCCACAGAGGATTTAGACAATCCAATCTGAGTCTTTAGTTTACAATTAACAAGAGGCCCATGGGCCACATCGCTAACCTGAGAAGCTTTGACCACACTGTTCTTTACCAGATTTCCCCCTTGTAATACCTATTGTGACCCGACCCTACGCCACGGATCATAATTTGGACAATTTAAAATCTACATTATCCCAGGATTATTTTCCTTTATATATAAACAAACTACAGGGATAAAAAAGGACAACTCCCACCTCACCTGACCCCCACCCCGACCGACACAACCACAAAAATGCACAGTATCTAACCTAATTCATTTGAAGAAATAAAGTTGTTCAAACTGAAATGTGCATGACAAAATCATGATTATACACAAATTATATTTTAAAATAATGCTGGACTTGTTTAAGAAATCATTCAAATGCAAAAATTTAAACGAACATTCTGACACAAACAACCAAATGGCACTTTGATGACAGAATTTTAAGTAACGAAACACTATTATTAGGTATGTGAGACAGCATTACAATTAACAAATATATTTTCATATTTTGTGTTATAGGTTATGTACCAATATATGCAGTGAAAGTGATTCAAAAATAGAAGTGTCTGCTTTAGTTACAGCATATCAAGAAGCCTGTGCTCATGCTGGCATACAACCTATCTGTGAATATGTCTTCTCAAAAATCATCTTTTCAATTTTTGACATCAAGAAAGTAAGACTTAGACATGAAAAGGGAAGAAAACATTATTTTGTTGGCATAAAATTCAAAACTGAGAAAGACTTGTCCATTCTTACACCATGGTCTGTTGGGAAACATTTAATCTCAGCTATGATATTAAGCAGCTTGTTATCAACTGTTACTCTATTGATGCCATCTGAAATAGTTATAAAATGGTAACATTGTGATGAAAGAAATGAAGTTAGATTTTCAGCAGAAGATATGGAATCTGTCAATCCGAAATAAACCAATTGACCTTAATGAACTCTACATTTCTAATGATTTCAACTGCACAGCAGAATCTTTACATAAAATTCTTCACTTGGTGTCCAAAATAAATATCTGTAAGGGCATTTTGAACCTAAAACGCAATGCACCTTCTAAAGCCATCTGTGAGAATCTTACTACACGAGGTAATGAGAATGGGAAATCTGAAAGTAGGCTCAGATGTCGAACCTGTAGCCAAGCCCTTACTTGGTGTACAGTAGGTGGATCATGTAGGACTTGCAATAAGCAGTTGAACAGTTGCACAGCTGATGACAGTAACTCTATACAATTAGGTCAGACAAGTCATGATGTACAGAGAATATTTGAGAATATTTTCCCTAACGCATCTACTGAAATGAAACATTTTTTACAAACTCAACACACTATTCTAAGCTCCAATTTAAGCCATACCTGTCTTGTGAGATGGGATAAGTTTACATTAAGACTATGTTTAAACTTATGGTGTAAAGGAGCCAAAGCCTATGAAGATTTAAGAGATTGTCAAGTTTTTCAGTTGCCTTCAGGCCGACATCTAAGGAGGCTGAAAAACAGTGTGCCACAAAGACCAGGCATTAATGATGAATCCCTACAATGGATGTACAATACTGCCCAAGCAAACAATGTACCCTCAAGTGGCTATTATGGAGGGATCATCCATGATGAGGCAAAAATCCAACAAGATTTGGTCATCCATGTGAAGGGGAAAAGTAATGAACTGGTAGGTTGGATTGATACAGGCGAGGAGGCACAGTGTATCAATATCCTTCGAGAAGGGGGAGTTCAACAAAGTCTTGCTACAGATGTTTTACAACTGACATTCCTTGGAAATACAGGTTTCAGATTTCCAATTGCTCATTTCCCAACTTGTGGCGTTAAGGGTTCAGAACTCTACATCTTAATATGGGAAGCAGTGTCAAAACTACAATCATGGGGGTTCTTTGTAGACTATATTATGCAGGATGGTGGTGGTCAAAATAGGGAATTTACTAAAATTCATTTCAGTGGTAATCCAAATAAGGAATTATTCCTCTCTGATCATCTAGTTTGTCCTGGAAAAAAAATTGCCCGCTGTCAAGATTTTTCACACAATATGAAAAAGCTGCGGAATTCCCTGTTAAGTAGTGGAAACCATAAGTATTCGAAACGACTTCTACAAATAGAAGAGTCCTACATTGTCTGGGATCACTGGATTGACGCATACAAGTGGGATGAAAAAACAAATTCAAGGAAGGTACATTACAAACTTACTTCAACTCATATTCATCCTGATTCTACTGAAAAAATGAGGAACCATTTGGCTGATGAAGTCTTAAATGAAGATATGCTTCACTTGATGAAGCAGTACCAAGATAGTTTACACAACAGAGACATATTGAAAGGCACAATCGTCCTGCTAGAACAGTCATCCACACTTGTAAGAATCTTCCGAGACCCAAGACCCATCAACAGCATTAATGATTCAAGACTCTCTGATTTACAATCTGTGCTTCAGTGGTTTCAGCAATGGCGGTCTCAATACCAGCAACTCCCTGCGAAAATTGCAAACAAAATGCTGCCAAGTAGTAAATGCCTAGATGACATTGAAAATCTTTTACATTTGTAGAGTTCATTTAGAACAATTCAAAGGGGCAGAAATAGTACCTGCAAGATTCAACTCAGACATTGCTGAAAATGTTTTCTGTCAGCAGAGAGGATTATTTAATGGAAATAACTCTAATCCAAATTATTATAATTACTGCAGTACAATCAACAATATCATACTTTCACAGTCATCAACCTGCAGAGCAAGGAAATTAAATGCTGGACAACTGTTAACTGACCCCTACTCATCGGATTCTAAAGTTTCAACAAAAAGACCAAAAACCATCAGAATTTAGTTGAGCCAATCTAGCCATTATAATATACTGAAGTGAACAGTTGTGATCATAAAATCAATCTTAATATGTTTTAAGTTTACATCTTAAACATTTTAATTAGCTTTTAGAAATATGAATTGATAGGAAATGTCTAATAATATACATGAACATTTATTGTGTTTATATTTATTTAGCAAATTACCTTCTGCCTCAAGCAATTTTTCAGAGTTCCAAATCTCCACGTCAAGATTTTCAGCATACAACCTCACAGGTTCAGGACCAGGGGGTAAATTTCTTTTAAGTCGCCCAATTAAATTATGTGACTCCTCAGATAAACATCCCCTGAAAGTATAAGAAGAGTTGCATCGACGAGCTCCTATTAAACTTAAATTGATTTTTTTTCTGTATTAATTTTAAAACAGAATTTTTTTTAAAAAACCATAAAAGTTTGCTTTTTTCAGAACATATTCTAATTAATGAACAAAAAATATCTTACTGGGCTACATCATGAATTGTTCTGATAAAATCAGGCTCCTCTAGTCGATGGATTTCATGTAATTGGATATGGTGAAAATTTTGTATTCCTTCAAAATGAAAACAATGTTTTCCATCATCATTGTAATGGGGATTGGGAATACATGGTAGCTGTAGAAAATCACCACAAAGGATTATCTGAGTTCCCCCCAAAACGTGTGTTTCTTTTAAGTTTTCTTAAAAATTCCACTTGCTGCAAAGTTTTTCGGCTTATCATTGATATCTCATCTATTATGAGACAGTCTGTCTTCAATATCTCATCAAGTGTCTCTTTCATATTTTCATTACAAAGTAATAAATTCAAAGCCTGATCGTTGTCATAACGCCCATCTCTTAAGGCCGGTATACACGGTAAGATTTGTATTATAAGATTTGTATTATAATACAAAATCTTACTGTGTATACACTCTTAATACAGTGTATCATAAGATTTTTCGAATCTTATAAGATTGTATTAAGAATAGAGCAATGTTCTATTTCCTAATACAAGTCTTAACTCACCTTTCACTTTCAACCAATCAAATGTACTCACATTGGGGGTCATCCTATTTATATTATTACTAAATAAAGCACATGGTAAATAATAATGGCCGACTTTTCGAGTAAAGGTATCGAAAAACTCGCGGTTTTATGGGAAGTGGAAGAGGACTGGTGGAATATATCAAACTGTAGCTACCACAAAAGAGATGCTAGAAGCAGAGCTTATTATTATCATTTTATTATTTTGACAGAGAGAGAAATATGACAGGAGAAAACACGTGGGAATAATATTTTATTTACAATCTTATAAGATATGTATTAGCGTGTGTACAAGAAAGTATTATAATACAAAAGTATTATAATACTTGTATTATATTACAAATCTCATCGTGTATACCGGCCTTTATTCCCATAAATTTATGCAAAGTTGACACATTTTCGTTAAGGCCTATTTGTTGCTGTAAATTAGCTGAGGCCACCCCAGTGCTGGCAGATACTTTTACTATTTTTCCATGATTTTTCAGTTCTTTAGCTATATTAGAGATAAGATAGCTTTTCCCACTTCCAGGCTGTCCGGTTATTAAAATGTTGTGGCCAGATAAAGCTATATTAAGCGTTTTGATTTGATTTTCATCCATGTTTAGTTGTTTACATTAAATTGCCAAGAATATTGCGGGAAATTTATTCGGAAGTATTACGGAGTTATCTTTATTTATATGGAGAGTTCCGAGAGTTCCGAACGGCTGCGCGAAATCGAGGCCATCCTACTTTCGGTTGCTGTCCATACCAACTGTCCTATTCGGCGGTTACGGCTCATTAATCGTTTAAATTATGTATGTAAGAGGTTGTTGGGGGGAAATTTATGGCTGAGGACTTCGAAGAAGGACTACTTGAAACAATTGAGGCGGTGAGTGAGCGGAATATTTGAATTTAAAAGAGAAATAGGGGTTGAAGCGAGGAAGGGGTCCAAGATGGCGTCCTCCCTTGTGTAGTTTATAGTATATCGTTTATGTTTTTTTATAAATATTTTTTACACGCCAGGAGCAAGCCCCTGTGTTTCGATGAACGGTGTTGCTACGGTTACTAAAAATAGAAATTTCTATGAATTGCTTTCAAAATGCTACTCCTCCTACAGTTTTGGCCCGATTTCAATATAACTTGGCACACAAGTAGACTACACTAAGATGCATAATTCTGTGCATCGGTTTTTGATTTCGATGAACGGTGTTGCCATGGTTACTAAAAATAGAAATTTCTGTGAAATGCTTTCAAAATGCTACTCCTTCTACAGTTTTGGTCCGATTTCAGTATAACTTGGCACACAAGTAGACTACACTAAGATACATAATTAGGTGCATCGGTTTTTATTTTGTTGAGCGGCAAGGATCATTTTTCTATTTATTGCTGTTTTAAAGTTTCAAGTCCCAACTGCTACTTTTCTCTTTCTTTGTTTTAAGTATAAACCAGTAGAGCTACAGTCTCGACAGAGACTTCTGGTTTTTATTTCTATGTTAAACTTTGGTCGGCCATTTTGGGCCCCCCTACACCCGAGGGTCATGATTTGAATAAACTTGAATCTACACTACGAGAGGATGCTTCCATATAAATATCATCAATTATGGCTTTGCTATTCGCGAAAAGATTTTTAAAGAATTTCCTATATATTTCTATGTAAAACTTTGGTCGGCCATTGTGGCCCTGCCCAACCCCCGGGGATCATGATTTGAACAAACTTGAATATACACTACCTGAGAATGCTGCCATATAAATATGATGAATTATGGCTTTGCTATTCTTGAGAAGAAGATTTTTAAAGAATTTTCCTATATATTTCTATGTAAAACTTTGGTCGGCCATGGTAGCCCCGCCCTACCCCCGGGGGTCATGATTTGAACAAACTTGAATCTACACTACCTGAGGATGCTTCCACATAAATATGATCAATTATGCCTTTGCTATTCTTGAGAAGAAGATTTTTAAAGAATTTTCCCATATATATCTATGTAAATTTTGGTCGGCCATTGTGGCCCCGCCCGACCCCCGGGGGGTCATGATTTGTAGAAACTGGAATCTACACTAGCTTAGAATGCTTCCCCATAAGTTTCATTTTTCCTGGCACAGTGGTTCTTGAGAAGAAGATTTTTAAACATCCCACCAAATTTTCATTAATTCCCAATTATCTCCCCTTGAATGAGGGCATGGCCCTTCATTTGAACAAACTTGAATCCCCTTTACCCAAGGATGCCTTGTGGCAAGTTTGGTTCAAATTGGCCCAGCGGTTCTTGAAAAGAAGTCGAAAATGTGAAAAGTTTACAGACAGACAGACAGAAAAACGGACGCCGAACAAAATGTGATCAGAAAAGCTCACTTGAGCCTTCGGCGCAGGTGAGCTAAAAATGAATTTGAGGAAAAATTTGGCTATCTATTGTGTACTACCTTAAAATTAGTAATCTCACCAAAAATGTATCTTTGACCGATCCTTTCAAATATTCGTTCTGTCTGAAGGCCTCTGTTATAGTATTGTGTGCACACACAATTGCGAGCAGTAGAATATACAAAGTACTCTTTATCCAGGATAAACCAAAGCTTTTAAGTTTTTTATCCAGCTGAATTACTTTTCGTTGTTTGTTCAGTTTTTCTATATCAGGTTCTGTGTTTGGGCAAGGAAAGTAGATCAAATCTTGTCGTTGCATTGTATCAACATAAGCTACTGCAATTAGAGAAATACATGAGTTAAAACATGTGAAAATTTAAAAAAACAGAGAAAACATTAAACTACATATGAATTGATCAACATATTATTCAATATCGCTGGAAAATATTAAATTCACACCTTTATGAACGTGAGTTTCTCCAGCGCACTCCAAAAATGTGTCTGTGGAACTTTTGCAGCACAATCCAAGTATAGATGCGAGGAGCAAAACCTGATGATACATATAAGGAAGTTTTGTTTGAATTTGCATTTGCTTTATGATTTTATTTAAATCCATTATATTGATGTCATTATATCAAACAAATATATTACGATTTCATATCACTTGATGTCAGTATTTTTATTCTTGCCTATCGACTTTTTTCTGCTATTTTCTACTTTTTTGCTTAATTCTTAAATGATGCATTTGCAATTACGGCAAGGATAATAGGATAGTTGTTTTTTTGTTTTTATGTTCCCCAAACGGAGTTTGGGAACATATTGTTTTTACTCGGTTTCTTATTATTATGTTCCCCAAACGAAGTTTGGGAACATATTGTTTTTACTCTGTTTCTTACTATTATTCTTTTTTCTTCTTATTTCTTCTCCGGACTTTTTTGTCCGCGAGTGTTCTCAGAAACTGTTCACCCAACTGAGCTAAATCCTTTTTAGGGTTAATAGGTGTGTAGTGTAGGTGTGCGGAACGAAGTTCATTTTGCGCGCATACGCATGCACGTGCGTGCGCGTGAAATGAGTGAATTGACTGATATACTTAATATAGCTATTACTTTTACATTTTGAACAAATGTTTTGAAACTCATTATATAAAGATATATTAATAGTGTAGATAATATGACACTGTCAAATTAGCACGAACTCACGTGCATGCACGTGCGCTGAAATCTGATTGGCTGAAACAAAAATCTCAATATCTCTTTTGTTTTTTGACGAAATGCTTTGAAATTCAAAATATAGTCATGCATTAGGATATCCTACAATATGATATATAAAAAGTTTCATGAAATCACGTGCATGCGCATGCGCTACAATCTGATTGGCTGAAACTTTAAATGGCTTTATCTCCTTTGTTTTTCGACGAAATGCTTTGAAATTTAAAATATAGTCATGCATTAGGATATCCTGCAATATGATATACAAAAAATTTCAAGAAATCACGCGCATGCACGTGTGCTGCAGTCTGATTGGCTGAAACTTTAAATGGCTATATCTCCTTTGCTTTTTGGCGAAATGTTTTGAAATTTAAAACATAGTCCTTCATTAGGATGTCCTACAATATGATATAGAAAAAAATCATGAAATCACGCGCATGCACGTGTGCTGCAATCTGATTGGCTGAAATTTGAGATGGCTGTAACTCCCTTGTTTTTCAAACAAACAGGATGGGATTTAGAATACAGATAGATATAAGGGACTTCCAGAAGAAGGTATGGTCATCATGCACGTGCACGCACGTGCGTGCATTTAGAACGAGTGAAGTTAATAATACACTTGAATGAGTGATTTTAAATACGTTTGGACTAAATGCTTTCATATATTGTATATTAAAATATATAGATAGTGTAGACAAGATGATATGGTCATAACGCACATGCATTCACATGTGCACGGATGCAATGCTAAAATTTGAATATAATTGGTATCCTTCTGGGGAAACGTTGTTAAAGTCGAAAATGCACAGTGTTTGTCTTATTTAATGAAGCTTACAGGGAATGTGGCACCAAAAGGGAGTTGGGGAGCGTTTGGGGAACATCTGTAACGGTTCCCGTTACAATTAGCACTAGTTATTATTATTATTATTCTTTTTTTTCTTCTTTGTTCTCCGGTACTTTTTTTGTCCGCGAGTGTTCTCAGAAACTGTTCACCCAACTAAGTTAAAACCTTTTTAGGGTTAATAGGTGTCAAGTGTAGGTGTGCACAACGAAGGTCATTTTGCGCGCATACGCATGCACGTGCGTGCGCGTGAAATGAGTGAAATGACTGATATACTTATTATAGCCATAACTTTTACATTTTTTTATTGAAATGCTTTGAAACTCATTCTATAAGGATATATTAATAGTCTAGATAATATGACATGGTCAAATTAGCACGAACTCACGTGCATGCACGTGCGCTTCCCTCTGATTGGTTGAAACAAAGATTTCAATATCTCTTTTGTTTTTTGACGAAATGCTTTGAAATTTTAAACATAGTCATGCATTAGAATATACTACAATATTATATATAGCAGGTATCATGAAAACACGCGCATGCACGTGCGCTGCAATCTGATTGGCTTAAACTTTAAATGGGTATAACTCCTTTGATTTTCAACCAAACAGGATGGGATTTAGAACATAGATAGACATAGTGGATTCCTACAAAAAGGTAAGGTCATCATGCACATGCATGCACGTGAGATGAGTAAAATCAAAATTACACTTGATGAAGCGTATTTTTTAATACTTTTGGATTAAATGCTTTATTATTTTATTATATTAATGTATATAGATAGTGTAGACAAGAGAATATGGTCATTACGCACATGCATTTACATGTGCACGCGTGCAAATGCTAAAATTTGAATATACTTGGTATACTTCAGGGAAACGTTGTTAAAGTGTAAAATGCAAAGAGTTTGTCGTTTTTAATGAAGCTTAAAGGGAGTATGGCACCAAAAGGGAGTTGGGGAGCGTTTGGGGAACATCTGTAACGGTTCCCGTTACAATTAGCCCTAGTTTTTTTTTGTTTTTTTTTTTTGTTTTTTTTTTTTAAGAATTTTCTGATATGGACAAACAGAGACTTGGATGCACATAGTGAAGGCATCTTCAGTTTTTCGATTGTTGTACTTCAGGTAAACGTTCTTTTAAATTTAAGGTGTGAAATTGTTACCTCTTGACTCTTTCGTATGGAAATTTCTCTATACAGAAATCATTTATTTATTTAATATTTTGAAGTCATATTCTTGGTACTAAGATCAGAACAATAAAGAAAATCATTAGTATGTAATTGTCTTAAAGTTTTCCTTTTAGAGTAACATGCTAAGCACGGTACTGTAGGACTTAAAACAAATACTGGCATTTAATTACCGATTGTGATATATCACACTTGGAATGCATGTAAATGGATAAGATTTTTATAGGGTTGTTACATCATAAAAGTTTATTAATTTTTTAATGTAGAGTTGTTCTTTGTCCAATGTTGTTTTTTTTTTTCTCACAGAAGAGTGTTTTTTTTCACTCATACTTTGAGTATAAGGTTTAAAAAATAATGGAGTGAAAATAAACTAACATAAGAATACTTTTTTCTCACTTGAATGTCGACAAAAAAGCATTTTTTGCTCACCCACTTGTTCTGTTAAGATTGATTTTTGTGAGTAACATTCTTGTAGTAAATTTCAAAGCTTTCTCTGCTTGTTTGTACACTTTCCTATTTTATGGGTTACATCTACTCTTGTAATTTTGACATAAACATATTTCTGTTCAAAATCATTGTCGGTCATAATAAGACTTGAGTCAAACGAAACAATCTGACGAAAAGTGACAAGCGTGTTATTAATTAAAGCACAATCTGTGAAAAAAATTGGCTCAAATAAGTCAATCCTACGGGGAATAATGATCAGACTATGTATAACAGGTAACATTCATTTAATTAATTTTCTATTCTAAGAAGTTACATGTATAAATATAATCTAATATCTCCTTTTCATACCTTAAGTGGTTCCATCATGAACGCACCCTCAAATGTTCCAAACACAAATGATAATAGCCAATCATTCGTCTTCTCCGACCCGAACTGCAGAGAATAGAGGAATGTGAAGAAACCACCCGCAGCAATGGCAGAGAATATAATAAAATATGCAATAAATATAGTCCACCAAGGCAGTCTACACCGATAATGCTTCTTTTCTTTGTAGACCATGTTTTCTGTTTTTGTTGTTTTACTTTCACTTTTTAAGCTTCTATTACGAAACAATGAAATAATTATGACAGAGGGTATAACCGTGATCAAGGACGACATTAATCCAACATAAATCTGTTTTAAGTTAAATCTGACAGGCCCCAATTCGACAGACTGTTGGGCATTCCCACTAGCTAACTGCTCCTCTTCGGTGGGTTCAGAGTTATACCACATAGCAGATGCAACCATGGACAAAAACAATAAGGCAACCAAGCTCCAAAGTCTTTGAACCCTGGAAAATCTACTATAATTTGGTCGTTTTGACAGTGAAATCCAAAGGTGGTCATCAAAGAAACCGCGTAAACTTAATTCAGTGAAAACCACTTCACCATTAATCATTTCCGGTGTTATCGGGACAAGTGTTCGAAAAGTTTTTACACCGTCGTATTTCATGGATAGCCATTCTCCACATAGAAACAGAAAACTATAAGAAAAAAAACATATTAAATCGATGTTAGTCCGAATTGGATGGATTACAGGTTTTTGTCGATTACTAAAATAAGGATTCAAAATTCCAAGGGCTTTGATTTATTTTTAGAATGGAACTTGTTTCAGAATTTCATTTAATATAATTTCATAGAAAATACCGCTCTTTGGTGTATAGATCAATAACCACAACTTTTGACAATTTCCAATCAGGACTTTTCCCCTTGTTATCATGCCATACTGTTAAGGATTCCAATTTTCCCAGATGTTCTTCAGTTGTTAAAAGAAAATTACAACATGTGCCACTTTGAAAGTCCTGAAAATTGTAAGAAATAAGGAAAAGAATGGTTAGAATATGAGTTTTCATCAAAATTTTGAACATAATTCTATGCTTTACTTTATATCAAAACAAATCTGTTGAATCAACATAAATTCCCGTATCTTACGGTTCAGAATTTGAATATTAAAGATACCTCTCTAGAATTTGTTTTAACAATTCTTTCACTTGTTGATCCGTTTTCTCCAGTTATTTTCAGGTAAACTGTACACGTCAGGTGTCTCGATGATTTTATTGCAGTAAATATTGACAAACAGTATTGAAATTTATCATCAGGCTGATTATCAAGTACTGGTAAGTACTCCCACTGTATAATGAACAAATTCCTTTTCATTAAAAAAAATGACTTGAGGTTCTAATGTTTATGAACGTTTGTCAAAACATTCCTATGACAGTTACCTTTCTTTGTACTTGTCAGTACAATACTGAACTCTAATAATAATAAAAACATGCATCTGTGCCTTTATCTAGGTCTGCATTCATGGATCGACCTAAAGGCACATCTTTTAAAAATGTTCACGGACTAAGGGTTGTAATAAAAATTTCCTAAATTGTAAAGAAATCGGGAAATGCGACATTTACGCTTTAAGTTTACTCCTTTAGCCGATTTTGTTTCAAAACTTCCACTTTAATCATGGCTCAAATTATACATATTTCCAAAAGGATCCTCAACAAAATATTGTTTTTATGTGAATTCAAACTTCTTCAGTCTAGATTGATTTTCTTGCAAATAAATGATTGTGTTTTATGCATCATTTTACAGGGCTTTGATTTGAAGACTATAATAATTAAAATTGTCGTGTTGAATGTACATGTACTTAAGAAAACTAACTCTTCAAAAGATAGCAAAAAATGGCTAAAATAGAGGAAAAAACGAAGCAAAAGTTTTTAAAATGATTTGTTTTTCAAATTGCTTTCAAAAATTGTTCCAAAAACTCGACATTCGGTCAAACTTCTAGATGTACAGATTGAGAGAGAGAGAGAGAGAGAGGTTGGGGGTTTAATATTTAACTGAATACATTGATCTTTAAAAAAAACAGGTTTTAATCGATTACCTAACTCAAAGCATCAAGCAATTAAACCGATTTTAGGATACGAGTATGAAATTGATGTCAGTTTGAATTAGTTGTTTGGCTAGAAATTAACTCACCAGCATAATGTCATTTTGGTCTGCTTTACGTAACGGTATAACAATAACAATGAAAAAAATTATCAAGAAGACCTCAGCAGCGAGCACTTGCGGAGTGGATTCTAATTTTTCCAGAAAGTTGAGGAATATTTCTTGGAAATTGATTGGGGTAGGTGGCGAGAGCAGAGCATCCGACCCAAACGTTCCGAAAAAAGTGCTTCTGAAAACAGCTACATTCCCTTCTGCCTTAACAATCTACAAAACAAAAAAAATATTAATATAATCTACAAAAAAAACATCCCTCTTCCCACAGAACACAGTTTGTATTAAAGGCGTCATGTTAACGCGTAAAAATACCTTTGATGCAGTTGATTTCTTCCAAAGCACACCAACAAGGTTAACCACACTCAAAATTTGAACCCGATATAAGTGTCCCATGTTGGCAGCTTAGTAATAAACAGTTGAGTATTAGTTTGAAATTCTTAACTGCTGTTTATGATCAACGGGAGCTTTTTTCTTGGTTGTTTAGTTTATGAAAGTTTACTTTAAAAAAAACTTTTACTTTTGCTTAAACTTTTGTGTCTAAATTTGAAGTAAAGGGTGTGTTAATGTGTTTGTTTTCCCAATGGAATATTGATTTCTTGACAAAATAATTTTTTGTAATTCAAGCATATAAGGAATTTTTTTTACATGAAACAACCATATGGTTTTAATTTCTTATGAAAAGAAACTTACTTAAATCTCTCCGTTTTCGCCTTGCAACATCATCTTAAGAAAAAGAATTACAAAGGTATCACTTGTTTGTTCCAGCTTATACCTTTATTGAATAACACATATATATTAAACCAAAGCATGATTTTCAATACATAAAGTAAAAAAGAAGACAAAAAAACTAATTTAAAAGTTACCTTGACAACTTAATGTCAACACTAAAGGATCCAAATACCCATCTGTTGGATATTTTGTATTATAAACTGTTATTTGAAGTATAGAGTCGGAGAAAGACACGGGCAAATCATCTGGCACTTTCTGTAAAACTTTTCTTGCGCCTTTAGTTTTTACTGCAATATTTCTCCTTAGATAAGTTGGTAACCCGGTATACCCAAATAAACCATTAAGTTGACACTCCAGGAACGATTTGATTTTAAACTCTACAGAAAAGGCTTCGTTTGTCTCATTCACAAATGCTACCGCCATAGACGATCCATCCTCAAGAATTTCTGGTTCCATCCATGTGTGGGTAGCAGTAAAAATCTAATAGACGTGAAAAGAAGGTTGCACTTTACAAAAAAAAAATGTTTAATAAAAAAAATCGTGCGCCATTAAAAATCCATTCAAGTAATCAATAAGTAGAAAGCTAAATTAAATATTAGTTTAGCTAATAATTTGAAGATTTAAGATTTTTTCAGTAACGTGATTTTGAAGAAAAAAACCTGTGACATGTCAACAGCCATATCAATGGGATCATCCAAATCATCTAGGTTGAGACGTTTGCCTTTCTTGTCGGTAACGACCGGTTTAACTATAGCTGAAGATGTGGCTTGTGTGTTATTCACGTAGTTATAGGGGCTTTTGATGTATGTCAGTACCTTTGAGAAAGAAAACAATATGTAGGCTTTTGCTAAAAGTCAATACCTTTGACATAGGGAAAAAAAATACTTTACATATTTTTTTTCCAAAAACACGTCCATGTCCTGTTACATTATACAAAAAGCAAACTTAACACTTTTTAAACAATAGTTGTCAGATTGGTAGCAATGCCGTTATGTTGCAATTGAGAAAAAAATTATCGAGTAATGAATGAGCATTCATACGTTAATGGCGACAATCTTATTTCCAAGACTGTCTTGAAAGGTTTCAAAGTATGGCAACTTCAGATATCCATACTTTGTTGTGAAGTCAAATGGCAAGTTTTTCCCTTTATCTTTTAGAACAGTCAGTGAAAGAATGTCCCTTTTGTCAATAGTTCTCTGTTGACCACGCCCGCCATCAGTTTCAAGCCAAAGGTTTGTTATTCGTATAAGATTATCTTCTGCCGTTTTTAAAGTTGTTTCAAACTGAAAAAGGAACTTTATATAATGATTACGTATATGAAAAAAATCAATTAATTCTTATGAACATGAAAATTAATGATATCTGTTTTTGTTCGTTTATTTGCTTCATCATTTAGAATTAAAAGCGTTTTTTTTTTTTTTTGTTTAAAACTTTACTGACGAAAAAGAAAGGGACGTACAATTATTTGTAAAAAAAAAAAAAATCCAAATTAATTTATTTTTCAGTCATCAAACATTCACGCATACGTAGTTTCCACTGTCGTATATGGATAAATAAAACAGAAAGCTCCTGTTATTTTTGTGTCGAAATAAGGTTACTACATGTACTTCCTCTCAACGAGGATTTTTCACTCGTATTTGGACACAACAAATAGCTAGTGGAAGATTGTACTCAACTCTTATGGTCAGTATTGAGCAGTAGGTCAATAAAACAGACTTACCAACAGAGGACTAATGGAACAGTTTTGACTTTGCCCAATAGCACATCCTTTTCTTTGTAGAATGGTAATCACAAATGAAAGAGCGTTAGCATAATCTGCAAGATTATCAGAAAAGCATATATCAGAAAATCTATATCATAAGATTGGCACTATTTGTAGCAAATAGCATATTTGAAAAAATTAAAAGTATGTATGTTTAAACTAGAATTACTTTTTTAAATGTCATACTGATTTTAAGGTAAAAACTGCACATAAATAATTTAACATTCTTGTCCACCCTTTCGTCATAACTTTTTATACCCCACGCAACAAGTTGCGTGAGGTATAATGTTTTTTACCCGTCCGTCAGTCAGTCAGAGTGTCAGTCAGTCAGTC